>NC_037307.1:765383-1386896 GCF_001040885.1 Strongyloides ratti
TATTGAAAAGGTAGGAACAATGAATATTTTAGAAAAATTTCCGCCTTTTGTCATATCTCGCTTCAAAATAAAGATATAAACAAGCAGTTTTTTTTAATCGAATTTCTATTACGTTTTCATATAGGGTCTACCTTCAAAATATTTTTATAACTTTAATAATTATTGAGATATAAAAAATGATGATAATAGATTACGCGCGAAAAATAACCACACATCATAACTCAAGAACGATTGAAATTGAAGAAATGTTTTTAACATAGACTATACTTCAAAGGTGAATAGAAGTTTGTCGCATCATTTTATATGCTTCTATGATTCGTTGACAACAAGTTATAAATAGTATTTGGAAGCTTTTTTGTAATCATATTTCTTATCATATCTAGTTCTATAAACATTCTGGTTAAATGAAATTATGCTTATTCGTTTTATCGAAAAAAACTGATTCAAAACTAATATTTTAATCTTAAAATGTTTTATTGAATCATGAAAGTCAAATTTAAAAAAAAAATTCCTCACTTTAATTTCTAGCTTTGATTCATCACAACGTCTACAGTTTCGATTTCTACATAATCTTGAATTTTATTTAAAATAAATAATTTTTCAAGAGCTATTAGAAAGATATTATATTATCCTTAGTTTCAAAAAAAAAATTTAATTAACAACATTGAAATCAGTTTTAGAATTTTTTTATAATTTGAAAGAACTTTTAAAAAGAGTTGTTTAAAATTTTAAAATTTTAGCATATAAAATTAATGCATCAGTGGTATATAATAAAAAAAGCTTTATTATCTGAAAAACACGTGGAATTTCTTTGTCTTAAATCAAATTTTTATAACTTTATTCTTAATATAAAATTTTTATTTATTTCAACTGATTTTTTGTCTAATTATGTTATGATACATTATGACTGCCATTATAATATTGAAGAAATATAAATATTTTAAAAACTATTTTAAATATTGCTATATATACCTGTTAACAATTATTCAATCATCAAATAACAGATATATTTATTTTTTAAAATTAAAGATTACATAAATAAGAACATTTTACATATAAATATTTTCTATATTATTTCATTTTCTTTTCGTTGGTATAATATTTTTTAGGTATTAATCTTTATCAAAGCCACGTCATTCTTAAATAAATTATTGCTATTTAAGTGTGATATAATTTTAAAGTAATAACGATATGATTAATTTAACAATTGACCATTTGGATGTTTGTCAACTTTTATGTACTTTGTATGCTTGTTTAGATTTTTTATTTGTCAAGATTGAAGTTTTTCTCTATTTAAATGAGGTGGCTTCTTTTGATTAGTAAATAACTTTTTATTAAAAGATAACTTTTTTTTGAGTCAACGACAGTTTATGTTTATTTTACTACAGTTGATACTTATTCGTAAATAGAATCATAAACATGGTATAAAACTATTGAGTGTATTAGAGAAAAAGTTCAATTATGAATATTTAACTTAAGTAAGTTCATTTATAAAACTTCTTTTAAACAATAATACGTTTATAAATATAATTTTTTACAGTACATTAGATTTGATATAATTTTTTTTACAAAATAGCTAACGTTTATATTAAAAAAATGATAAAAATTTTTAGCATTTATTAAAGACAACTTTAAAATTAAAAACATT
This sequence comes from Strongyloides ratti, assembly GCF_001040885.1. Taxonomy (NCBI): domain Eukaryota; kingdom Metazoa; phylum Nematoda; class Chromadorea; order Rhabditida; family Strongyloididae; genus Strongyloides; species Strongyloides ratti. Next base: position 767,032 of record NC_037307.1, read on the forward strand.
TTGAAGTATTCTAGTAGTTTATTCGAAAAAATTTTTAAAAAATATCTTACCCACTCCTCCTATCTTTTTATAATGATTGTATATAAATCAAAATCTCTGGTCAGTTATAAAATACATTATTTATAACTTTTATTTGTCATTCTATTTCCTTATAATTAAATATAATACTAAGATAGGTAAATTATAAATATTATTTCCATAAATATTAATTTTTTAAAAAGTTTTTTTCTTTAATTGTAAAACTTAGCTATCATTTTTTTCTTAGAATAATTAAATATTTTCATTTCATTTTTTATATGACTGTTGGGAAAATGTATATAAAATATTAAAGAGCATTTATATAAGTATCGTGTTATTTGGTCTTTTTAATACACGTGGAACTATTTACAATTATTATAATTTTAAATAATTAAAAAATTTCTTTTTAGAATCATCTGGTTTACTATTCCTAATTGTTGTTATGATACGTACATTGGTAACATTAGGGCTTTTAGCTACAATTTCATACGCCTTATATGAATCAAAAGGTGACGTCATCGAATTGACGGCAAATAATTTTCAAAAAGAAGTAATTAAGTCAGATTCAATTTGGATTGTTGAATTTTATGCTCCATGGTGTGGACATTGTAAAAATTTAGTTCCAGCTTATAAAAAAGCTGCTAAAGCATTAAAAGGTTTGGTTAAAGTTGGTGCTGTAGATATGACACAACATCAATCTGTTGGTGGACCATATAATGTTCAAGGATTTCCAACTATTAAAATTTTTGGAGCAAATAAAAACAAACCAACTGACTTTAATGGACAAAGAACCGCTGAGGCTCTTGTTGAAGCTGCAATCAAAGAAGTTACTAAGACAGCTAATGCTAGACTTGGTGGTAAGAGTAGTAGTGGTGGTGGTTCTTCTTCTGGTAAAAGTGAAGTTGTTGAATTGACAGAAAGTAACTTCGAAAAACTTGTTCTCAATTCAAAAGATTTATGGCTTGTTGAGTTCTTTGCCCCATGGTGTGGACATTGTAAAAATTTAGAACCACACTGGAAATCTGCTGCTAAGGAACTTAAAGGAAAGGTTAAACTTGGCGCTGTTGATGCTACCGTTCATGCAGGTCTTGCCCAAAAATTCAATGTTCAAGGTTATCCAACAATTAAATTCTTCGGTGCTGGAATCAAGAAAGTATCTGATGCAGAAGATTATGAAGGTGGTAGAACAAGTCAAGATATTGTTAATTGGGCTATGAATAAGGTTGCTGAAAATCTTCCTCCACCAGAGGTCGTTGAGATATTAAATCAAAAACAAGTTGAAGAGGGTTGTAAAGATAAACAACTTTGTATTTTTGCTGTTCTTCCACATATTCTTGATTGTCAATCCAAGTGCCGTAATAAATATATTTCTGATCTCAAAGAAGTTGCTGAAAAGTACAAAAGAAATCTCTGGTCTTGGGGATGGAGTGAAGCTGGCAAACAATATAAACTAGAAGAAGCCTTTGGTGTTGGTGGTTTTGGCTACCCAGCAATGGTTGCTGTCAATCCACGTAAACAAAAATATTCAATTCTCAAAGGTTCATTTGGTGTTGATGGCATCAGTGAATTCCTTCGTGATCTTTCATATGGAAAAGGGCAAACTTTATCAATGAATGAAAATAAAACTCCAGAAGTACTCACTGTTGAAGCTTGGGATGGAAAAGATGGTGTTATGCCAGTTGAAGAAGAAATTGATTTGAGTGATGTTGATCTTGAAGACATTAAAACTGATACCAAGACAGAGCTTTAAGCATTTGGACCAAATATTTAATAGTTTCTTATGTTTTATTTTTTTGTTTGTTTCAAACAAACATTTGTGTTATAGTTTATTTATTTAAAGTAAATTATTTTTTTTAATTTATAGTTATTTCATAATAATTTACACCATATAACAAATATTTTTACATTGTTAAAACGTTTTATTTCAATCGTGTATTTTGATAAAAATTAACGATGAAAAAAATATATACAAATATTGTACAAAATACAAAGTTTTTTTAGTTTATTTAACTTCTTCTTGTTTTACGGTAACAATCTCATCTTCTTTAGAATTTAATATATTTTGTAATTCTTCAGATTTTATTCGCAAAAGTTCCTGTCCATCAATAATACTTTTTTTTAAATCATCTATTTCTCTTCGAATTGTCTCCCTTGCTTTTACTATTTGATCCATTTGTATTCTTTTAATATCTTCAAAGTTCGTTCGAAACTGATTATTGTGAAGTTCATTTTTTTTAACTGCTTCTACTAAACAACGTTCCATAAGAGCTGAAGGTTCTTTAAAAATCAGTTCATCATAATGTTCAGCTGCTACAGTTCCATCACTTCCAACAAAAGTTGCACCATCTTCTCTTATCCTAACATAATGATACAATGTTACTGGTTTCTCAGCTGTATCAACAAAAAATATTTTTATCATTACTTCTGATTCAGCCCAACATGTTTCACATACTTGAAATGGGGCACTATCAACAACTGAAATAAGAGTGGCAAAAATTTTATCAATCAGAAAATATACCTTTAACATTATTTTCATAACTTTCATGTAATTTAAATTGAACTTTTTTAACATATTTTGATATATCTTCATTTAGATAAGGTTTAACAAAAATAGTCCATTCATGGGTACGGGATTTCCCACTTGTATCAGTAATTGGTTCATCTAATGGTTTTGCTATATTTCCAATAATTATTGGTTTAATTATCTTAAAACCTTTTTTTCTTTCCTGAATATTGTAATCCATTTTGATTATATAAATAAATTAAGTTTTATGAAAAAAAGAAGTACTCTAGTAGAAGGTTAAGTCAAAAATACTTTAAGTATTAGAGGATACGTAATACCATTTATAAAAAAAATCAATCTCCTGTATGGAAAATGTTGTAAACATAGTTGTTTTTTTTAACATAACATAATACAGTATAATATTATTTTTTTTTACATACTGTAAGAAGTTATAACAATTATTTAATATCAAAATAAAAGATAAAATTATTAATTATTAATTAACATTATATAATTAAGTTATTTTTTTGAGAAATTAATTATATTTTGTAACTTAGAAATTTTCTGAAAGAGTTAATAAATTTATTTATTTTAAATAATTTTTTATTCCATAATTTAAACTTTAAGTGATTAAAACATAAAATCTAAATTTGTATAAGATTTTTTTTTGATAAATATTTATTACTATGGAAATTTTTTAACATGCTTATTTTTATTTAAAAATTGTAAAATATAAACTTATCTATGTAATATTTAGTAATATTACTGTAAAAAAGTTTGCCAATCTTATTATTTCTTTATAACGGGTATTATTTGAATACTTGTTATAGTGTTCCATTTCAAGTATATTCTAGCTGGAGGAATCATATATGATAAAGGGGTTTTATAAGCAAAATGATGAATAGACAGGATAATAACCAACAAAGTATCAGGATTTCAAAACAATACATTTTAATGGTCGATGTTTTTTTATAATATTCAAGTCGTACCATTCAATTTAGTTATAAATTTATGTAGATTCAGAAAAAGTGCTTGAGAACATGCATATACAAAATATACTGATGATATAATAATTCTTTTAAAGAATCTCTATTTAAAAATGCTAGAATAAATTTATCACTTGATTGACAAAAAAATGTTCCAAGAAATCATACATTATCTAATGTATCAAGATTTTCAATTGTAATTTATTATCATAAAGTTTTTAAAAATGATAATTTGTATTTAGTTGTATATTTTCAAATAAGTATTTCTGCCGAAATTGTCTTTATAAGATTATTTTATGTAAAACTTTTAGATTGAAATATTTTTAAAATAATTTGTTTGATAAAATTAAAGTTTTCATGATATAAAATGTTTATTTTTTATTACATTTAGTATGTAATAAAATTTATTTTATGTTACACATTTGATATTAAAAAATTTATATTTAATATAAAAATATTTTTTTAATTAACTTTTATATTAAGATGTTTTTTATTATTTATAAAATTTATTTATCTATGATTCAATAATTTAAAAAAAAGATTTATTTCAATATTTTATGCATCGGTAAAAAATATCTTTTTTTTTTATTTATTATTATATATTAAAATTGGTCATCATATCAAAAAGCAATATATTATCAAAATCAAAAAGAAATTTTATATTAACTTTACGTTAAACTTTATAATGTTTCTTATCAAACTTGTTCTTAAAATAGTTTCTTTAAAATTATATTTATTTGTGTATAATATAAAGTCTTACAAATTTTATTTAAATAACATTTTTGATAAAAAGTTAAAAATATTTTGACTAGAAATGTTAATAAAATTATGTTATTTAATTTTAATATTAAATAATAATTTAGTTGTTGCTCCTGAAACTAAAGTATGTTTTGTTTTTTATTATTAATGCGTTAAAATAATAAAGTTATATTTTTGTAAATAGAACAATGTTAATATTGCCATTATTGGTGCAGGGATGTCTGGAATGGCAGCAGGTGGAAAATTAATTGAATTAGGTTATAATAATATTACAATATTTGAAGCTTCAACAAGATTTGGTGGTAGAATTATGTCTATACCATATAAAGATGGTTTCTTACAAATGGGAGCACAATTTATTAATGGTGATAAAAATCCTATTTATGATATTGGTAAATATTTAAATGTAATTGAAGATGAATATGCTGACTTGGGACATTTTAATGAGGCAAGATATTTTTTTGGTAATTGTACTGTAGAAAAAAAAGATATTCAAATATTTAAAGAATTTATTGCTCCATTAGATAATAAATATAGAAGTATTGCTGATAAAGATGAAGAAGCTTCTAGAATTCATACTCCTGAATCTATTTATAAAATTGATTATAGAAGATTTTTAAAAAAAATTAAGGCTACTGATAAACAAAAAAATATTTATGATGCAATGTCACGCTCTTTTAGATCATACTGGGAATTTGAGTGGGCATCTAAATGGAGTGATCAATCATTAAGAAATCTTGCTGAATGGAATGATTTGGGTGATATAGGTGTTTCATACTCTACAAATAAATATGGTTACAAAGCAATTGTTGATTATATTAAAAAACGTGTACCAAAAGAAAAATATAAATTTGGTATTCGTATAAATAAAATTCGTTACGATAATACTGGTGTCTATTTATCTGTAAATGGTGAAGAAATAAATGAAAAATTTGACCATGTTATAGTAACTTCTGCATTAGGACATTTAAAAATTTATCATAAAATGTTATTTGAACCACAATTACCAAAATATAAACAAAAGATAATTGAAACTGTTGGTTTTGGTAGTAGTCAAAAAATATTTTTTATTTATAGTAAACCTTTTTGGAAACCTCAACATGTTTCAATATCTCCTTTACCAATTAAAAATTGTAATCGTAAGGGTGATATTGATGAAATTGAAAGTGAATTAATTACATTTCAAGTTGTTAATTGGTCACCAAATGTATTGACAGCATGGATTGCTGGAGATGGCCCATTAAAAATGGATGAATTAAATGATATGGAACTAAGTGAGAAAGTTACAAAATTATTTCGTGATATGTTTTTAAATGAAACTATTCCATTTCCAGAAAAAATAATTAGAACAAAATGGCATAAAAACGATCTTTATAATGGGTCTTATTCATATGTAAGTAAAGAACAAGCTCGTTTGAAAATTAAACATTGGGAATTATCAATGCCTGTAAAAATAAATGGAAATCCAAGAGTATTATTTGCAGGTGAAGCTACACATCATCGTATATTTGAAACAGCTATTGGAGCTTATCTTTCAGGAAGAAGAGAAGCAGAAAGAATTCATTTTTATCATACTAATTGAAATAGTTATATTAGTATATTGGGAAAAATTAAAATTATGTGATAAGTTTTATTTCTCATATAATAGTAACATTGTATAAAATATTAAAATGATGTGGAGAAAAATATAAAAACCGTATTTTGTAACATTAAATTTATTCTACCATAAATATGCTCATTGAAATAAAATGAGAAGTTAAAACATTAATATGTTAAATTACATAAGTATTTTTAAATTAATTATTATAAATAATATTTAATTTAAATTTATAACTTTTAAATTTATATTTTACTTCTACCGTCTTTCATCATTCCTTCAAAATATTTTTTAAATGTTGGTAAAACTTCCTTTTTATTTAATTGTGATTCTTTTGCCCATTTTAAAAGATTTTCATAAACATTACCATCTCTTCTTCCAAGTACTGAATGTAATTCACGATCAGACATATTAAATGAATCTACTATAGCTACCGCATTTGGTCTTATTTCATTTAAATAATAATATATTCCTTCCTTAATATTTTTAATTTGTATATCATTCATATAATTATTACACTTCAATGCACCAGTTAAATGGGATAACATGTCAAAAGCATAAAGTTTCCATAAATTCATTACTACATTTCTAATTTCATAATCTTCAATTAATGTAACTTTTTTGTAGAAATTTTTAACTAAATATAATTTAACATGTAATCTAGTTGCTTTACACATTTCAATTCCTGTTTTATTTACTGCCTCTTCATAAGTAGATTGTTTAAGATTATTAGTAAAATTTTCATAACATGTCAAAATTTGGTTTCTTGCAATATTTTCAAAATCTTTTATTATTTCTTCACCAGATGTTGTTCTATAATCTTTAAAGTTAGATTTTAAATCTGATTTTTTTTTAATATATTTAGTTATTGAAGCTAAATTATCAGTTCCATCATTAATGTTTTTAACTAATTTCATTAATATCTTAGCAACTTGTAATAACATAACAATATTTTCACCTTCATAAGTACAACCACCAACAGCAAATGTATATAATTGTGGAAGACCAGATGCTTCAGAATAACCATGTCCACCACATGCAAATCGACATTGTTCTATACCTTGAGCTGTTTCAAACGTTACTATTGCTTTTAATCCACATGATAATGCATGAAGATCCCCTAAAAGACTAATATCTGATGTCATCTGAGATTTTTCCATATAATTTAAATACATATCTCTAATCTCTGAAGCTGCTAAAAGGAAAGCAAAAGCACGTGCTATTTGTGGGAAAATTCTATATTGTTGTGTTTGATAATCTATAATCTGAATCTCTCCTTTATTTTCAATTATTTCACCTTGTCTTCTAACAGCTGAATATCTTGTTGCAATGACAGTTGCAGCAGATAACATTAATGCTTGGTCTCTAATCATTATAGATCTTGTAAAAACCATAGCTCCATATCCAAGTTTAGAATGTTTTGGTGCTATATATTCTCCATTAGGAAGAATTTTAGCATACCTCATTAACATATTTTCTCTTGGAATTCGACAATTTTTAAATAAAAGAAAACCATTATCAGCACCATTAACGCCAAGTTTAGGTCCTATATCTCCTATAGTTATATTTGGTAATGGCATATGATTATCTAAATCACGTAATTGAACAATAAAAGGATGTGGGCCTTTATTTTGGCCATTAGTATATAATTGTGCCATAATAATAGCATAATTACATGTTTTACCTAAACCACCAGGCCACCATTTAGCAGCAGTAATAGTTGGAGAATTTAAAATAAATTCTTCTGTCTTTGCATCATATGTAGCAGTGGTTTCAAGTTTTTTTAAATTAGTACCATGACCAAGTTCTGTTTGTGCATAAGTACCAATAATTCCACGAAGTATAGTTAATGGTAACCATTTATCTAATTGTTCCTCTGTACATTGACTTTGAATACATTGAAGAAACATTGAATAATGTAATAACATTCCATGAAAATCTCTTCCCATAACAAGTGTTTGATAATACATACCTTCACCAAAAAAATCACTACCATCTATACAATCTGCATGATCAGTCATAGCAACAGCTTTTTGAGCATTTCTTTCAACACGTTCTTCTCTTGTCATAAATTCTACAGGAATTTTATCACATAATTCTGGATGTTCTTCAACATATTTTAATATTTCTTCACGTCTTTTAACTTTATCACTTCCTTCATATATAAATTCAGCCATTTTATTTATACAAAAAGTTGCAGATTTTCTTTCTTTAGTTATATCTGGATTATCTCCATTCTTAATTAAATGTCCTTTCATTATTTTTTAAAAAAGATAAAAAAAAAATTAGATAAAAAATATATTTTATAAAAATATCTAAAAATAATAAATAATTAATACTTTGTTTTGGTAGTCAATATTATAGATAAATGTACTTAATTATAATATACATCAGAAATTATAACTTGTCGTGTATAAAATATAAATTTAGTTATCAAATGTTGTTTCGTTTGTTTATGCATCTTTTAAATAATTGATCATTCCTTATATAGTTTTAACTTTTTATTTCTCTAATTTTCTGATTAAAGAAATTTATTATCGTTGCCCTGTTATTTCTATCACTATACTACACTACAAATGATAAAATATAATATTAATGAATGTTATACATTCCAAGATATTGTTTTTCATTTTTGTTTAATTTAATTTTTGTTTAATTATATTTTTTATTAAATGGTTAATACATTTTTTATAAATTAACTTTTAAATAATTGAATTTTTGAATATAAAGATAAATAAAATCTGTGTTATATAAACAAAATAGAAAAGTATTGTTATTAATTTAAAGAAAAATATTTTTTTTCTTATTAAAAAATTGACAAGTAATCTGTATATTATATTATACGTGTGAAACTTGAAGTTGTTTTTCTTTTGTATGAAAATCATAATGTATAAAATATATATACTCAAATCAAAAAATAGTAAATAAAAAGTTTTATTTAATTTTATTAATGTTTTTATTAAATTTTTTAACTACAGAAAAAAATTTAGTTTTATTTTAAAATATTTAATTATTGTTAAGAAAAAAAGAGTTAAAGCACTATGTAATATTATATATATTTTTTTTTAATATTTTCCATCATTTCTTATTTAATATGAAGTAAAATGTTAATTATATTGAAATTCGAGATAAATTGTATACGCAATTTCATTTATAGGTAGAGATAACATAAATATAGAAAAATTATGTATTTTTATATGGTTCAGCCTACATTATCCTCAAATACCGAGAAATGATAACTATATAAATATCACAATTTATTTTTAATCATTATCTTTATAAAAATATTCTTAGATAAATTTAGGTTGTGATAATATTACTAAAGTAATCATTTGTAATAGTTAAAAAAAAAAACAAAACATTATTATTGTTATTGTCAATAGTTTTATGATTATAATAAGTAGGGACATATTTAAATGCTATTTTATGCTCAAATATGTCAATTTTAAGAAAAAAATTATGTAATATTTTTATATGACCTATCCTTTAAAAATTTAATAATAACAGAATTAAAATTTTTATTTTAATACATTTAATAGAATTTCTCAGAAATATTTTAATTCTAAATATTTTTTCATTATATAATTATAAAAAACATTTTGTGAATTTTTTTTTATTTTAATTCTTTTAATTAATAAAAAAATTTAACCTTTTTCTTTAAATAAATTTAAAAAAAAAATATTTAGGAATAATGATGATGATTTTGAATAAAAAAGTTATTTTTTTATTTACTATTTTTCTTTTTCTTGGTGAATCATTTGGAGAAAGTTTTAATGTAAAGTTTATTAATAAAATGGAACCTTATGAAGATACCGAGTATATTTGGACTAAAAGAACATTTGAAGATCCAAGGTTTTATACAGCCTCTTTTGGTAAAAGAAATGTTGAAAAAAAGTAAGCTAATATAATATATTAACTTTTTTATAAAAATATTTTTTTTTAGAAATGTAATAAAAAATGAAAAAAAGTCAAAAAAAGAAGTAAATATGAGTATTGAGAAAAAAAAAGATGACGAATTAATTGATATAATGGATCCAAGATTCTATTCTACAGCATTTGGTAAGAGAACAATTAAATTAGAAGATTTACAAAATATAGATCCACGTTTTTTTTCTTCTGCATATGGTAAAAGATCATCATATGAAATGGATGATCCACGCCTTTTCTCAGCAGCTTTTGGAAAATAAAAGTATTAAAAATAATTATATTTAATGAAGTACAAAAGTCAAACATTTAATACACATTTTTTATATTTCTTAAACACAAATATAAACAACATAACATGTCATTTAAAGAAAATAATATTTTAAAATGTAATTTCTTTTTCAGTAATTAAACTATAATAATATGTTTTATGATCTCATATCTCTCTCTTAAATTCAAAAATCATTTTAACAATTTTTGACCAATAAATTGTTTTTTCCATATTAATTAAATCTAACTTTTTGTTATTAAAACAGCCTTATACATTAATTACATAAACATTCTTGTTAATCTACTTATATTAACACCCACATTTATATTTTCTTTTTCATTATTTAAATGCTCCTAAAAGTGAAAATTATATTGTATAAAAATTAATGACGTGAAAAGTTTAAAATTAAAAATTAAAATTGTATGTATGAATTTTATAAATATTTAAAATTTTTATAAATTTTTAAGAGCTACATACATTTCTTTATCCAACATTGTTATTAAAAATGAAAATTATTTTTATTCTAATTATGAATTTTAGTTAATATGGATTAAGTACAAAGTGATAAAATGAAAATCCTTTTTTTAATAATAAATAATTTAAAATTCCATAAGAAATAAAATTTTTAATATATCATTTAATAAAGAATATATTAATAAATGGGAAATCTTTTTATTCATCATGTTTCTTTTAATTTACAAATGTCTAAAGACCACTTTTTGTTTTATTATATTTGATTCATAATTATTTCTAATTTAAATTAAAAATTATACTTTAAATGTGATTATATAAATAACAAATTTAAAAAAAAAATAATAATTATATAATTATAATTTATTGATATTGTTAGGGTACATTTTAAAAAATAAAATAAAAAAATTCATTAATACATCATTATTATTTTTATTGTTTAAACTTTTATATATCTTAACAAATCTTTTAATAAAATTTTTTTTTTATTAAAAAATAAAATATTATATCTAAATAACTAAATTCTATAATATATTTACATCCAATTAACATTAAAACAATAAATGAATTACTGGAGAATATATTTAACATTTTCATATGTTAAAAATGTTACTATAGCTGTTGGTAATTGCTTAACATTTCCAGCAATAAGACCTTTATAAAATCCACGAAGTCCTTCTCTTCTATAAATTGTCTTAATTAATTTTATTAAACTTTTTTCTGTATTATGTTGGTCCTTAAAAAATATAATTAATTCATAATTTAAAATTAAAAACATACTTGAAGTCTTGTTTTTAAAACTTGATAAGGAAACATTGGAGTTGTTGCAGCAATTTTTGAAGCTGTCAAAATTAATAAATAATCAAAATTATTTAATTGAGAATTTGCATCTATTCCTAAATAGTGACATCTTTTACCTTTCAAAAAATTATAAACCATCCATTGAATTGAACCATGTAATGTACCAAACATTCCTGGAACAAATCCTTTATACAAACCAATTATACCTTCATTTTTTAAAATTTTATATAAACAATCTATTAAACCTTTATATTGTCTTTTTTCAGTTTCATATTGTAAACAAAGACGAGTTTTTGCAACCCAAAAACAGTTAGTAAAACATTGAACACCAATACCTGATACTCCAGCAATAACAAAATTTTTAATTTCTTTATTAATTTGAAGGTGTTCACATTTGTCTGTTATCCTATGGCATCTATAATAATAATAATAATAATAACAAATATCATTAAACAAAAAATATACATATGAAAATATAATCCCCAAGCTGTTGATGCACCAACTAATGATGGAGTAATACCTTGATAAAACATTCTCATACCACCAGATTTATAAATTTGTTTTATAGCATTATAATAACTTCCATATTGTGGTCTGTTACTTTTACAATCATTTGCTGCAAAACGAATTTTTAATAAATCTAATGGATGGCATATTAATGTTGATGTAATACCACCAGAAAAACCTGCTATTAAATTTTCATATCCCTTACAGTATCCTTTTAATGATAACATTTAGTTTAATTGGTTAAAAAATAATAAAATTTAATTATAAATAAAAAAATTTAAAAACTTCATGATTTAATTTGCTTCTTAATATATTCTTAACTACCAAATTACATTTCTCCAATTGAAAAACAAATATATCTGTATAAGATTCAAGATGAAAACTTTAAAATTGTGATATCATATGGTTAATTTATTTTTTGTTTTAATCATATTTTTGTAAAAAGATTTTAATAATGTCAGAAAAAGAAATTACTGAGGAATGCAAATCTTTGCTTAGTACAAGAGATGAAATTGATAGAAAACTTGAAGAATTAGGTAAAGTTCTTGAAGCTGTAAGTTAATTTCTATTACTTTGAAACAGTAATCAAATACATATAATTCTTTTCTATAGAATGACGTTACAATGGATACACCACTTGTTGATGAAGAAGGTTTTCCACGAAATGATATTGATGTTTATACTATAAGACATACACGTTCTGAAATTATCACTCTTAGAAATGATAGAAAAAATTTGGATGATAAGATTGAAAAATTATTGGGTGAAATTCATAAATTAAAAAAAGAAAATGCAGATGAAGTAAAAGAACATGAAGAAGAAGTAGTTCATAGAACATCTAATGTACCCTTTGTAAAGATTGTTGAAGTTACACCACACTCTCCAGCTGATAATGGTAATTTAGTTGTTGGTGATGAAGTTATTCAATTTGGAAAATATCATAGGGATAATTTTAAGGAATTAACAGATCTTCAAGGTGTTGTTCTCGATCATGAAAATGTAAGTTAAAAAATATTATTTTAAAAAAAATGCTATTAAATTTATATTTTATCTATAGAAACCAATAAGAATTACCGTTCTCCGTTATGGTAGACCAGTACGCTTGACTGTAACACCACAAAAATGGTCTGGACAAGGTTTATTTGGAGCACTTTTTTCAAAAATGTAAATTAAGTTATTTTATTTGAAAAATTAAATGTATGCATCTTCATTTTAAAAATAAATGAGAATAATAAAAAAAATAATGTAAACAATAACTAGTAATTTTTAATAAGGCTGCCCATGTGGAATTGGTGGTAATCCCCGTTGGTCTTCATCATCAGGATGGTCACGTTTCATTGCTCTTCTAGCTGCTGCTTGTTCTGCATTAAAAGCCATCTTTAAAACAAATGGATATTTAGAAGATGGTGTATAAATTGGTACATGATTTGCAATAGCTAAAGCTTCTGCAGCTTCTTCAGCACTTCGAAATTTACAAGTACCTGAAGAACTGCCACCATGCCTACTAAGGCCTTTTGTAATAGCAACTGGACGTGGAGCACGGGCCTCTTCAAATGCTCCAAAAATTTGCTCATCAGCTACATCTGGTGGTGCATTAAACCAATGAAGTTCAGGTGTTGGATAGGCAAGACGGTTTTTAACAGCCATTTCTTGTGAATTGTATCGTTGAAATTTATTATGTGAAAAATCTTTATACGATGGAGTTCCATCCAACATATCAAAAGGTTGATCTGTACCCTTTAATGACTAAAAAAAAATAATATTTTTTTAAAATAAAATAAACATACATTTTGTTTAGATGGCCTAAGGGCCAATTCAGTTCCAAACATCTTAATTTCATGAAGGTGTTTTATAGCATTATTCATTTCATTCCTATTATTCATTTCAACCATACATGTATCAGGTTTTGATCTCATAAATTTAACACGAAGAACATTTCCATATGGACATAGAAGATTAAAAAGTTTATCACAGTTAAAATTTTCATGATTGACACCGTAAATCATTAAGACACATCCATGGTCTTCTTTTCTATCATTACGTTGATCATATTTACCCTCATAACCATTATCATATGGTTGTTGTCCTGGAAATCTTTCATTTCCTACTTTTGGAAAATTAGATCTATTTCTATCTGGTGGATAATAATTATCATATCTTCCACCATCTCTAGAATCTGGTCTTCTTTCATATGGAACTCTTTCATCACGACGTTCTCTATTATTATAATTATTTATAATTTTATCAGGAGGTGGATTATTATAATTATCTCTTCTATTATCATAACGATTATCTATTGGTGGACCATTATTCATTCTTCTTGTGTCATATGAATCTCTTCTCGAATCATAATTTGTATTTTGGTAATCTCTTGGTTGATAATCTCTTTGTGGTGGAATATTATTACCAGCACCTCTATATCCTGGCTCATTAAAATTATCTCTACGCGGTGAATGTCTTCTATCTGTAGAATTATAATTTTGCCCATTATCATAAGGTTTATTATATGAATTATGAGATCTATCTCTTGATGGAGGAGAATATGGTTGGTCATTTCTTGGTGGAGGACCTCTATTATGATATGATTTATCATCCCTTTTTGAATCGTACTGATTATTATGACTTTGTGAATGATTATTATAATTAGATTGATTATTATGTGGTGGAACATTTTGTTTTTGTTGGAAATCTATGAAAAGATAAATAAGTTAGTTTGATATATTATAAATTGTTTTTTTTTATATGTGGATTTTTTAATAGATATTTTCCAAATATTTAATTATTATATGTTGGAGATATCTTTTTTTTTTTTTCATTTAATGATAATTTTTATTATTTAGATAAAAAAAAATTAAAGTTACGAAAACTCACTTGGTCTATCAGGAAGGGAACAAGTATAGTCCCATGAATCAATGCAATTATAAGTTACTTTAACAAAATCAGGTCTAGCATATTCTACCTTTAATGTACAACAATCCGAATATATATCAGCTCCATTTATCGCAATTTTAACCCTTCGTGCATCTTCAATTGTTTCAAATTCAACTAAACAATGTATTGGTTGTTTACGAATTATTGCTATTCTAATTACTTTGCCGTTATCTTTACAAATCTAAACAATTTAAAATAATAATTTCCTTATTTAAAGTAATAAATAATATTTATTTTTATAATCCCCTAAATTTTTTATCACTTACTCTATTTATAAGATCACAATCTATTGGATAAGTTTGATTCAAAATTGTTATACATAAAACTTTGTTTGGTTTTTCACATTCAAGACCTGTACGTTGAATACAATGTACATTAGAGAAAGAACAGTTTATTTGATATCCTCTGACATAAATAGGAGTTCTACTAGATTCATTAACACATTTCTCTGCACCAATAACCGTTTCAAACTCTACTAATGCCATCTTTTTGTGTGACATAACTGTAGCATATGCTACAACGTCAAATTTGGAGAGGGCCTCCAACAAATCTGCTTCTGTAGTAGCAGGATGACAATTTCGAACATGAATTACTTTGGTATGTGAAATACTAGGGTTATGATAGGAATCTTCATTTGGATTAGGACAAAAACGTTTCGTTCCTGGAGGACCGTCGTAATCAAAAGACATTTTTTATGTTTTCAGTTATTAATGTAAGATATTAACAAAAAAAATTGAATTATCTAAATTGTTTCAAAATTATAAGAATGAATGTGATAAACAATTAATGATGATTATGATATATATTAAGATATCATATTTATATAATGAAAAATTAAATATAAACGACATTATTATTATTATTATGACTCATTGAGAGGAAAAAAAAAGATACATTTTTATATTATATTACTACAATTACCATTATATATGTTAATGCTTAATAATAAATTAAATTTTTTTACAACAAAATTTTCACCTTTTTTTTTGCTTAATTTAATACTTTTTTAAAGAAAAATAAAAAATATTCGAAAATTATTTACATTGTTAAGTATAAGTCTATTAATATACATATTGCGATTAAATAATGTATTATATTTTCTTCCACATTTACTTTCTATTTTATATATATATATATAATATATGTTAAAACTTATCTTTTTAACTATCTGATTATATAAGATATTTTTTCATTTTTTATATATTTATAAAGATATGATATATATAATATATACATTAATTCCCGTAAAAGGGTATATAATAAAATAAATTTTGTACAATATAAAACGCTGTAATGTTATGTGGATTGTTGTACCTTTATCAATAATCGATAAATGTGTCTCGTTGTTCCCTATTTGTATCGTAAATGCATATTAAAATTTTTAAATTTGTTAAATTTTATACATTTTGTGAAAAGTTTAGATATATTTTTGTTAAAGAAATAATTAAAAATTGTTATTAAAACCACGTTTTTCACTCTTTATTCACAGTAGCTTCATCCCAAGGACCGTGTATAACATTTTTAAGAGTTTGCATATTTACAAATATGGTTGGAATTACTAGAAGTAAAAATATATGAAGGAAAATATAAGAAACAAATAATGGAAAATAGGTGTTGTAAAGAAAAATTGAAATTATAGTGCTAATTATTGATGAAGCAATGAATGGAAAGTTTGGTTGAAAATGCTCTCTAATAAATAGGTTGATGTTTGGAAAAGTGTTGAAAAGACCATATGACAAGACAAGTAGAAAGTAGCTGTCCGCATTGCTGTTTACCCGCGAAATTAATAGTATAGAGGCTGCCAATGAAATGTTTGTACTAAAATTCATATTAACAATTGGAGACGATAAACCAAAATCATGAAATATTATACTAAGGCTAAAGAACAGTCCTGATGCAATATATATTGAATCTGTGTCAATCTCTCTTCCTAATGTTCTCAAAATTGGGGAAACAGCGTACGTTAGACAACAACAAAATAATGCTTGCATTGCAACCTGCGTCAAATGTGTTGTAAAGTTTTGACCTTCTTCAGTCCAATAAATAAATATTGCTGTTATTGGTACAACTATATTAATTATTATCAGACTATATAGAGATAACAAATTATTCATAATAAAATAATGCCCCAAATAGAAAAAAAAAATAATATTTAACTGAAGGGTAAATCTAGATGCTCCATATATGGAGTCCTTAAAACTATATTTCCTAAGACTATCTAAAATATCTACTAAAGGCAATTCTCAAAAAATTTATAGCTTACGATTCTTAGTTAGTCCACTTAAAAAGTATTTTTTTGACACATAATTATCAGGAAAATTCTTTTGTTGACGATAAAGAATTTTCTTCCACTCAACCATTATAAAAAAATAAATAAAATGATTTTGATTAAAAATAATTATGTTAATACAACAGTAACATTTCTCCAATACATTATAAATTTTAAATAATACAAAAAAATGTGTACAAGAATTTATTAATTAAAAAAAAAATAAAATTTGAATATATAAACATATACAATTTAATAAAAAAAAAAGTTATGATTCTCTTATTCTTTTGTAGTCAATGTCATTGTAGTTACGATAATCAGTCTTATCATTGATATCAACAATTCTTGAGAGATCTTTATTCCATGCAAACCATTCTTTATCATTATAATTACCTTTTGAATAACTATATTCACAATCATGTTGAAGGAACAGCATCTCTGATGGAATATTAAAAAAATTAGGCTTAACTAAAACATTAACATCAAGTAATTTTTCTCTTGATATTGGTGTAAAAATATCAAATAACTCTCTTTTTTTATCTATATTTGTAATAATACCATATCCTACAAATAAAAGATTTGTTTTTCTATGATTAATTCTTTTATAAAATCCTTTAAAATTAGGATTTAATAGTTGTAGAGATCCTTTATCATTGAGATTATGAGTATAAAAACCTCCATTATTAACTTCTGTCATCGTACATAAAGCTACTAATACCACATTTAAAGCATCATCGAATGTTTCACTTTCAAAAGTTATAAATTTATCTTGTATGTGAAGTTTTATTTGCGAAAAACAAATTTGATAAAATGGCCATTGAATGAGATTTAATGCAAAAGCAGTCTTAGGTAGATTAGTAATATATCGAGCAAAATATGCTGAAAAAGGAATTCTTTTTAGTTCACCTCTATCATTTTCGTATGATTCATTTCCACCGGTTCTTTTATTACCATTTACATCTATAGGAGCTTCAACGACAATTATTTTATTTGAATCAAAATTTGTTGGTATATATTTGAAAGGTTTACCCTGACAACAAAGAAAGAGATCATCAGGAGATGAAATACTAACAATTGTTGTAATAAAATCTCTTTTTTCACTTCCACGTAATGGCATCGTATTTAAGATGAGCAGATAAGATAGCGATTTATCTTTATTAGTAATTTTTACAAATTCCGAAATTAATGCTGATACAACTGTAATGTATTTTGGATCCATATTTTCAATATAATTTTTTCCATAAAACAATGAATATACAATATTCGGATTAACGTGCAAATAAGAATCAGTTAATATTGGTTCCGTTACATGAGTTAATGATACAACACCTGGTGGTGTAAATTCAGGCTGTTCAACATTTAATTCTCCCCAGTAAACATTGCAATTTTTACTAAAATTATAAATATGATAAATAATAAAAATAATAACTTGCATATTTAAACAACTATTTGCAATATATTTATTCAAAGCTGATAATCCATTTTCACTTGAACCATAGGTTAAAATCTTGATAACTTTACCAGTTTTTACATTAGACAATTTCTGTATTATTTCTTTAAGTTTTGCTTGAACACCATATGACAAATAGTAGTTATCTCTTACATATCTTTGTTTATTTAATATTGCAGCATCCCGAAACAATTTTGTTTCAATAGCATAACCTGGTACATGCAAATACTAGAAAAAAAAAATTAAACAAATATGAAAAAAAAATTATCTTACATTTGGATATAAAGCTTTAAGTTTTAATAAGAGAGGTGTTTCATTTCTTTTGAGATGTAAAACGGCACTATTATTTTTTATAGATTTACAAAGTTTATAGATACATTCTTTGTCGTAGGGAAATAATTCTAAAAGTGTATTTTGATTTTTACCATCATCAATTTCAAGTTTTTCAGTTATATTGGTAATAGTTATCTGTTCTCTAGATTTTCTAAATGAAGATATAAAAAACGGCTCAGAAATACTAGAATTTGTACTATCAATTTTGTAACCTTGAATCATAATACGCCCATAAATGACAGCTATTTCACAAAAACCTCCAAATAAAATATACTCATTTTTCTTTACATTTTCAGATTGATGGAATATCATAATAAGCCCATTCTCATCTGATAAATTGAAGATCTCAACGTTATGCATGAATTATTACTAAAAAATATAAAAAATTTTAATCTAAAAAACTAATTGTGGTAATATGTCAAAAATGATCATCAAAAAATATTTGAGACTTTTTTCTGTGCAAGAGTAAGTACAGTAAATGAATAATGAAAAATTTATACTATTGTAAGAATAGAATAAAGAAAATAAAAGTTAAAATGTAAGTTAAAAATAAAAAAATATTATTGAAACAAAATTTTAAAATAAAAACATATATATCATATATTAAAAAATTTAATAAATTTTTTTATTGCATATAATGCATATTGGATAGACAATGTCACATCATATACACAATTTGTAAAAATTTTAATTTATTCAATTAAATTTAAGAAAATAAATTAAATATATATTTTGTATTACACAAAAAAAAAAGTTAAGATATTTTTATTGACTCAATATATCTTTATTTAGAAATATACCATGAAAATTCTATAATTTTATAAATCTTCTTATAACACTTTAAAAATATTTCGAAAATATATTTTATCAGTTTACATTAATACTATTAAAATTAAATACCATTATTGTAAAAAAAAAAAAACTTTTGATTATGAAAATGTAGCATATAAAATTATTGATAAAAAAAAAGTATTAATAATTCACTTTCCATTAATGTCAATTCAAATTGTTTAAAAAATGTGGTGGTAAATATAATTTTAATGTTTATTTAAATTTATGAAAAATATTGTTGATAGTAGTATCGTTACAATATTTGAAAATAATTATAGATCTTGAAATTTATAAAAAATAAAAAGAAGAAAAAAATCATTTAAATTAATGTCGACATCTAATTAGGTATATTTTTTTTGCTACATAATAAAAAAACCATTAATGATATGAGAATTAGTTTAATTTTCATTATTTTTTCTTGTATTTTTTTAATTTAAAATAATATTAATAGATATTTTATTTAAGTAAAGAAAATAATAAATGTTTAATTGCTCAATATATATGACAAGATCAAGAAAGAGATCAAATGAATTTTGGTGGAAATATTTTGAAATTTAAAACCACCATTATTCACATAAAATCTATTTTTTGATAAAATTGTATCTGATGAATTTTTATCACCCAATACCTCATCTTTCATCTTTATTTTACCATTTTTTATTGGTGTCATTGAAACATTAACATATTTTTGAGGATCTTCTGGTGTTATTGTAACTTGTTTTACAAGTGTATCATATAAAGGATGATCAAATGTAATTTGATAAGTACCAGGATTAACTAATCTCCAATAATCTCCATATATATATGTTTGTACAATTTTTGTCATATCATTAATACCAACAGTAGCACCTTCTATTGGTTTACCAGTTACTTCATCAAAAACAAATCCATGAATTGTATTATGTACCTGTGAAAGATATGAAAAAAGAGAATATTTGTTATCATCCCATATTCCTTTTAAATGATCCTGTGGAGGATATTTAATACAATTAACTTCAACAGTTACTTCAAAACAATTAGCAAAATTGTAATTCCAATCTTGCATACCTCCATGTACTTCATACCATTCTGCTCCATTTACAATACCTAATGATGTATCTGATGGATCATTAAATGCTGGATCTTCACATCTTCCACCTTCTTTCCACATTTCTGAATGACTACGTGCATATGTATAGGCAAGTTTTACAAATATTTCATGATCATTTGTTTTTGAAAAAATTCCATGATCAGTATAGGGATTCTCATCATCATCAAATGGATAATTTACTACTCTTGTACCACCATGAAAATTTGCTGATATAACAAAAGGATTTTTTAATGTCCAATCTATGATTGCTTGTGTTTCAGGTTCTATTTTATAATTACGATAAATCTTATTTCTAGATGGAAAATTTCTATTCAAATCAACATTATTGGCATTTTCTCTACCATTAATAAAACCATCATCATTAACATTAAATAAACCCATTTGTGATTTATCAAAACCATCAGGATTCATTGTTGGCATAATATGAATTCTTGTTGTATCAACAAGATTTGTTATGTATAAATTTTTACCATAATTAATTAGAAGAGCTTTAGCAAATTCGAGAAGTAATTCTCTACCAGTAACTTCATTACCATGCATATTCGCAACATATTTTATTTCTGGTACTCCAGGTTCATGATAATTTGGATATTTTGATATAACAATAACAAATAAATCTTGTCCTTTAACACTTTTTCCAATAACATCAAGTTTTGTTAATTTAGGATATTGATTATGAAGTTGTTTAAATATTTCATATATTTGATTATTAGAATGGTATGTTAAATTTGTTGGTTCTATAAATGAACCAATTAAATTTCTAATTTCTTCTCTTGTTTTTACAATCCCTTGTTCAATGAATTTATTTGTCATTTCAACAGTTTCATTATATGATTTATACATTAAACAAGACATTTGTGTTACTAATGTTATTAGTAACAATATTGATAAATGATTAATAATAAGAAATTTCATTTTAATGTTATTGTATTTGATATTTAATCTTTTTCCTTCAATTTTGATATGTTATTATGTAAGTAGAAAAAAAAAAGTTTGTTGAAATTTCTTCAATCAAATGAGTCTATAACCCAGTATTTTAAAAAAAAAGTCTAAAAAAAATATATTTAACTAAGATATTTATATATATATTTAAAAAGTAAATAATGTTTATATTATAAATAATAAATTATTTAGTTAACGATAAAGAAACTAATGTAGAAATGGACAGAAATTTATATTTATACAAGATTGTTATCACCTTATTCTTTGTATCAATAAGAAAAATACAATTATAATTGAATGTTAGCAGAAAATTTTTTATAATAAACTTTAACAAAGTTATTTTATTAATATAATAGAAGTATTAATCAGGATTTAATTTAAGGAAAAGAGAAATTATAAATTATTTGATTTATTTAATAGATAATAAAGAATTGAAAAAATTATTTACTTCTTACAAAAGAAATATTATAAAATTAAATTTATAAGTTTATACTTGGATCAAATATTAAGAAAACATCTTTATAATAAGGTCAACATATAAAATGTATTCTAATATAAAATGACAATATAATTGCAGAAAAGACATAAGTAATAGATGGCTGTTAATAAGAAAACAGTTATAAATTAAAAAAAAAAAATAATGCTTTCTAATAGTTATAAAATTTTATTTCACAGCATTAATAGATGATGTCTATAGTATTAATATATCTATATCTGATTAGATGCCATCTTGTAAAAAGCTTATTTTAACCTGTTTGAAGAATACATTAAATAGTATAAGATTTCCTCATTAGTAACTATTAATTAATTAATGTATTACAAAAAAAAATAATTAGAATTTTAAAATATGACATATTTAACATAATAAATATTAACAATTCATAATACATTAGAAAGCAAGAATAATGAATTTTTAAATAGTAATTATGATATTATATAATTTCATTAATATATATATATATATATAATTTATTTTATGTTATTTTAAACATATGAACATATTTTATTTTATTAGAACCCAAAACTGTCAAAAACAATCTATTATTATGTGTAAAGCTAATAATGAAACACTATTAATATGATAATAAAAAAATTAATAGGTATAACAAAATAACTTAGTTTAAATTAGATAATCTTTCAGTACTTATTTCTTATCAAATTGGGGGAGTGCATATATTAATCATCAAATGGGTGTATTTTAATAATACACTAAAAGAATTAAAAGATAACTTTAAACTATTATAAATCTTTTTTTTTTGTTTTAATATGGTTATTAAAGCAAAAATATTTATTTTAAAGTTAATGTTAAAAAAGAATGGCAATATGAGAAAAATATATGTCATATTGAAAAAATGTCATTTTATGTATGCAAAAATGGATGGGTAATAAAAATAACTTTTTTTTTTCGTAAAATATTTAGAAGATAATCTTTACTCTTTTTTTTTTTACAAATATATCCTTTTTAAAATTGTTATAACATAAATATAAAAATAAGCTTAAATATATTTTTACTAAAAATACTTTATATTATTTGATACTATTTTATTATATTTGAAAATAATTGGTAAAAGTGAATTTTTAAAAGATACCACCATTTAATAATTATATATATATATGCATACATATATATATATATGATTAATCTGATATTAAATTTTCGAAACATTATATTTATATATTTTTTAAGTTTCGGTAAAAGTATATAAAGATTTAAAAAAAAGCGATAATAATGAACAAGTTTTAATTGTTGATAAATAAATTAAAAATATATTTTTATTTTACTGAGAATATTTTATTATTGATCAAATTCATTTCACCTTGAATTTTATAAATAAACATTTTACATATAAAATTTTCCCCCTTTTTTTTTTTAAACATTTTGTAGAAAATAATTTTTCTCAATGTTTTTAATAATATTGAAACAAAAGTAATATTTTAAATTGTTTTCACTAGATTAATTTTAAAAGTGTAATTGTTGAAGACTATACTATAAATTCTCTAACACTTAAAGTGTAAAACGAAAAAAAAAATTCACATGATAATAAGTGATTAAAAATGAAGCTCTTTGAACGACAT
The DNA here is from genome assembly GCF_001040885.1 of Strongyloides ratti. Lineage (NCBI taxonomy): Eukaryota > Metazoa > Nematoda > Chromadorea > Rhabditida > Strongyloididae > Strongyloides > Strongyloides ratti. Next base: position 790,791 of record NC_037307.1, read on the forward strand.
CTGCTTTTAACTTAATTATTTTTACAAAAGAGAGAGAAATATATATATGTTACTATTAATGCAAAAACATTGATTGTTGATAAAATATCATGTGGTATGATACACAAGAATATTTTACCATTATATAAAATAAATTTTTTTTTTTAACATTCCTCTAATAACGGCATATTATTTTTTTCTTATAGTTCTTATCATAAATAAAATTAATAAAAAAAAAATTCTTAATACTTTTCTAAATAATGGCTATGAATGGTATTATGATTCAAAAAACATCAAATACATTTTTCGTAAGTATTTAATGTTATTAAAATTTTATTTTCATCTGATCCAAATTAAACTCATCAATGTAAATTAATATGATCAGTAATATGTTAACCTAATCGAAAGACTACAAACTATACATTTTTAACATCTTTCTGATTAGATATATATAGTATAAAAGAAATCAACTATTTATATATAAATATATATACATTTTTGTAGCGATCATTATATTTAAAAACATTTTCTATGTCTTCTAAAAAGTATTTTGGTACTCCAGAACTTCAAAAAATTGGTAATAATGGTCTTCCAAAATTAACTGTTCCACCATTAGAAGATACATTAAATAAATTTATTCTTATGGCAAAACCAATTGTTGATGAGGAAGAATTTATAAAAACTAGAAATGTAAGTTTTTTTTTACTTTTATTTCTGTTATAGTTGATATAAATATATTAATAACTCAATATTTTATTATTAATTAGAAGTCATAAATATTTAATATATAATTATTAATTAGTATATATAATAAAATATATTGTTTTCAGATGACAAATGATTTCAAAGCATCTGAGATAGGAAAAAAATTACAAAAATATTTAAAGGATAGAGAAGATAAATTAAATAATTGGGTAAGAAATGATTTATTTTTTTTTTTTTAATATTATTATTATTTTATTATAAATTTAATAAAAAATTATTTATTTATAGTTAACTCCATGGTGGTTAGATATTGCATATTTAGAGGGAAGAGATCCATTACCAATTGTAACAAGTCCAGGAATGTTATTTCCATATTATAATTATAAAGGTATTGATGGACAAATTGAGTATGCCTCAAAATTTATTCAATCAGTATTAAAATATCATCACCTTATCATTGAAAATAAAATACCACAAGATAAAATTGGTAATACATTATTTGAAATGAGTCAATATAAAAATTTGTTTGGTACAACTAGAATTCCAAGAAAAAAAAAAGATGAATTAATTTTAGGGTATGAATTAAAAGAATGGAGTAAACATATTATTGTAATACGAAGAGGACATGCATTTAAAGTTCCTGTTTATGATAAGAATGGAAATATATTAAGTATAAATAATATTATAAAAATTTTGAAGAATAATGTTATCCCAATATCAAATTCACGAAATCCATTTCCTGTTTTATCTTTAAGCGCATTAGATCGTGAAACATGGGCTATTATATGGAAGAAAATGGAAAATTATAATCCAGAATATGTTAATGTACTTTTAAAGAGTCTTTTTGTTGTCAACCTCGATGAAACAGTTAAATTTGACAATTATAAAAGTCAACAAAATGCTGTTGTAAGTGAAGCTTTAACTGGTGGTGGATGTGATAATAATAGTTTAAATCGTTGGTATGACAAAACTCTTCAATATAATATTACTCCTGATGGTTATTGTACTTGTACCTATGAACATACACCTGCAGAAGGTCCACCAGTTGGATCATTATGTGATTATATATGTGATACAATTGAAAAAAATAATTTTAATATTGAAGATAATAATATTCCATGTGATAAAGTTGAAAGATTAGATTTTAAAATTGATGATGATATGAAAAATATTTTTAAAGATGGAATTGAAAAAATTAATAAATCAGCAAATAATTTAGATGTTAATGTTTATTATTTTAAAGAATTTGGTAAAAATTTTCCAAAACAAGTTAAATTATCTCCTGATTCATTTATTCAATTAGCTTTTCAATTAACTTTTTATAGAATACATAAAAAACACCCACCAACATATGAAACAGGAACATTAAGAAAATTTAGTGAAGGAAGAACTGAAACAATTAGACTTCCAACAATTGATACAGCTAAATTTGTTGAGACATTTGTTAATAATAAAACATCAGATGATGAATTAAGTAAATTATTAATAAAAGCAATAGAATCTCATAAAGAATATAGTATAATGGCAATGAATGGTAGAGGAATTGATCGTCATCTTCTTGGATTACGTTTAGCATCAAGAGAATTATTTATTCCATTACCAAATATATTTAAAGGAGAAGCATATAAAAAAATGATGCATTTTCAGGTATCAACAAGTCAAGTACCAACACGTCATTATCTTTCTTTAGCTTTTGGTCCCTCAGCTCCAGATTGTTATGGTATATGTTATAATCCAAAAGAAAAAGAAATTATTTTTACAATAACAACATTCAAAGAATGTAAAGATACTAGTTCACAACAATTTACTGAAGAATTACATAAAACACTTTGTGATTTAAGAAACATCTTATTAAAAACAGTAAAAATTGAAAAAGCTAAACTATAAAATTGTTTATATTAAAATTAATTACATTTTTTTTTTGTCTCTTTTTAAAATAATTTAAAATTAAACTACTTTTATTTAATTTTATCTTTCATTCCCTTACTATGTTATTTTGATACTTTTTTTGTCATTTCTTCATTTTTAACTTAAAAAAAAAAGACTTCTTCCTGAAATTCGATAGGAAAAATGAAGACATTAGAAAAGATAAAAATAAAAAAAAAGAAATATGACATATAACTTTTTAAGTTTATGATATATTGTATAGTTTTTTTTTTGTACTTCATTTTTATCTTTCGATATGTTATTATACCAATTTATTTTACAAAAAAATATAAAGAATTATACTTACAACAATGCATTTGGGAGCAATTTTATCCATCTATTATTCTATCAAAAATTATTATTATTTTTTCGTACAAAAGTTAAAAATGTAACGAGTAATAGAGATATATATTTAAGATAAATTTATTGTAAAAAAAAAAAAGAATAAATGTATGAAATATAAAATATATAAGGGATCTTTTTTAGTTGGGGACAATAAAAATTACACCAAACTATATCTTTAATTCAACTGATATCATCATAGGAAATAGCATTTTACTATTTCAATTTTCTTCTATTTATAAATTTATGATAACTTCTTTCAACGATACCATCTTTTTTTAAAAGACATCATATTTTAACTTTTAAATATTTCATTGATAATATATTTATAAAAGCAATTTTGGCATATAAAATAATCAAATAGAAGAAATGTCAACCAGTGATAGATGCCTATATTATTTTTATTATTTATGCGATTTTTTATTTTTTAATTTAAAATTATTTGTACTATCTTTGAACTTGGAGGTTATTTTAAGAAATAGATATTTTTTAAACAATAAATCTATATAAATTCTTGTCTTTTCTATATATAACATTATATACTTATTCATTCCCTTATGTTACTGTGTATAAAATATATTTTAGTATTATATACTATAGTACTATTAAATAATGAAAAATAAAACTATCATATTATCTTTCAATTAACTTATTAAAAATTTACAATTACTTTATTGAATGTTAAAATCTTAATTGTCATATATCGTCATGCTTTCTAACTTTCTATTCATTTTGAATGAAAAACTACCGTACCATAAATAAAATACACTATTTCTCATATTTTGCTATCTTTTTTCAACAAACTAATCAGGAAATGTTCTTAACTATCAATTAAGAATCCTCAAGAGAAATTTATAATATCATCATTTTCTTTTTCCCTCCTGCCATCATATAACATTCTAATTATGAGGCTATCTTGAAAATTACATTATTAAATTCAACCATATTTATCTTTTTATTTAATCAACCTAAAACTCCTCATACTTTCTTTTTATACATTATTATATCTAATTTAACAAAAGACATAAAAGATAATAGAAAAGTATCGTCATGACTTTTATAAATTATAATATATATATATATATATATATATATATTATATGTATACCAATGCAATTAAAATTATAATTAACTTATCTAAATAAGAAATAAAAAGGTTATAAAGTAAAAATAAAAATAAAATTATTCTATCAAAAGTTTACTATTGTAATTATATTTAATTGCTTTATTCACAATATTATTTTGAAACATTATTTCTACTATTTCTATTAAATAATATATATATATATATATATAATATCAAATAATAACTATTAGAAAAAAAAAATAATAGATAAATAGAAAAAGATACACCCATTTTAAGGATAACATGATATAACAATTTAAATCTACCAAAAATGACTATAGAAATTAAATAAAAACTCGGGTTTTTAGATATATCTATATAAACTATTATAGATGCATGAGAAAATACAAAGTATACAAAGATAAAAGCTTTGTATTTAATGGTATTGTTATCAAAACCCATAAAGTTGCCATTTTCTTAAAGTGAAGAAAGATAAATTTTTAAGAAATGGATATGGATAGGAAAAAGAATAGTATTATTTCATATCTTTATTATAAATGCTTTATTTGTACTTTTTATATTTACTCCCCCCTCTCTTTTTGTATCTGGTCCATTACCCATGTATTATTATAATTTAAAAATTTTGATAAAGTATTTAAACTCTCTTTTTATAAACAGTGATATGTATGATTTTGTATTTAATATTATATATATTTATATAAGAAATAATTAATAAATATTAAATATTGTGTCATTTTTAATTAATTTTATATATTTAAATGTATCTCACACCTATCACATTTTGTATTTTTATTTTTCTTAACATTTATATCATTCTTTTCTCCATTTTTTTTTTAACAATTTCTTTATTATACAAGTAATTTAATATCATTATTTTTTATCTTCACTTTTCACATAACATAATAAATTTTAAGTAATTTATAATTGAAAATAGTATATTAAATTTTGAAGTATCTATAAATATATTTCTTTTATCATACATATATGTATATATATATTATTTAATTTGAATTGTTTTCTTTTCTAAAACAACATATTTATTTTATTCTTATCTATTCTTAAAATTTTTTTTTATTTATCATAAAAAAAAAAATTATTTTTTTTAAAAAAAATAAGTTAAAGACAATGATAATATTTAAGTATAACTTTAATGTTCCTATTTAATCATCCCTGTCAAGGATGGAGCGTAACACATAAATCAAATGACTTTTTATAGAATATTCTTACAATTCTCTCATGGGATCATCATTTTCTACTACTTCGGCATTTCTATTTTAACCTATGTCATTTTTCTTTAAGTGACTTGTCAAAACGAAAGTAAAAATGTAAATTTTTATCTTTTTTTTTTTCCTGGTATTACCCCATAAGGATACTTTTATAAGTGAAATAAACATTTTTACTATACTTTTAATTTGATATATTTTATATAAATTTCTTCTTTTTTTTTCCCTTAACTTTTTAACAAATCTTTTTTTTTTTTTTAATAATTTATTTTTTTATTAATAATATTAACGTAAATTTAAACTTTCATTTTTTTTTTGTATTTTTTATATTCTCCTTGATTCATTATATATAACATAAACAATAAAGAAAAATAGTCTTTTTTATTTTTTTTTTTTTATTTTGTCCCTCCTAAATCTTTATATTCATTTTAAATAAGCTATTCTTTTTAAAATAGTTTAAAATATTGGGAGAAGCTTTTTCTATGATTTATTATAAAGTCAAATGAGTTTATTTTAGAAATATATATGTCTACCCAAACAAAATTGAAAAATTGGTAAGAAAAAAAAAAGAAAAAAAAAATCTTTTATAAATAGAAAATTTGTGTTATATTTTAAATAATTTCTTTTTACAATTGTAGATAAATTTATGTAATTGTTAAATAAATTATTAGGTATAATTTAGAATGGAAGAAGATTAGAGTTTATTGCCTTAATGATATTCAATTAATTAGCTACAGATGCGTGTTTAATGATACTGATTATATTTTGTAGATTTGAAAGAAGTTAAAAAGAGGAATATCCTGAGTGCGTGTCTATGAATCGTAAAAGATTACTATTGTCTTGTTGATAGGATGAATTAAAGATAAAATAATTTTAAATAAGACATATATATATATATAAATTTAAAGGAAATTTTATTTTCATTCCTTATTGTTTTTACATAATTTTTATTTTTTTTTTTTGTTATCTTTTTTTTTTTTACAAAATGACCTTTTATTAAATAAGTAATATATATGTTTATTTTTTAAATAAGAAAAAAAAAAAGAAATTTATGTTAAGAAAAAATTTATATTTATATTGTAGATTTATTTTATTATATCTATTAATCCTTTCTATTTTTAACTTTGATCTTATTTCATATTCTTTTGAAGTTATCTCTTTTACTCAATTAATTAACCACTTCTTTTTAACACTTTAAAATATTCATTGGCAATTGTATTTCTCATTAACACATCTAATATATTTTCTTATCCGATTTTGTTTAATGATACTACTCATAAAAACCTTTTTCATGTGTCCATATATGTATACATATATAAATATATCCATCTAAATAATAATGTCATTGAAAAGTAGAAAAAGAGGAAGAGGCAGATGGTATGTTTAAACATGTGTTGATTAAAATAAAACCAATACCATAAGATTAGGATTGTAAAAATAATGTTAATTGTGATATTATTAGGTATAAATATAAAAAAAAATAATAGAATGCTTCAATTAAGGAAAATTCAATAAAATTAATGGAGATACCATCATTTCTTCTTTTGAAATAAAAAAAAAAATTTTAATACTCCAGCTTTTTACATATATATTATTACTATTTTTACGAAATAAGGAAGTAAATCAGTTTACAATTTCTGTTCTAAAATTATATTTGTACTTTTACTATTACGAAATTTATCTTCTTTTTTTTTTTAAATTTTAAAATAAATATTAAAATATTAATTAGAATGAAAGATATATATATGTATAAATAAAACTGTATAATTTTAATATACTTTTTTATTGTTATCTAATTAAAAAGAAAAAGAATACTTTTTTTTTCTATTAAAAATAAAATATGTATATTAAAATAATTATCTTTTTTTTTATTAAAATGAAATATATGTATAAAATTTTATTAAAAAAATATATATATATGAAATTTATTTAAATGATAATTATAAATGATAAGAAATATATCTAATTTTCAATAGTAATTTTTTTTTATGTTTCATCTTAAACTAATCAACTACTAATGACAATAAGATATTATATAATAATTTGGTAATTATTATAATTTTACATTATTTAAATATATATTATTTTTTAATTGGCAGGACAAAAAAAAATAATATTGTTATTACACGTTAATAATAGTTAAATTGTAACAAAATAGATATTTTAAATATTTATTTCATATTTTATATACTAATATTTTCCCTTGAGAAGTTATTTTCTTTATTTTGAATTAGGAACTAATATTACTCATTTGAAAGAAATTTTTTTTTTCTTTTATTTTTTTTTTTTATTCTTCAATATTTATAAATAAATAAATGTATTATTTTATATATGTATAAAATATTTTCATTGTAAAATAGATCCTAGGTAAAAGAGATATTTTAATGTAAAGTTTGAAGAAAAAAAGATAATCACTTGATTAGTAAATATATTTATATTACATTTTTACCCTCATCATACTAATGGCATTTATATGTATGTAAGAGGATTTTATTTAACTAGAAAGCTTCTTTTTTTCCTCTAAATCTCTTGAAACAGGTGATTTTTGTATCAGGTTGTGTCAACTGATTTTGTTTATACATAATACGATGTAATATAACAAAATATTTTTTTATATTAAATTAAAAGCCGCTTATCAAATGTAGAAATATTTATTTTAAATATATTTATTTATTTTTTTTTTTGTTATTATAAAGATGATAATTATCATTTAAATTTTTTTTATTATATTATTTTTGAAATTTAAATGATTTATTATTATTATTAATTAAAAAATAGTAGATAAAAATGATTCATTTTTTTTTTATACTTTAATATAACTATTTTATTTTAAAGATACTATATATTTTGTTTTTTTTTTCTTTTTCAAGCATTCTTACCAGAAGTAATCCATTCAAAAATCTTTTGTTCCCTTTCCTTTTTATCCATCTATTTCTACCATAACTATACTAATATATTTAAATTGTATTTTTAAAATGTCTTCAACTATCTATGTATATATATAAGTAAATATATATATCTTCAATTGATATAATGTGCATATTTTAAAAAAATTTAGAAACACTCATTTTATTCTAATACTTTCATTAACTCTACTATTCGTTTTTTTATACAAACTACATATCTATTGTTAATACATATATATATATAGTATATATTATATTTTGGCCAAAATAAAAATGGTTTTGTTTGTTAACAATTATATGTTAGTTAAGTGTTATTATTAAACATTTATGGATGATTTTGAAGAGTATACTATGAAATGATATTATTATATCATAATCAAAGATAATAATAAATAATTTAATTATTAATCAAATTAATGTTATATCTCAATAATACACTTATCATTAAACGTTCAAGTCCAAAATAATATAAGAAATATATATATATATATTTTGATAGCTAATAGAAGGTGGAGCAAAAATATTTTAGTTTTCATTAACTAGTAAATCTTTCATTCTTAAAACTATTTCTTATTCATATATACATTTATATCAGATCAAATATCTTTTATTTCTTTATCTTGTCATTCATGAACCATATTTCCATGTCCCTTTCACATCTGTACTTCTTTCTTCCTATCAATAAACTTTATTTTTATACTATTATCTTAAAATATACATTTTAATAGTAAATGTTAAGAAAATATTTTTGTTATTTTTAAAAGAAAAGTTAATATTTTTTATATATAATCATTTTAATAGAATTAAAAAGTATAAAAACACCTCGTTATATTATAACATGAATATATATATATATATATATATATATATTTATATATTATCTTTAAAAAAAAAAAGTATTATTTATAAAACCATTTCTTTTAAAATTGTCACATCAAATGACAATTCTTTATTATTTAAATATTATTGACCTTGAAAAAAGAATATTGTTATTAAATTTTTTTTTTTTTTTGGAATTAATTTTTGATAAAAATTTTTTTTTTATATATAATCTTTTATGTCATTCATTTCTAGCTTTTTTTTTTTAATATGTAATATATATATTAAAATTTTAATTTAGTTTTACTATTTCTATAAAATAAATTTAGAAAAATATTTATATTTTGTTATAGTTGTTTATTTCACTTAATTATGAACCTTTCTTTTATTTTATTTTTTTTTTTTTGATAATTATAAAAAGGGTAATAAAAATTGAAAGAATGTTTACGATCACCAGGGGTAACATATTATTTTAAAATATAACTAAAATTTTTATTAATAATTACTTTATGTTAATTAGTATAATCAAGATAAAAATAATTATTTTGTTTCTTAAAGGGAGAGGGAAAAGAAAAATAAAGTTTTGGGAGATGTAATAATTATTTTCTAAGATATTAGATATCTTATAATAAAATATTAAAATATTCATTAAATGTCAATCATATATTATATGACATAATCTTAGCCATTTTCACACTTCTCCTAATCACCATTACTATATTTTAAAAAGTAGAGGACGCTGTGTTTTGTTAATATTTTCCCAGTATAACTGATATCACTTGATTAATTATCTAAACGTTATATACTTTTAGTCATCATCATCATCATCTTCTAATTTTATTGATAAAAGATTTTTTTTATTAAGCATAAAACTAGATGTATTAATGATAAAGTTATGCAAAATTTACTTTTAAGAGTAATGACTTTTTTTTTTTAATTTTTAAATTTTCTTTTAACTTATTTATTATTGTATAAATATGTTTAAAACTTTAAAATGATAAACTAAAAAATGTTTTGTTAAACATTTTTGTGCTTTTGTTATAGGAAATATTATATAAATTAAACTTTCTTTTTCACCAACAACTGTTAAATTTTCTTTTTTTTTCAATTCTTTTTTTTCTTTTTTTTTAAAATATTCTAATAGAAGTCTTTTTATTATATAAATTTACATAATAAATAATTTGACTTTGATTGGAAATATTAATTAATCACACCAACTGTTTCCTTCACTTATAAATTTTACCCTTAAATGCCATTCTTCTTCATCATTTTTTTTTTTGGCCTTTTAATAGATTATTTTAAATAGAAAGTGACATTGGATATAAGAAAGTTATGTTAACATAAGTAAGATTTAATGACGTCTAAATTTTTGATTTTTCCATATGTATATGTGTTAAAAATTTACTGTTATATTTTTAAATATTAACAAAAATTATTTTAAGTATATAAGTGAAAATATTAAAAAATATTTATTGTAAAGTTACTTTAAAATGATACTAAAAAGTTTCCTTTAAATATATATATATATCTGTTACTAATATATAATTTAATAAAAATGTAAAAAGTAAATATTTAATAATAATAATATTGTTATATTCATTGTAAAATAAAGTAATCAAATATTATATATGTGTATTGGTAGAAAGAAAGTTTATTTATAAAGAACAGTTGAATACACAAAAAGTTCTTTGATTTTATAAAATGAGTTATATAAATTTAAATATATAGATCTTTCCATATATGTATCTTTATAAAATATACTTTTTTTTTTTCGATATTATATGTGATGAGATAGCTCTTTTTAAAACATTTACATTCAAATTATACATTTGATTGTTTAAAAATTCCATCTGCGTGCAACTAATGTATGCTAATCTTCATTACTTTCTTATTAATCAAGATATTTATTGAAGTGAGACAACCACCCTCAATACCGTACTAGATAAGTTTTTAAATTTATATTTCTATATCTTTATCTTTTATCATACTATACATTATATTTTAAAATTTTTTATTATATATACATGTATATTATATATCTATTTTATATGTACATTCTAACAACTACCAAATAAGTTATAATAAATAAAGAAGGCTGTTCTTGAGTATTTCTTTTTAAATGCATAATATTTATATATTTTCTATTTTAATATTTATAGAATATACTATATATTATTTTTTGATCATAACGACAATTTTTTTTTTTTTTATTTACTGTTCCATGCAATTTAAAATATCTTTTCCTGCATTTATGATTTCATCTCTTTATATAGAGACATATCATAAAAATATTACCCACCAATTGTTGTTGAACATTTATTTTAAAACATACATAAATATAATATTATATATACATTACTAAAATATGTATGCCTATCTTTTGAGCTATAAAAAAAAAATTAATTTTTTCCTTTAAAATTTATAGTTCACCTCAAATATAATAAATCATTTTTATATAAATATACATATATATTTTTCTTTTATTTTAATCATTTATTATTATATATATATTATATATTTTTTTTAAATATAAAATTTATTTATTTTTATATCAGTTGTAAATATCTAATAATTAGACTTTTTATTTTTAAAATATAAGACTTATTAAAAAAAAAAATAATTAGTGATAAAAAAAAAGTAAAAAGAGAACAAAATGACATTTTATTTTTATAATATTTATATAGGTATTATTCTTTTCTTATTTTTTTTCTTTTACTATTCATTGTTACGTAATTCTAGAGGAAGAAAAATAAACATCTATATTAAGAATAAAAGTTAAAAAAAGTTTTTTTTTTTTTTTATTAAATGTACCTTAAGAGAAATTTTAAATATATATTTAAATGTATAAATATAATATATATATATATGTTTGTATAATATTTTGGACGCCAATCATCACATCTCAACGACAATCACATCAACCTTTCTGAAGATGAGATGGAATAGTATTATGTACAAAAATATTAACTATTAAAACTAGAATTGGTAATCCTCCCCGTAAAATTAAAAAAAAAAAATTTTTTTCTAGCTTTTGTAAAGGAGAAAAGAGGGGGGTACAAATATATTTTATATGTTTAATGATTGTATGAATAATAATATTATACATTTAAGTATGATAAAATATTAACAATTCTATTGAATTGAAGGTATTATGGTTCACTTTATAATAAATATTATTTTATTTATAATTCTATTTATAAAAAAAAAAGAGAAAGTACATTTATGTTTATTTTTATCATTTATACTTTAATGGTTTTAAAAGTAACTTCTTTTTTAAAATAATTAACTAATGGTAACTGTTAAAAGAAATTTTAACCAGATAAGTTTAATATATATTAACAACAAAAAAATGTATACATTTATTTTAATTTTTAAGAATGATTAGCATTGAAACAAGTTTCTTTTCTAATTTTTATTGTTTATTCATAAAATATCTTTTATATTTATTCTACTCAAATTGGAGAAAATAAAAATTAGAATGTTAAATAAAATTTTGTATAGTATTTTATGCTTATAAATAAATAAAAAAAAAAATTATTATCCCTTATTGAATAAAGTTATTTTTATAATAATGATTATAAATAGAATAATTATTTATAATCATTTCATTTTTATTTTTTTATGATTTTAGTAAAAATAAACTCATATCATTTAATTGATTTCTATCATTATTTTAATGTTTTATTTTGATAAAAGATAAAATATCAAAAAGTAATTTTTTTTTTTTATTATTTGTATAGTTGTATAAATTTTTTATGATCAAATATAACTAGTTTTATTTTTTCACTTGTTACAGTGAATTTTTGGCAACTTTTTAAACCTCAAAATTATTGTGTTAACTACTTTTAATTGTGGTACTGTTTATTATGAAGGTTATTTATTTATTTTTTTTTAATAATTATTCTTAACTATATTATAATATATATATATATATATTCAAGGTCTTCAAAATGTATATGTTTACAATGGTTGATTCGGTGATTTCTTGGTAATAGGTAAAAGTGTTAAGAGTAAAAAGATATATATATATATATAATATATATAAACAAGTTAAAGACATTAAATTTGAGATGTTGCCTTTTTAATTGTGTAATCAGTTGTGATATATTTTTCTGTTAACTAAATAATAATGGATGCATTGTATATAGTTAGAGGAAAATAAGGGTTTATTTTTAAAAAAAAATATAACTACTATTTAAAAAAAATAATTTTATGTTTATATTTTTAAAATCCTTTTTTAACAGCCTATTTTTATCTAAAATATCTAAAGAAGATTTTTTTTTTTTATTTTTGCCTATTCATTATTTTGATTTTTTGTAATCCATCAAATTATTTTTTTAAATTTGTTTATTCATAAGCGTTTTTTACTAATAAAATTTATACATCATTAATATCAAAACTCAATGGAATAAATGTTTTGATTTCAGGAACAGGTTTAACAAATTAAGGGCAGACTTAAAGTATAAACTATTTCCTTCCTTTTTAACTATTTTCATCCAAATATTCATACCGATCATTATTTTTTGATTCTTAATTTTCTTTATTAAAAAATTTTAAATTATTTTTTTTTTTGTTTAATTAATTGTTTTATCGTGATAATATTAAACTTAATCTTTTAAAGTTTTATCCGGTTATTCATAATATTTCAGATAAATCTTAAAAATAACTATTATTAAATTTATATTAGTCAATAATTTTAAATAATAGTAAAAGTAAAAAAAAAAATGTATTTAAAAATAACCAGTATCTTTACCATATTAAAAGATGTCATAAATTAAAAATTAGTAATTTTAAAATACCTAAATAAAAGTAGACATTCTGGAAATGTTGTTAAAAATATTTAATTATAGCTATTAAAATTGAAAAGATGATTGAGATCAATGACTTATGTCACATGGTAAATTTATAGATAGAGTGTATAGATAAATATTTTAATTTGGGATTACTCTTTTAAAGTTTAGAAGAAAAATATAGTTGTATGAAACTATTTAGGCATAATAATTTTAATATAACCTATAATTTGTACATATATATATACATATATTCATAAATACCATTTTAAAGTTTCATTTAATGATTTGGAAAAATTTTTATAGGTATTAACAAAGAATTATTTTCTAAAACTGTAGAACTAAGCCTTATTACAAAAGGTAAGCATACCTTGAGTAATCTTCAGACAATATAGTATTCTTAAAGTAAAAAGAAATAAAAATGTTTATTATATATATATATATATATATATATATTTCTATATATTTGTTTGATTAAAGGTAGCAATAAATAATATTTATTGTAAAAATTGTTCATAAATTTAGAGGTTGTTTTTCATATTATATATAAATATTTATATAATTTTATTTATCATTGTATACATTGTGGCACATGAATCATAATTATAGAGATTATATGTTAAGAAATGATATTATAACATTTACCAAAATGTATAATTTTCAAAAGTATAATACATATAACATTTTTATATTATAAGAGGCAATCTAAAAGTTATATTATATAGGGGTAAAATATTTTGACAATATTTATGCAGAAATATTTTACATATATTTAATCATACTAATCCTATAATATTATTATAATATATTATAATAAATTTATGTTTTTTTTATTTAACTATTATTATTAATAAAAAAAAAAAGTATATAAAATATTTTTTGATCAGTTATATATAAAATTAATTTTATATTAAAAATTACCGTTAACTTGTTTAAACCAAGAAATAATTTACTTCCCTAAACTAGAATTTTTCTAATAATCACAGCTATAATCTTTATGAATACCTCAATTTTCCACTTGAATGGGATCAATTTTGACACAGTATAAATATAAATATATTCATATATGCCTTAACATATAAATATTATAATATTTGCAGATACTATTAACCTTTTCCCTATTTTAATCACATACCTATGTACCACCACCATCAACCATGGTCGTTTTTGTCTTTTTATATTGTCTTCTGCACCATATCAGTCAATAGAATGTTTTATGATTTTACTGATATAATATGTTCAAGTCTGTAGTGGTGTACTTTTTATTATTAAATTTCTTTATTCTTTAATTCAGGTGAAAGTTTGTATATCAAGATAAAAAGGATATCTTTTTAACAAAATGCCTTTTTATATATTAAGTAAATGATTTAGTAGATAATTAAAGACAGTCTATGTTTCTATATTACTGTTATTAATGTCTTTTTTTTTTCATTCATTAATTTCAAACATGTTTTGATCTGGTTAAACAACAAGACTAACTTTAATAAAGTGCAATCTTAAATTTTATATAAATATTTTAGGAATTGGACTAATTTCAATTTCTACTCTATTTAATTTTGAACATATATATATATATGTATTCATATATCTTTTCATTTTTCCATTAAAATTCCCTTGGGCCATTATATGTTTTAAAGTCAAATGAAAATATTGTATTATTTTTATATTATGGTATTGAAAAAAGAAAAATTAGTATTTTAACAATTTGCTAAAAAAGAATTTTTCATTAATTTTCCTCTATATATATATAATACTTTTTTCAATCGTTCCATTGATAGATATTTATTTATATATAAATGAAATATATTTATATATATTTATTATTGCTTTTCGTATTATTTTATATTTTTTTTTATTGGTTATCTAAACATAATAATAATATACTTATTTTTTAATTTTTTTTTAGGAGGAGACAATTGTTTTTTTATTTAAAATTGCTTAATATATTTCAAAGCTAATATTTCGCTCAAAAAAAAAAGTATTATTTATATTATTAATATTTTTTCACTCCTGCTTCAAAGGTTCAATTGCACAGACAAAAGTTATCTTACTTTGTGCAATCGTAATAAATAACTTCCTACCCTTATCACTTATATTATTATTCAAAACTTTTTTTTTTCACTTAATAAAAAAAAATAGTGTAGGTTAATAATAAAGATCAACAAAATTTTTTGGCATACCAAAAAAAAAAGTTATTTTTAACTATCAAATGGTAACTCTTGGAACATCACCTGCCTCTACAGCTGGAGGAGCTTTGCAAAATCCTATGGCTTCACAAGCTGCTACTGCTATTAACTCTAATCAGCTTGTAAATCAACTAATGAATGTTAAAGATTCTAGATGGCTTCAATTAGAAGTATGTAGAGAATTTCAAAGAGGACAATGTAGCAGAAGTGATCTAGAATGTAAATTTGCTCATCCACCACCACATGTCGATATACAAAATGGAAGAGTTACTGCCTGTTATGATTCAATAAAAGTTAGTTTTATATTTTTTTTTATTTTTATATTAAATTTTATTTTTTTTAAAATTTAACTATTGATTATTATTATTAATAATATTTTTTTTAAATATTATATTTTGATATAATTTTTTTTTTATTATTTTAGGGACGTTGTACAAGAGAAAACCCCAAATGTAAATATTTGCATCCACCACATCATTTGAAGGATCAACTATTGGTAAATGGGAAACATAATCTTGCTTTAAAGAATCTCATATGTTCTCAATTAGCTCATGGAGCTCCACCAGGAATTCCAATAGCTCCTCTTGGTCAATTTGGTCAAATTGGTCTTCCACAATCAACACAACCATCATTAGTTCAACCACTTCCCTATCAATATTATGCGGGTTTAACGACACTGTATCCACCGATAATTCAACCACAACATGATCCTTATGCAGCACAAAATGTAAGTTTATTTTTTTTTTAATTGATATATATATTATTGTAATTCCCCTTAAATTATTTCAATGGTGTTAGTGGCAAGTTGCATGTTTTTGTTCTAAAATATTTTAATATTAAATAGTTAAATAGCTTTTGTATATAAGTTTTTTTTTTCAAATACTTTTTTTTTTATAAATAATATAGAAAAAATAATTATTATTTTTATTTTTGATAAATTAAAAAATAAAAAAAAAAACATGCCGCTTGCTCTTTCATTTTACTGCATGGCTTTTCCTTTCTTATTGCTATCATTTTATTTAGTCTGTGAATGCTGCTCAAATTGCTGCTATTATTCGTGCTACACAAAATCAAGGAACTAGTACAAATGTACCAGGAACCAGTGCAGGTATCTCTCCATTAGTAACAAATTTTATAAATCAACAACAATCAGCACAACAGGCATATGCTGCAGTTGTTGCTCAACAAGTTGCACTAGCAGCAACTTTAGGTAATGTATCACCAGGTACTGTTACATCAAGTACAGGATCCAGAAAAAGGCAAAGAGATGAAGGGTCACAAAGTGAAAGTCCACTAGGAACAGGATTAGATCAAGTATCTAATCATCAAAATCAGTTGCTTATGACTGCTATGGCCGCTGCGGTATGCAAGAAATTTTAAAATTGCTTCATTCTATCAATTAACATATTAAAAACAGCTATTAAGCTTTTGGCATGATTTTTTTTTTAGTTTTTTTTTTCATTTAACAATATTTTAAGTTTTATTATTTTTTAATACCACAGTTCTTAAGATTATATAATTTATTTATTTATTTTTATGATTTTTTTTAGTTGTGGTATGAGTAATTAGTGTATTAATACGTAGTATTTTTTATTTTATTTTTTTAACATAAATAAGCTTGACTGAAATAGAAAAGTTTTATTTATAAAATATTTATTTATTTAATTATAGAATGCTAATAATAATGGAATACCATGTAAACGTCCAAATATTGAAAATAAAAATTGTACAGGAGGAACTGGAACAACACCAACAGCACCACAAACAGCTAATGTAATTTTTCCACAACAGCCTCATCAAGCTTTTAACCCATACTTGTTGCAACATTCTATTCCCGGATATGTTCCAGCAGTGTCATGTAAGGGAATATTATTGATACCAAATAATGTCTATCATTAATTTTTACAGTCTCTGTAGCTGGTCCAATACCACCCCGTTATTGAGTTGGTTTTTTTTTCTTTTTCTAATTATTAACAATATTATTACAATGAAGATAAAAAGATTCTCCAGTAAAAAAAAAGACCAATCTTTTTTAAATCTCCCTTAATTTGAAGAAAATAAAATTTAATCAAATTTCTTTCAAAACAGGTCCATAATTTTCCTTCCATCTCTCAATTTCTATAATTATTACTAATGTATAATCATTTTTTGTTATCATTTAATCTTACCATTATATTTTTTTTTAAAATCAATTTTAAAGTTTAAATTTTCTATGAAATTTTTTTTTGTTTGTATCTCTCTCTCTCTCTCCTTATAACTAAAGATAAAAATATATGATAACTATACAAGAAATGAAATAACTATAAATATATTATTTATGTTTCTTTCTCGATATATATTATTAATTGATAAAATATTAATATTTAACATCAATATATAATATACTTTAAATTTAACTTTAAATAATAAATTCTTGATGAAGATAGTTATATTATCAAACTATGTTAAGATATTAATTATTTTTAATCCCTTATCAATTACCTTATTCCATCCTTGTAAAAAAAAAACAGATATTTAATTGATAAAATTTAGTATGTTTTCATTATTACTTAGTTTCATTACCAGCTAATTATTATTGAAAATTATGAATACATATTCTTAATAAATATTTTTAACTATAATATTTTTTTTTATATTGTATTTATATAACACCTTCTTCTTCTTCAATTTCATTTAAAGCAACAGTAACATAATTATCATTATTATTGGTATCCTCAAAATTACCCCATTTTTGAGGTTCACCAGATCCAAATATTGTAAAAAAAAGTGATGTTAAAAACCATAAAGAACCAATAATCCATGAAATAAGATTCCAATCTTTTGGTGTACCAGTTATTTTCAAAAAATATATTATCCATGGTGTTGAGATTCTTCCAAAGATAGCAGCAATTGTTGATATTCCTGTTATAACACCAATCATTGCTGGAGCTATAATAATATGACTAGTTAAAAATCCACTAGCACTAATACCAAAACCTGATGATGTTAATATAACAAAAAGTAATGCTTGATATGGTTTGGTACAATCAATTACAAAAGGTAATATTGATAAACCAAGTAATACAATAATACCACTAATAAATTGACTTAATTTAACAGTTTGTGTTGAATTAAGTTTTCCATCTTTTTGTAATTTACCAACAAACATACTCCATGATATTTTAACAAAACCTTGAGCAACAAATGGTAAACTACTATAAAATCCATTATCAATAATATTAAGATATAATGTTTCTTTAAAAAATGTTGGTAGGTACATTGTAATAAAAACAGTAAATATATTTGCAACAATTTTACATGACATTACAGAAAGAAATGGTAATGATGTTACCATATCTATCCATGGTATTGAAAATTGTTTTCTTATTTTATTACTTTTTTGTATATTCATATTATTATCAAGATATTCTTTTTCATTTTCACTTAACCATTTAGCTTTATTATAACGATTTTGAACAAATATACTCCAAAATAATGACCATAATAATAATGTTATTGAACATAAATAAAATACTGAATCCCATTTTAATGGGGATGCACAAAGGTATGCTGATATTGGATTACCAATTGTTCCTGATATTTGTATACCAGTTGTTACAATAGATAATGCTATTGCTTTTTCAGATGTTGGTATCCAATTAGCTATAATACTATTAAATGCTGGTGGTAGGCATCCTTCACCAAGTCCCATAATAAAACGTGAAATTATAACAGGAATATAACCAAAATGTTTCGCTAAATATGGAAATGTTGCACTACAAATAGAATATGATATAGCAGCATAAAATAATAAATTTTTTGGTGATGTTCTATCAGCAAGAAAACCAGCCGGTAAAACTGTTATTAATGATCCCCAAAATGTACCAGAAAATATTAAATTTTGTATTTGTTGATTCCATATAAAAGTACCACCATAATCAGTAACTGATGATTTTGTTGAATTTAAGTAATTTGTATTTTTACATTTATCTGGAATATTAGTATTTATTATTGTTTTTTTAAGAATATTATTATTGTCAATATATGTGATTGCAGTTGAATTAACCATACATGTCATTGTTATACCAATATTTGTTCTTGTATATGAGATAGCACAAATTCCAATCATTAAAAGAATTGTTACTTGAAAACGCCGTCTTTTAAAATTAATAAAAGCTAAATAAAAAAAAAAAATAATAAATATATTATTATTAATAAATTTACAATTTTGTGATTTTTTCTTCATTTTATTAAATTAAATATTATTAAATAGATTTTTTATTTTTGTTTATTAATTTATTTACAAATATTTCTAGTATATAGATAAATAATAGTATAATTTTTATTTTAAAAAAAAATACTTTAGTAGTATATAATTAATTTATAGTTTGAGAATATAAACTAAAGTATAAAATAATGAATAAAACTAAAAAAGTTTAAGAATAAGATAAGGTGATTATTTTAAAAATATTTGATAAGAAAAAATCTGTAAATATTTAAAAATGAGGGAATAAAAATTTAATATACATATTAATTATGTACAATTTAAAATCAATTCAATGAAAAAAAAAGTATATAAATATAAAATTTTTTAAATTATTTAATTGGATATATACACTATAAAAGTTAAACTTTTTTAAATTTAAAAAAATATTAGTTTAATTTACAATAATAAAAAATTTTTAATACCATAGATTATCATTAATTTAAATACCACTATTTCAAAACTTTTATCTTTCTTTAATAATAAAATATATTAATGAAATTTATTTATAGTATAAAATAATTGAAAAAATTTTGTATTTTGTATTTCTTTTGTTTTATTAGTTATAATTTTATCAATTAATCATACATAAATATTTCTTTATTTAACACTATAGAAAAGTACATTCAATGGTATTTGATAAATATACCATCAAATTATTTTTTTCAGAAAATATATATTAGTATTTAAATTGTTTAATCATATTGATAATGCTAGACGAAAAAGCGAGTAAATTTAGCATTCACAAATATTTATTTTTTTGATAAATATTTTTAGTAAAAGATGTGATTTATTTCTTAAGAAGAATAAGATTTATTTTAAAATATAAATAAATTATAATACAAAATTTTTTAAAATAATTTTTTATAATAAAGTAAATTAACATTAAGAAATTATACCTTGTTATTTTTTATTTTAATTATTCTTTCAAATATATTAAAAGATTATTTATGTTTTTATTTTTTTTTTCTTCATTATCATATTTTTCTTCTGTATTTAAAAAAAAATAAATCCTAACATACACTTTATCAAAAGTATATATTTTTTTTAATAAAAAATGAAAAATAATATTTAAATTAAAATATATTATTTTATGATTATTAAATATAATATTAATGTTTGAAAATTATTTATAATTTAAATATTTATAATTATACAATTAAAACATTTATATAAAAGTATAAAATTATATTTTAATTCATATTTTTGAAAAAAAAAATTGAAAAATTTATTTAAGAATATACATATTTTCTAGCTTTTATTTATATTAAAATTTATATTTATAATAATGTAACGTTTTCACAAAATAAAAACTATTTTTGTAATTTTTTTTCTTGTATTCATCAAAGTATATAATACTTTTCTGGAGACATTAAATTAGTTGAATTTTAAAATATTTTATATGTCAATTACATCTTCAAATTTTTGTTTATTGTGTGCTTCATTATTTTAAAAAAAAAAACCATATCACTTTATGATATGTTTCATTTTTCTGGTGAATTAAATGAATTTTTTGATTGACAATCCGATTTATCAAACTTTTAAAGATATCAATAATACAAAAGGAATATTTTTTTAAATGACTATTATTTTATGAAAAAGAATAATTAAATAAAAATTATTAGAAAAATTATAAATTAATCAATATAAACATTTCTAAATTTAGTTTATTAAAAAAAGTTCAAAAATATAAATTACCATTAATAATTTAATTAAAGAAATTATAGTATATAATTGAAATCTGTTAATTGGATAATTTTTAATAACCTATCATATAGAATGTTTAACACACTTCCATATGATAATACATTATAATTGTAAGAGTTATACATTATTTCTTATAACTGTTTACCATTAAAATCTTAATCCCTCAAACAGATAGGGAGAATATGTAGGTGTACGGTAGCAGATAGTATAATAATATAAATTTAAAACTGAGAATAAAGAGATAAGACTTAGTATTAATATTTAATCTTTTTTTTTAACTAAAATGTTATAAAATTTGTTCAAATTTTATCTTATAAATTAAAACAATTTTTAACAACAATTATAACAAGACAATAGAAAATTAATATCTTTATTTTTGTAAAACTAATCATTTAAAAAAGATTTTATTTAATCAAATAGATATTATAATTATTGTTAAAATTTATATATAAAAAATATATTTTAAAAAAAGTGCTTTTTTATTATTTAAATTAATTAAAAAAAACTTGATTCTTGAATTTATTTAATTTTTTTTTTGTTATTAATTAAATATAATTTATGTAAATTAAAAAGTTTTTATAATATATTTTATTTTGATAATTATCAAACTTACTTATTATAAAAATAATCTTAATTTAAGTTCATAAAACATTTTAAGAAAATAAATTTTAATCTTTATTAATGATAAAATCACCGCAGTCCATATTATTGATATAATTAGAGATGTTATGTTATGTTGTTTGTAACATTAAAGATATGTCTAATTTAGGGGACAAGGATCATTCAAATCATTTCTACTACCTGAAAATACTAAAACTATTGTAAGAATATTTTATTTTTTAAGAAAAAAAGTAAATTTATATAAAAATATTATAAAAAATTTATAATTTTATATTATAAAAAGTAATTTATTTGTATGTATTGATGTAATTAAAATTTTAACCATGTGGTAATTGTTTGATTAAGATAATTAGAAGAAGAAAAAAATTTATTATAGTTTAATTATTAATTAATATAAATATTATTTGGCATATCAATGAGACACATAAAATTAATTGAATCATTGTATATCTCTTACATATTCATTTGATTTACGCAATACCTTCACCTCGTAAACCTTCATTTATTAATTTATTATAATTTTTGAACTATCAAATCATCTGCCAAATATTCCAATCCCTTTTTTTTTATTAATTCTTAATCCTTATATAAACAACCATTACTTATCTAACATCAATAATTCTTAACATATCTTTCTCAATTAACTACAAAAATTTAATCCTGTTACGTGAAGTTTAACTTCAATATTGACTAACCTCACACAATAGGGGGTTACAATTAATGATACCCTTATATGTGATTTGGGCTTTAACATTTACCTGACATCTTCTATTATAATTTTTGTACATCAAATTTATTTCAATTCCGATAATTATGTGCTAGAAAAATGATATTACTTCTTGTTCAAGTTACTGTTAGAATAAATCTTTACTACAAATAATTTTCATATAAAAACATCAATTATAACTACTTCATTTATTAGTATTTTACTTACAATACTACTCAAAATCACCTTTACATAAATAATAAGTATTAAATAAAATTGTTGACCCATTCTTAAAGAAGATTATACTTTGTTTATTTAAACAACAAAAAAAAAACTTTTTTTTTTATAACATTCTTATAGCTAACACTTTTATATTTTAAAAATATAGATCAAAATAAGAAGATAACATATTCTTTTCCATATAAAGTAATTATATAATTAAGATATTAATAAATATATCATAAAAAGTTTTTATCATATCTTATGTAATATATTAATAGCGGTATCCTCTACTAAAATGTATTTTCATCTTTGAAGAAGCTGTAAAATAGTCAATCATAAGCTTTATACTATTATGACAGTAAATTTTTAATATATAAAGAAAATGCCGATAAATTTCTGGAAGAGGTAAAAAGATATAAATATATTTACTGTGTTAAAAATAAAAAACATTTACCGCAATAATGAAATATTTATTAAGAATTTTATAACAAAAAAGAAAAGAATAATATTTTTTATAAATACAATAATAATAATAATAAAAATATATCTTAAAGTAATTGAATATTATCTTTTTAACTGTTAATTATATATATATTATTAATATAAAACAATGTTTATTCTTATTTTTTTTTATAATACAAAGGTACATCCTTATTTATATAAAACAAAAACCGACACAAAGGCATTCCATTACATTTAATAGGCAGATGTCTGTCTTTTTTTTCAAAATATTTCAATACAAACATACTCATTACAATACAAATCATATTTAATGAAATGGTACATTTTATATCTCCTATTATTAATGCCATATTTAGAGGTCTATCCATAAAAAAAAAGGCAAACAGATGGGTTAGTGATCTTGATATATATAAATTTACAACATAACTAATCCTATTGTTTTGAACCACTTTACAACAAATTATTTCCATCAAAAGTTATTGTCCTCTATTTATTTAACTTTTTTGATTAATCATTTTTTTTTTCTTATATCTTACTCATTTATATTTAATTCTATTTAACACTACTCTTTATTATAATTTTTTTAATATATAATATATCTATAAAAGTATACAAATTATTCATTTTTAAATATATATATTTATTCAAATGCCTTTCTTACTAATCTAATTTTTATAACATTTTAATATAACAATGAATACCTTTTTATATATTATTCTATAATATCATAAGATCAAAAAAAAAAAAAAAAGTTATATATAAATTTTTACAATCATCTTTTTATGTAAAATTTCACACTACATATATATATATATATTATAAATTTCATTCCCATCATAAAAAAAATGTATCCTTCAAGCTTTTATTTATCAAAACAATTACTTAATAAATCATATAAATCAAGTATATACTTCTTTTGATACTAAAATTATATTTATTATTACATAATTTAATGATATATTTTATTAACCAAACATGATAGGTATAATCTTAAAGTAATTAATCTAAATTTTTATTATATTTATATATAATTTTATTTTACCATAATATATCTTATAATTTTAAGTTGATTTTATTATTATTATTATTATTTTATTCTTTTTTTTTGTATTATAACAAATTGTATAAAAAAAATTTTAATTATATATAACTTTAAGGATAGTTTTATTAATTTAATGGCATTTTATAATATCTTTAGGAAAAGGAAGTAATTTCTTAAATTTATTTATACTTCTTTATAATACCTTAAGTCAAGAATCTGTCAAAAATGTGAAACTATCACATTATTTTATTTTACAAGACACTTGAGAACACTTAATATAACTAAAACAATTGTTGTAGCTGTCAATTAATTTAATTTAATCATTCTGTTAAAAAGACTTATTTTTATATCAATATTATTTATTATTGTTAAAATCCATATTTTTATTTAATAACTTTTTGTTTTACTAATTGTAAATCAAATTTGCTTGACTCTTAATATTAAAAATTTTGAAGTATCAAGATTTAATGTGTTGAAAAGTAGGTGGTGTCAAAAGCCATTCTAGTCTCTGATATATTAAATATATATATATATATAAGTATATGTACAATAATTGCGCAGATACAAAGGTCTATTTACGAAAACTTTTCATATACCCCTTTTCATTATAATAAACTTTTCAAGATTGTGTGTGATCGCTTTTTGAGTAACACCTAGTAACGGAGAGTTCATTCTTTTGACACTTATTATATCTATTATTTTAAATATTTATACATAAAATTTTAATCTCTAATTTTATTTTACTATTTATTTACTTAAACTTTTAAAATTATTTTTATTTTTATAGTTAAAGAAATAATATTTTATATAAAAATTAGAAAATAATTTAATTTTTTTTTTTTATTTAGAAATGAAATTATTTATATTTATTATTATATTACTAAAAAATATATTAATTATAAATGGAATAGAAAATCAAAATAATGATTGTGAATATATGAAAACAACATCATTTGACTTATATTCAGTACCATCATTACCAGAAGAGGTAAAAAATTTAACAATATGTACTGGTAAACGAAAATCATGTTGTACAACATTTATTGAAGATCAAATGAAAGTAGTAGTTAAACAAAGAATAGAAAATAAACTTCAAGACCAAATCTTTATGTTACGAGATTTTTTTGAGCGGCATCTTCTAAGTTTTAAACGTAAGTTTTGAGATACTTAATATTAAAAAGTGTTTATTTATTATTCATCTAATCCTAACTTTATTATACAATCCACTTAACTATTAATTATTAATATCTTATATATACTTATAAATATTTTTCTTTTTTTTTTTTAGAACAATTAAGAGAACAAATTTTTAATAATAAAGAACAATTAAACCAGATGTTTATCAAAACTTATGGACCTTTTTATAAATCAAATATAAAGGTATGTTAATTTTATTACATTTCAAAAAAAATTTAAACATTACATACTTTAATAGTCAATTTTAAAGTATTAAGAAAAAAAAAAGTCATCTGGAAAAAAGCCTTAAATCCTTTGTATATATCTATTATTCTACACCTGTTGTTAGGGGTATGAAGTAATTTAAAAAAAAAAAAAATAAATCAAAATATTTTCCGGTGTACTATTATGTGCTTAAAAAGATTTAGGGTATTATTTAAAGTAGTCCTTAATTATCTATCTTACCATAATTAATGAAAAAGTCATTTAACGTTATAATCTTATAATTAATAATACAAAAAGTAATAAACATTTAATTTATAAGGTTTATATTTACCTTTTCATATCAAAAGTATTAATATATAATCAAATAAAATATATTTTAAAAAAAAATATATATATAATAAAAACGACATATTCTTTAACATTTAATGACAGGAGAACAAATATTTATATGAAGAATTTTCTTTTCATAATAAATAAAAAGGTCGTCATTAAAACTTTTAATTAAAGAAAGTATATGAATTAAAAATATAAACTTTATAAAATGTTTTGATATCATTTTACATTAACTATTTATAATCAAATGTTTTTTTTTTCTTTTATAGGTATTTGATGAGTTGTATACAGAACTTGATAATTATCTTTATGCAAATACCGTCAAACCAATACCTGTTATTGTGGATAATTTTTTTGAACAATCTTATCTTATTATCTTTGAATTATTAAATCCTTTAAGAAAAATTACTAATAATGAACAAAAAGAATGTTTACTTATAATGAAAAATGAATTGAAACCATTTTTAAGTTTTCCTAAAAGAATAACTGGTCAGTTAAGTAAATCATTTACTGTATGGCGGAGTTTTTTTGAAGTTATTGAAAATATTGTTACACAGTTACATTCACTTCTTCATGTAAGTTATAAAACATTAAAAAATTTCGGCATTCATCAAATTAATTATATATATATATTTTCTCACTTTTTATTATTATTTTCCTTTTAGACATCTATTCCAGAAGAGTGTATTAATAAACTTGTTGAAATGGAATATTGCCAAATTTGTACATTTAATCAAATTAATTTACCTGGAAGCAAACCATGTTTTAGTTATTGTTCAAACGTTTTGAAAGGTTGCCTAGCGGAGTATGCCGAAATTGACACTCAATGGAATATCTTAATAGGTAAGTTTTTAAATTATTGTTTTAAAAATACCGCAAAAAAAAAAATAAAATTAAGGTAAAAAGATTCACACATGACATGATAATTAATTTGTACCATTTGTTCACAATAACTAATTGTCGGAAGAGGACTATCTTTTTATTTGTTGTAATCTTTTATATTTTTGCCGATATTTTACTCATTGTAAATTGATGTAGTAATATACAAAGTTAACATACATAATATATATATATTGAACTTTAGTACCGCTGTCTATTTTGTAATTTACTTAATTATACAGGCATAAGAGGAAATAATTAGTTCATTTTGACTAATTATACTATAGTAATTGATTATAATAAGTTAAAAAAAAAAGAAGAAAATAATGTCCTTAGAAATAATTTTTAGGGATAACCTTCTTTTTTTTTAAATTAAATAATTTAAAAAAATGTCTTTTATAGCGGTAATATTCTTTTTATGGTTAGATGTTTTTTTTAAATATTCATTATCAATTATTTTAAAAGATTAATCATTTTTATTTTTTATTACCCATTACCTTCTTTTGTCATTTAACTAGTTAAATAAAAAAAAAGTAGTAAATGTTTAATGTTGGGAATACTTTTTTCTTTTTTTTTTGTTATATACATGATATTTAGATCAAATATAATATAAAATTAATTGTTTTTTTTTCTTGTTATAGATTCTTTATTACAATTATTTACAAAGTTAAAAGATGTCTCAAATCCAGTGACAACACTTGCACCATTACCAGCTCAAATATCAGAAAGTTTTATGGTTTACCAGGAAAGGGGAGCAGAACTATCAAATAGAATCATATTAAATTGTTTTGATAATTATGAATTTTATAATATTGGTAGAAATAAAAGAGGAATGAGTAATTTAAATGATTTTAATGGAATTGAATTAAAATTGAGGAATAATAAAAATTTAAAAAAGCGAAGAGATAATGATGTTGTGACAAGGATGATTGAAACATTTAGTGATCAATTAAAAAGAATGAAAAATTTTTGGAGAACATTATCAGAATCATTGTGTGATGATAAAATATCAAGTAAAGATGATCAATTTTGTTGGAATGGTCATGAAATTACTCCTAGATATAGATATAAAGTTATACCACATGGTATTAAAAAACAAAAATATAATCCTGAATTTTTATCACAAAGATTATATTTAACATTATCAAAAGATACATATTTAGATCAAAGAATTAAATTTATTACTTTATCAAATACATTAAATAGAATATATTATAATGCTAAAAGTGATGAAAATATTATTGAAGGTAGTGGTAATAAAAAAGAAAAAATTTTAAATAGTATTGATGATGATGATGAAGACGATGATAATGACCCATATGAAGGTTCAGCAATGGAAATTGAAAATGAAATTTTAAATGATATTAGGTATTTAACAATGGATCATGTAAAGTCAGCAGAACAAATTTTACAAAATCAAAATTCTTCCTCAAAAATACTAGTATTTTATCATTTATTTGGTTTATATATTCTATCATTTTTTTTATTCCACTAGTCTTTCAGTTATCTTTCTTTTTAATATCAATTAAGAATTCTATTTATTAATTTCATAACATCAATCTCAGGAAACAAAAAATTTTTTTTATACCGGTTACCATTTTATTTATTTATTTATTTCTTTTTTTTTATACAGTATTGTACATAATAATAAAACTAATAAAAATTAATAATATTTTATAAACTTTTTTTTCCTTCTAATTTTTCAATTAAATTTACTGGTGAAACATCTTTTGGTATAACTATAGGTGTCATATCTAATACATAATCTTTACCATTTTTATTTGATGAATTTTTTTTACCATCATTACTAAAACAACTTCTATAACCAAATTTTTTTAAAAAATGTTGCATAACTTCAACAGGAAATGGTATAACTATTGTTTCATTATTTTGATTTGCTATATGACCTAATGTTTGTAGATACCTTAAATATACTGTTGTTTGATTACTACACATTATATCAGCAGCATCTTTTAATGCAGTTGAAGCAATTTTTTCACCTTGACATTGAACCATTCTAGCATTTGCTCTTCTAGCAGCTTCAGCTTCTGTTGCCATACTTCTCATCAATTGATGAGGAAGACGAATATCTTTAATTTCAACACGTTGTACCTTAACACCCCATGGATCAGTACCTTCATCTAATACTTTTTCTGTAACACTAGCTATATTATCACGTTCTTGAAGTATTTCTGATAATGTTTTAGTACCAAGAACATTACGTAAAGTTGTTTGAGCTAAAAGTTTTGTTGAAAATTGTGCATCATTTACATTTGTTACTGATATAACAGGATTTTGTACACGAAAATATATGACTGCTTCAACTGATACTGTTACAGAATCACGAGATAAAATTTCTTGTGGTGGTACATCAAATGACAATACTCTTAAATCAACCTATAATTTTTTTTTTATAAATATATATATTTGTAAGAATTAATTAAATATAATTACATACCACTTTATATGTATCAAGGCAAGGTATAATAAAATATAAACCTGGACCTTTTGTACCAGATCCTAATAAACGTCCTAATCGAAATATAACAGCTCTTTCATATTCTCTATAAAAGTTATAATTAAAAATTTTAAAATGTTAAATATCTTTTAGAAATTTAAAATAATAAAAAAATTCATAAAGATATAAATAAATAATTATTTGAATATATACAGCTGTGTATACATAATAAAATAAAAAATATTTTATATAAAACTTACCTACAAACTTTGACACAAAAAGGTAAAGACCATGGAAATGTACAGATAAGAAAAAATATTGAAAGTACATATAACATCATTGAAAGTATAGGTGTTTTTGTGGCACCAGTATCATCATATAAATGTCTCGTCCTTATTAACCATGATTGACTTCTTGCACGAATTGGTATCTTTTCTAATGTATCCTATAAATATAAGAATAATAAAAAAAAATTTTATAATATAAATATTTTTTTTTTTATTTATTTTAAAAAATTTACTATCATTTTTAGTACTTTTTTTTTTCATTTTCTTCTTTTATTTTTATCATAATATACAATTTATAAGATATCACATTCAAAATTACTAACTCATTTCCCTAACATTGATGTGTATAATATAATATGTATTTTGACGTTATATCAAAATAAAAATACTAAACTTTGTGGATGATAATAAGTTGATAAAAAGTTTTAGTTAAAAATATAATTAAGTTTATGATGCTCTATAGAGAAAAATATTGTATAATAAATTAAAGATAATGTATCTTTGTATTATAAAATTAGTTTTATCATTCATGAAGAAAAGTTAATATATATAGTATTTTAAAACAAATATACTCAATTTAAAGTAAATATTACATATTAAAAATTAAGAAAAATTTTAAAAAGGGAAAAAAAAGTAAAAATTAAAAAAAAAGGGATTATTTTTGAATTTAAAAAAAAAAAAGAAGAAAATATATATATAAGCATACACTATTTACAATCTCCTCAAAACTTTCATCTTGAGGTACTTTTAAAAATCTATTATCTTCCTGTATTAATGGTGGTGATTTAAGAGATGACCGTAAAGAAGCTTCATTATCATTATTAGAATCAACAGAATCAATAAAATGAGTATTCCGATGCATAAATTTTTTCCTTCTTTGTGCTCCACTCATCAAAGAAATAGGAATAGTTGTTCCAAGATTAATTAATGAATATTCAACATTACTCCTATTTTTAAGGCAATCAGATCCATTTCTCTGAGACATTGTTAAAAATTTGATAACAAAAAATAAATAATAATAATAATAATAATAATAATCTTCAAATCTATATTAAAAATTTATAAAATAAAATATAAAAAAAAAAAATTTTTTTTTCTATAGCTTTTTATAATTTTTGTTAACTGATCTATGGATATTTTATATATTAATCACTAAAAATCACTATATCTTTTTACTTATTTCTTATATTTTTATAATAAATAAATTTTATAATATGTTGATGTAATGGTAACTGATATTTTCTTTTTAAAAATATTAGTTTTTAGAAGATTTAATATGTTAATATTAATAATATTAATATTATCAAAAATGTTAATAGATAAATATTAAAAATTATATTAAAATATTTTTAATATTTTATAAGTATATAAATATAGAAAGAATATATAGAAAAAAAAAATATAAATAAAAGTGGGCTATCTAAATATGTATGTAATATGGTTTTAAGCATTTCTCATTATGGTATATAGTAACAATTCTTAAATTGTCTATCCATCTACTCTTCTTCTCTTTTTTGACACAATTGTTGATGAAGATATTATTAATAGATAGTAATGATAGTGTGAGGAAATGAAAGTGTCAAAATAATGGTTTGAAATAAATATAAATGGAGAATTATATATCTTATTCTATGTCTGGAGCACGCAAATGTTATACTTATTACCTATTCTATATCATGAAATTAAATGAAAAAAAAATTATAGTGAATTTATCATTAATATTAACATAGAAAATATATGATATATCCTATATATTTAATGATATAACATATTTGGTTTTTTTTCTATTTTTTTTTTTTTTTATTTTGACATTAAATATTTTTGTTTGATTAAAATTTAACGAAGCATTACTTGTTTATGTGGTGGTTGTTCAAGTAAGCAAAGATTAGATTTAAATATATCTGGTGGGCTTAAAAATCCTGGTGATGGTAATGAACCATCTGGCAATGTTGGAGGACGATTAGAATTTTTAACTATATCTGAATTACTACTTGATCTAGATGTATGTGATAAATGTTCTAAATCTTCAAGAATATGTGGTGGACCAAATTGTGTATGTTCATCATCATGACTATATTGATAATATTCATTAGATATTGTAGTACCTCTTTGCATAAATTTTCTTCGACGTTGACTAGATGACAATAGATGTATTCTAGGCATTATTGTAGGTGAAACTATTTTATTAACACTATCACCAGATTGTCTTTCAATTGATGGAGTTCTAGATAAAGTAAATTTATCATCAGATTCTGGAGAAATATTTATTAATGGTGTTAATTTTCTATTAAATTTTGGTGATCTTTTTTCAGAACTATCAGATAAATTTCTATGCCTAAAACTGTTATGTGAAGTATTCCATTTTCTTCTTCCATCAGACATATTTATTAAATTAGTTAAATTAAATAAAAATAGTTGATAAATAAAAAGATATATTTTTGAATATGAAAAATAATAAAATTATCTAAACTGCTACATATGTACCTGCCACAAGTTCTTCTTTGTTTCTTTCTTTTAATAATTAAACATTCTACTATAACAATTGTCTTTTATCATTATTCAACAAATGATAAGTATTTTATGTAAAGACAACTGATTTCATTTTATATAAAGAATAAGAAAAACTCCATTATATATTCATCGTTGATATTAATTATATATATATATAATATATACGTATAAAACAAATTTATCAATAATATTAATATCACCTTTTTATAAATAAATATATATATATTTATGTATACAATTTTTAATAAAAGAAACAATTATAATGAAGCTTCTTAAAAGTCAAAATAAATAAAAATATATGATTGATAATTGGTAGAGAATAGTAAAGTGCATATTATAAAAAAAAAAAATATATAATAATTGCATGAATTTTTTAAAAATAAAAAATATATGAAAAAAAATTTTTTTTTTTTAAATAATGAATAAAAAGAATTTAACATTAAATCCTTACATAATCTTTTACACGTAACTTTCCAACTTTTGATGACATCTTTTGATTCCTTCAAATATAGTATTATTTATTTCTTTCTTAAATAGAAAGTAATAATTAATAATAATAATAAATAATAAATAATAGCTCTTTTAAATTTTTTTTTAAAGTTAAAAAAAAAGAGATAAAAATATTGTAAATATTAATTATAGAAAAATATGATAGTTAAAATAAATAGATATCATAAAAAAGATAAATTTGTAAAAATATGTTTTAAAGAAATATTAGATAATTAAAACCGATCTTTTCATGTATTTTCTTATCTTATTAAATTTCAAATCTCATAGGAAGTATATATGCATATGTATATATAAATATGTTTATACATAAGTATTATAACTATTCTCAAATCATTTTTGGTACTTCTTATATTTAAAATAATATACTTTTCTTAGAAGAACTTAAAATTTAAACATCTTTTTAAAAAAAAAAAGTCCCTACTGAGAGTGATGGCAGACAAAAATATTTTTGTCCACTCACTTTTATAATAACATACCAAAAAGAAAAGTATCATTCTACAAGTATATTGTTTTATAAGAAGAAAAGTGATTTGAATAAGATTTCAAATCATCCCAAGAGAATATTATAATATATCAAAGTAATATGAAGTAAAAAAATTGGAAATATATAAATTTTTTTTTTCTATAAAATTTTTGTATATATTTCTATTACATTTTTTTTATTTCATTTTTAGTATTGTTATTATAAAAATATTATATACCAACTAATATACATATTTATATATATCTTTTTTTTTATGAAAAAATAGTAAATTAAAAATGAATATATAAAAATTGTTTAAGTTAAAAAAATGATATAGTTTTAGATAATTGAAGTTTATGATTTATGTTATAAACTATCAATCTCTTATTTTCCATATTTTTTTAATAAAATGGATGAAGATTATTATTATATGAAATGTTTTTTCTCTATTGTTAATATAATTGTTCTTCAAAATACTTCCCTTTTAATCTTGAGTATACTTATTTACCTTCTCCAATAATAATAATAATAATACATCATGTAAAGGAATATAAAGATAATATTAATGTTGATTGTTAAATAATAATGTTATATATATTATTAATAAAATTATATATATATATATATATATATATTAAGGCTAAAGATAATAATTACAATATGTATTTTGTGATCATTATAAAATAGAATTATTTTTAAAAATATTAATAGAAGAAAAGAAAATGATATATTAAAAAAAATTACATTATATTTAAACTTTTCTTTTAAAAATATCTATTATAAAGTGTAATTTATTTGTAAATCAACTTACGTCTTTATTTTCACTCTCCTCCCTAATTTGAGCACTAATTCTTTCCATTGTCATTCTTGGTTTTCCTTTAAAACGAAATGAAGACCTTATTCTTGAGACAAATGGACTTGACATTATCATACACCTTCTATTATTTGATACCTTTGTGAAGGTTTATATTTATAGTTAATGGTTTTCGGAAATTATCAAAATGAAATTAAATAATATATTTCTTTTATATACTTTCCTGTAATTGAGAGTTTCAAAATATTTATTTATAAATAAAAAAAAATATTAAATATATAAATATAATTGTTATATGTATATGACAAACAAAAAAAAAAAAAAAACTTTCTATTCTAAATATTTTTTATACATTAAAAAAATTTTTTTTTTAAATAACTGTTTTAAAATATATATAAAAGTTGAAAAAGAAAGAAAAAATATATTTCATTCAGATTTTCATTTATCAAAAAATATTTTCATTAGTCTAAATACTCTTCAACAGTCAAAATAAGAGAAATATTTGTGTAACATGAAAGGGTAAAAATTAAAATAATTGGACATATATAGCAATAAACTTGAGGAAACAAGCTATAATAAATTTAATTTTATTTTTTAAGGTACTTTTGATGCTCAACTTTTATGGTATATTAGTTATCACTAGTGACAAAAAAAAATATCATATAAAATTATAGAAGAAAAAAAAATGTCAAGAATAATATTTAATGATTAAAAATTACCAATTATATTTTTAAAAAAAAAAAGAAAAAATAAAAACCATTGAAAAAGTACAGATTTATTTTAACGTATCTAAATTTCTAACAGAAAAATAGAAATTATTTTTAATGATGTCTAGTATATGGAAAAAAAAAGATGTGATGAAATTCAACATTAGAAAGAAAAAAAAATTGATAAAAAAGGTAATGATAAACGGGAGAATGGATGGGAGAACTTAATTTATATTAAAATAAAAAAAAAACTTTACACAATTTCATAAAATTTATTTTGCCATAGATAAAATTATTTTGAATACTATTATCTTATTATAATAAATTTTTACAATAAAAATAAAAAACAATTTGTCTAACATATATTCTACTAATATTTTATTCATAATTTTTCTTTTTTTTTTAAATATATTATTGTTATTTAAATTAAAATTTAATAATACTTTATATATATTCATGTAATAACACAATAATTTCATTGAATATTAATAAAATATTTTTGTAAAACATAATGATAATACTGATAATATTAAAATATAAATTATGAAGTGAACTAAAAATTATAAAAAGTTTTAAATGTAAAAGCAGAAATTTTATTATTAAAAATAATTTATTTGTGTGGTAATTAATAGTTATAATTTATTTTTATTAATCAGAAGAATATTTAATTTGATGTCATATTTATAAAACTTTTATATATTATTTTAAATACATATCATAATATAAACAATGCCATGATATTTAAAAAAAAATGTAAAGTAAAATGAATATATTTATAAAATGAAATATTTTTTAAATCAGATGGAGTAAAATAAAATTTTCATCATAAAATATATATGAATCAAAGAGTTTGGTGAAAGTTAAATTATTTTGTTAGAATAAGGAAAATTATTCTATAATATTAGAGGAAATTTGTTGAATTACTTATGAAATATTTAAATAAAAGTATGATGAGAAATGAACAATACTTTATAACTTTACGATGAAAAAGAAATAAATAATGTTTACATTACAAAATATAACTATTTTAAGATTCTATTTCTTTTTTTTTTTTTTGATAACTTACTGAAATTGCAACTTTAAAAAGAAATTTTTTTTCCCTGGTACATTAATCAACAATGTGATTAAAATGATATATTATTTTTTTTTATCATCTTTTAAATTTTTATCATTTAACTTTATAAATATTACTAAATTTTTATACTACCCTCCAAATTTTTTATAGTCATTTGTGAGAAAAGATTTATCAGAATATTATAAGATATCTTTATTATTACATGTCTATATTTTTACTTTATTTGTAACTTTAAAATTAATATGTAATAAAAATTTTAATTTATATTTTCAATATTACTTTGGATGAATGCTTTGGGATTTAATAATATTTGTTTAGTTTGAAGAAAATATTATAATAACATGCCATTTATCATTTTTTTTTAAATTATTAACATATGTTTCTTAATTTAAATTATATTATTCTAAAAATAGTTAAGTAAAATAAATAAATTTAAAATTTATAAAAAGTAAAAAAAGTATTTTTTTTTTTCAATACTTTTTTCTATATATTTCATTTTTTTACACGTTTAACTACAATAATTTAATTAACGTAAATTAAAAAAGAATTGATAATTTAGACACGTTATCTTAACATTAAAGTAGATTATGTTTTTTACATAATAAATTTAATAAAAATATATTTTCTTGTTGGTTTTGAAAGTTAAAAAAAAAAATCTTTACATCATTTAGTATTAAAATAATAAAATAAAAAAAAAAAATTTATTATAATAAAGTACTTCTATAAATGGATTTAAGTGGCAAACTTTGAAGCATTTTTAATGCTCTTAATTGACAAAAACACTACTAAAATGATATATTAGTATATAAAATAATAAAACATATAATAAATAAAATTTTATTAAAAAAAAATTTAAGAAATAAATTAAATATATGCCAAATATTTTTTTTTTGTGCTATTTTATGTCACGAGTAATTTTTCAAAAAAAAAATGAATAAATAAGGTAATAAAAATTTTAATAAAATTATATATAATATAAATAGTGAGAGGAAATGAAATGAAAAATAAAAATTTGCACTTTTGAATTTAAAAGAGATAATTAAAATCAAAACAAAATAAACAATGAAAATGTAAAAAAAAAACTTTTGTTTAGAATATATTTCAATATATATATATATAAACGAAAAGAAAAAAATATTAAAATATCTGATCTTAGTTCTTAGAGTTACTTTACTAGAATATAAACAAAACGAAAAAATTTTTAATAAAAATGTTTTATTAAGTGTTTTAGATGTTCCCTAAAAAATTTTAATAATCAAATTAATATTATATATATTTATATATATCGTCATTTTTAAGAATATATCTATATTCATTAGTATAATAAAATATATTTATTTTTAATTTACTATTTTAATTATACCTCATTCTTACTTAAAATTTTATAAAATGAAATGTATTACAATTAATATATATATATATATAGTGTTAAACAAAGCACTTTATAATTAAAAGAATGAAATGCCTTCTTAAAAATCTTATTTTTGCATATTTATGATAATTTCATTAAAAGAAGAAATGTAAAATATAACAATAAATTGCTTTTAAAAAATTCAATAATTATACTTATTAATTCTCAAGACACGAATGTAAAATTTACATTTATAATAAAAATTATTTATAATATTATTAATGAATCAACTTTATGTCATTTTTCCATAATCATTTAAGATGTATTTAAATTTTATTCATAAATTTATTCCAGTGAAAAAAAAATTTTTTTTTATCACAATACTTTGAAAGAAAATTTCTTTCCAATTTATTAGTTAGTATAATTGATGGAAATAAATTTTACTTCATATTTTATTTATATATAAATTTTTAAATATCATTTGTAAAACTATATAGGTATTTGAATATATAATAATTGTATGCATAACAATTTGTATGAAAATTTTTTTATTAAATATACTTACAAAAATAAATAAATTTCCATTTTTTTTTTTATTAAAAATGTTTTTTTGTATATTTGAATATTTTTTAAATTATCAAATATATCATTTTTTGTTGTTTATATTTTGGTATATAAATTTTATTGTTAAATGTACTGGTAATACTAATTTTAAAAAAGGAGAACAAAAAAATTATAACACAAATTCTAAAACATCACCTCATAATTCATTAAGTAATGATATAAATAAAACAAGAAATGTAATACAAAATAAAAAAAAGAAACTAATTGATGAAATGGTAGATACTTCAAAAATACATGGACATGGAAATGAAAAAGGTAAGAAAAATAATGGAAAACATAAAAAAAATAGATTATTTGGCAAAACATCACCTACAAATACAAATGATTTAACATTTGATAAAGAAAAAATAAATGCTAAAAAAAGAAAAAAAATGAAAGGAATTTTAATTTTAAAAACAGCTAATGAATTTGAAGGAAATTCAACTTTAACTCCAGTTCATAAGATATGTCACAAAAGTAAATCATTAGATTTAGTTGTTACTAGAGAAAAAAATAATGAAAATAGTGAAACTAATAAATCTTCAAAGAAAAAAAGAAAAAATAATAAAGGAGGTAATAAAGAAGAGTATTCTGATAAAGATGACAAAGTTCATGATGCTGTTGATAATGATGGAAATCCAAAATATGCCAGATTAATTGATTTTAATGATGAAGAGTTACTTAATAGTGATAAAGTTGAGGAAAAAAGTAGGAATAAATCAAAATCAACAACCAGTAAAAAAGCAACACAAGAAAAAAGTATGAATAAATTTTGTGATTCTGATACAAAAAAAATTCGTAATGTTTTAAAAACAGCATCATTTGAGAAAAATAAATCATTTGGTTAATGAAATTTATATTGAAATAAAAATTCAAAAAAAAAACCAATTATTACAAATCTTATCAATTATATAAATATAAAAAATTAATTGTGTAATTTTAATTAATCATTTTTGCATTTCATACCATACATTTTAGCATACATAAAACAATATAAATAAAAAAAAATGTATTTATCTTTTATTTTATTTTGTATAATAAGAGAGAAAATTTTTTATTTAAATAATGTTATAATAATATAATCAGAAAATAAAAAAAAAATCTAAATACTTAATAGTAATCAATCACAACTATATCCTTCTAAAAAAATAAAAAAATTACTAAACTAGTATCTTTTATTCAATGCTTAAATAATTACTTTTTTTAACCTAAATTAATAAATTAAAAATTAATTTTTTTTAAAAAAAAAATAATGCTATATATTTAAAAAAAAAAAAAACATGTTAGAAAATTAATAATATATATTTATTTTTTTTTACTATTCTTATTTATATATTTTATTTTTTAAATTTTACATAATGATTAATTTTTAGTTCACATAATATGGAAATTATTTATTATTTTATTATATTTCTTTTACACTGCCATATATTAAATGGAAAGAAAAAAAAATTAAAAAGTATGAAATATGTCTTTTATTTTTAATCTAAATAATATTTTTTTTTTATTTTTAAGGTGATAGTTATATTAAACATAATAAAGATTTAATTTATTATTCACCTATTAAAGGTAATGTAAAAAATATAAAAAATACAATAACATTAGGTCTACATATACGATCAACAGAAAATGAAAAAAAATATAGAAAACAAATTGAAGAATGGAAAGGTCCTGTAATTTTAAGTGTTTTTATGGAATCAAAAGATATAAAATCTAATTCTTCATATTGTGCCTATTGTAGAATAAATTCAATTACCAAATCTAAAAAAAAAATATGGGCATATTTTATTTATAGTACTGAGATGAGTAATACTACTCAGTCAGAATTAAAAGGATATTTAAAAGATTTCAACTGTAATGAATGGGATAAATTAATTGAAGTATGTAATCCATCATCAACATCATTAGGAATAAAAATTAAAGAAGCAATTAACTATCCTATTAATGCTATGAGAAATATTATATATAAAGAAACAAAGTCTAATTATGTTGTACTTTCAGAATCAGATCAATATTTTAGTTATAATTTTTATGATAAAGTTTTAAAAATAGCTAAAAAAAAATTAACAAAAAAGAGTAAAAATGCATTAATTTTTAGATCTTTTGAAATTAATCATTCAACCAACTATGTAATTAAAAATAAAAAGCAATTAAATGAATTAATTAATAATGGACATGCATCAGAATTTGAACAAATAAATATTTCTATTGATGATAAAACTTTAAAATTAGAAGAGTGGTTGAAAAGTCCTGAAAAAAAAGAACCATCAATTCAGTATGAACAACCATATAATAATGGATATTGGGAACCACAAATAATAACAAGAAAAGATATTCCACTTTATGAAGAAACATTTCCATATCCTTTAGATGTAACTACAGAACATGTAAGATAAAATATATTTATTTATAATTTATTATTTTATATATTTAAAAAAAATATTTTTTTTAGAGAAGAGAGATGTGTAGAGCGGGATATCATTTTTTAATATTAAATGATGTTTTTGCCTACCATCAAATGGATGAAAGAACATCAGAAAACATTTTATTTGTAGCATCCGTTGTCCAGGGTGCAAGAATAGATTTAGTCAAAGCTCAGTCAATGTTTTATAAAAAATTAAATAATTTATATCCAGAAACTAAAGATAAGTGTTTCGTTTAATACTTATATCTTTTTTATTAATATTTTTATTTATATATCTCAACATAAAGAAGTCTATTTATTTATTATATGTATTGTTTACATCTCATTATATATAAAAAAAAAAAAATTTTAACAAAAAAAAAAAAAGATTACAATTATTATAATTGTAATGATTAAATATTATATTTAAAGAAACATAAAAATTTAATTAATATTATTAAAAATTGTTAGTATCATATATTTTTAAATTTGTTGCAAACAAAATTAGATAGCATATAAATATCCATCTATTTTAATGTACGGTAGTGTACTGGCAAAAAAAAAAAGGGAAATCTCTATTTATTTATCTTTTCCTTTCCAACCTCCGAAATATTATCATTATATTTGCATAATTTTTATGAATAGACAATCTTAAAAATTGTTTTAATTTTTATTAATAAGTTTTATATCTATATTTCTTTATACTATAAAAAGATATATTATAAAATAATAATACTTTGAATGTTTCATTTATTTCTCATTTATATAAATATAATTAATTTATAATATTTTTTTTTTCTTTTTATAATAACTCATCTTTCTAAATTTTTATTATTTCATTTTACCATGACTTTTCTTGTCTAACAAAAAATTTTTAAATTATACAAAATATAAACATAATCTAAAATTTTGAATTAAAGACATCTGATATTTAAAAACTTTAAAAAAAAAAAAATAATATTTTCTCCCATAAATTTTATGTATAAAAATAGAAATTTTTTTTTTATATTTTCGTACTATGTTTATATAGAAAAAATATTTGTATATATATAAAGAAAAAAATAACTATTAACATGATTAACTATTAATATAACAAATTAAAG
Source organism: Strongyloides ratti (assembly GCF_001040885.1). Lineage (NCBI taxonomy): Eukaryota > Metazoa > Nematoda > Chromadorea > Rhabditida > Strongyloididae > Strongyloides > Strongyloides ratti. The sequence continues at coordinate 832,656 of NC_037307.1, forward strand.
GACATAATAATTAAAATTAATGTTTATTTGTTATTTTATAATATTTTTACTCTTATGAATCTATTCATTTCCATATTTTTACTGTAAAATAATTTTATGTTTTTAAGTATTCATTTTTTAATATTTTCTTTTTTAAAATTTTTTTTTTTACATTTTTTTTTTGTAATAATAACATACCATTAAAATACTCATTACAAATAAATTTTTTTTAATTAAAACATTTTTAAGTTGAAAGAAAAAATATGAATAAATTAAATTTATTTTTTTTTCATATAATATTTTCTATATATAAATGTATTTTATCAAATTATAAAAGTAATGAATTCCCAAATTGGAATGTTAGTCATTATAGAACGTAAGTTTTTTTTCTTTTTTTTTTTTTAAATATATATATATTCGTATATATATTCTATATATAATTATGCATTTAAAATAAAAATATAGGATTATATTTTATTTAAAGTTGTTATTTTTGTACCAATTACAAATCTATTGATGGATTAACATTTCATTCATGTTATAACAAAGCTTCATTTTGTAAAGGTAACATTTGTTACATGAGAAAACATACAACAAGGACACATAATCTTTTTTCGGCTGGTTGTCTTAATGCAACAAATGAGGAGATGGAACGTGTTGGAAATAGAAAAAATACAATGGCACAAGCTGAAGATTCAGTTGAATTATTTAGTGAACATACATTTCTTTGTCAATTAATTCAGGGCTTAATTACATGCCTATGTGCTAAAGGAGATAACTGTAATGATGGAAAATTGAATGCTTCTAATCATGTAAGATTAGATAAAGAATTGTATGCTCATTTTGACTTTAATGAGAAAGCTTACATAAGGTAATTTAAAAAATTAATTTTTATATAAAATAAATTCTTAATTATTTTTTTTTGTTAGAAAATTAATGTTAGAAAAGGTTTTACGTGATGCTGAAGCTAGAAATAATACATTAGATATAACAAGTGTCTCTGAAATTACTATGTTTACAGGAGATCCTTTTGTTGGAAGACTAATTGCAGAACCATCATGGTCTCAAGCAACTTTATCATCTTCTAGTTTTACTATAAGAAGTTATTCAACTACAATGATTGCCTGTATTTTTTCATTTATTTTATTAAATATAAATTAGATTTTATTTTTTTTAAAATTAATTATGTGCCTAAACGATGACTTAATTAGAATAATTTTTAAATAACCAATAAAATTAATTTTTTTAACTATATATTATAATTTTATTTAATTACATTTACTAAAATTTATGATTTAATGTTTCATTGTAAAAAAATACTTTGTTTTTTTTTATATTTGAATTTTAAACAATTTTTTAAACTATATTTAGTCAGCAAAAAACATTTATGGTAGAATTAAATCTTTTTTTTTTAAATATACCAGTAAAAATATAAAAGTTAAATATAAAATTATCGTCAGACTTAATAAAAAGGATAACAATTTTTTTTTAAACAACATGTACTTTACATACTTCGAATAAATGATTCATTTAAAAAAAATAGATTTTTAATAATGTTATTTGCATTTTTATTTCATATTATTGTAAACATTTATTCAATATAATTAATAATTCAGTATGAACTTTAATTTTTTTTTTATTCATGTATTTATTGTGCAATTTATAACTATAAATGTTTATACTATTACAAAAAAAAAATAATACATATTTTTAAATGTTAAAAACTCAAAAATTAAAAAATTTAATATTATTTAAAATACACTTATTATAAATGCTATTCATTTAATTAATTAAATGCATGGTTTCATTTATATAATATCTTTAAATAAATTAATATTTAATAAATCTTCATAAAATATTAATTTATTATTATTACATAAGATATGAAAAAGGCAGGAAATCATTTATAAAAGATGAAATATTAATAAATAAGAAATATTAAATAATTATTTTTTATAATTCATAAATATACTATTATTATTTTAATTTTTATAAAAAGAGAAAAACTTTTTTATGGGATATTTTAAAAGAAAATCACAAGAAGTATGAAATAATTACATTGAAAAAGAAAAAATATTTTTTTTTATATTATAATAATCAAAAAATGTTTATATAATTTTTTAATAATACAAATACTTTTTTAAAAAATTGTATTATAATTATAAAGTGTTCATTAATCATAACAACATTATAAAAATTGTTGTAAAAAATATTTTTTTGATTATAATAAAACTTCAATCTCTAATAGTTTATTTGATAACCTTTTTATTTATAGTTCTAATAAATTATTATGCATTTTTTTTACTAAAAATATCTTAGCTAATGATTAAAAAACTATTTATCTTACTCCCACTTATAAAACCATATATAGAAATCTTTAAAGAAAAAAACGAAAAAAATTATATTGTACTTCTAAAATGATATGGTTATATTTAAATATCGTTAAATATAATTTCTTATCTTTAGTAAATAAAGAAAAAATATATTTTATGAAAAAAAATAATAGTCAGTCGTATGTATGATTTTTATTGCAATTACTCACAAATAAATAAAAAAATAAATTGTTAAAAAAAAAAACTTTTTTAGACCTTTTTTATTTTTAATAAAAAAAATTTTAAATGTAATATAATACACTGTTTACATTTAACTTCAAAAACAAAGTTAAGCATGTTATAAAAAAAAATTATATTTAAATAAATTTTAATTTTGGTGTTTTAAAAGAAAAATTTTAATGTTTATTTCTACTTTAATAGATAAAAGTAATGACTAATAATTCTTTTAACAGCTGTATGTACTTTAAAATAATAAATTTATTAATAGTAATTTTATCTTTACGATGATTGGTAAATAAGAAAATTATCTTTAATGCTTAATAAATTGACACTTAACTTTATTACATATTTAAATATAATAAAAAAAAGATAATAGAAAATGTTATATATATATTATCATGATGATTCAATCCCTTTTGTATTAGTATAATAAATGAAATATTTTATTACAGATGCAATTTTATAATCAATAATAATGTATAAAATAAACCAAGATAAATTTTTATTACCAATTTAAGTAATTATCAAATATTATATATTAAGTTGTACTTTTTTAAATAAAATACTTATTTTCTTGATCTTCCTTTTTTAAAAGCTCCAACACCACAACTATTTTCTTGAACAAACAATGATTCAGATTCCATGTAAGCACAAAAATCATTCAAATTTAACTTACTATGATGATCTTGAATGTATTTTTCTGCTATTAGTTTTATTGGTTCTTTATAATTATCAAAAATAAGAAGTATTTTTACAAGATCAGGAATCTTTTGAGATGTTGTTTCTTCAAGATTTCTCCATTCTGCAATTTTCGTTCTATGTAAGTCATTTATATTACAATAACAATCTTGTATTAAAAGTAATTTGGTGTAATCACGAGCATACTTTATTGTTTCAGCATAAGATTTCATCAAGTCATCTACCAATTCTGAATAATTACATTTTGACAAAGGTATATTTGGTCTTGAAAGTTTAAGAAGTTTATAGACATTATCAGCCAAACATCCAAGAAGATGAGCAGTTTTTTCAGTTTCTGAAAGATTTTCAATTTGTGAGAAAAATATAGCATTCTTATCCATATACTCTGTGAAAGGTCCATCACCATAAAATTGATTTCGAGGTGCTGGTGGTAATTGTTGTTTCAACAAATTAGCAAAAGCATCCTCATTTAATTTAAGCATTTCATTTAAATCAGATTTATTTGAAGTAGTAGAGTCACTTTTTGTATCTTTAGCTGAGGCCATATCTAAATTATAAAATGAAAATAATAAGTAAAAATGATTTTAAAAGTTAAAAGAAGACGCTTAAATAGTTATGTTTAATAAAATTGATTATAAAAATTTTGAAATATATAAAATTGTAAAGAGAGAAATATTTCGAAATAAAAACTACAACATGACAAAATAAATAATTGTTGGTTGCCTACACTATATTTTATCGCATTATTTTATATCTTTCTCCCTAGTTGTATGTATGTATTACACAGGAAAAAAAAATCTTTTTTCTTATCACTATGGATATTAATGTAAATATTAAAAAAAAAAGGTAATGGTTTGTCATTTTTTTTTAACATATCAATAATTCTTACAAAATAGTAATAAAAATACCTTCAATTAAAAAAAAAAAACAATAGAGACATATTTGTATGCATAAAAAAATTATACTCAACTATTATATATATGTATACATATCATAAAATATATAAAAAGTGAATAAATCATAAATGATATGATATCATTTTTAATTTAAAAAATAAATCTTGAAAAACTATTCTAATTAATAAACAAGCAACAAAATTAACTGAAATCTTTAATATTTCTGATTCAGATATTGTTTTGAAAAAGAAACTTATTGAAATTTTTTATCTTAATTTTTAAATAGAAAAGTAAATAGTTTCTGATATCAATTTCTACCAAATGTATACTTTTAAAAAAAATTCCCTTACATCATATATTTTTAAAAACATGAAAAGTGTTGTCAAAAAAAAAATTTGAGAACAAAATCAAAGATCTTCAAAACAACTGATTATCAGAAAAAATCTTCAATGCCTTTTAAAAATCCGACACATTTCTATGGAAAATCATGTAATCACCTCACACAGATTTCATCGTTTTTATTGAGAACATTAATCTTTAAATGATATTTAAAAATATTTAACAATAAATAAAATGTTTGATTGATACTTATAATCATTTCATTTTATATATTACATAACTTTTTAAAAAGTAATTTAAGATAACAAATAATTTAACCATTTAAAGTCATTGTATTATCTAAACATTAACCATATGAGTCATATATTTGGTCCAGAAAAAAATACCATCGTTAATCTTTTGAAATCGGGTTCTTTTTCTGAAGCTAAAGATCGGTGTTCAAAAGTACTTGTACAGATCAGAAATCAAATACCACCACCTGGTGAGCAAGAAAAAAGATCTTCATGTCAGAAGGTATATTATGATTTAAGTTTACCAAATATATCTTATTTTTTAGATCTACAATGAATATAAGGATATTGAAAATACCATAGTACAATATATTAAAGTTTTTGCTTCTAAAGATAAAGAAAGTATTACGTGTATTAATTTAGATGAATGTAATTGTGAAATAGGAACTGTCACTCCTCAAAGAAAAACTATGTCACATCGCAAGGTGATGCAAAAAGGAAGAATTACTCCAAGGGCACCTCGTAATGGAACAAGAAAATCTAGAGGTGTTGGATTGGCTTCTTCGAGAAAAAAAAATAAGATAAATATTGGATCTCCTGTAAATGTTTTAAGTGAAGTTCCAAAAATAGAACCAGTAGAAAATAAAACTTGTGATGCAGGTGATGATTTCATGGCTTCATTACCTACCGATCTTTCTAATGTTTTGAATACTTGTATCTCAGATAGCCATAGTGATACGACGTGGGATAGCGTAGTAGGATTAGATGACGTCAAAAAATGTCTTCTTCTAAATGTTAAATTTGCACCTCAATTTAAAAATATTTTCAAAGGAATTCGACAATCACTGAGAACATTCCTTTTGTATGGGCCTCCAGGAACAGGGAAAACCCTTATTGGTAAAGCTTTAGCAAATGAGTGTGGGCGAAGATTTTTGATGGTGTCACCTTCTATAATAACATCAAAGTGGCGAGGTGACTCTGAAAAACTTATTAAGTCTCTTTTTGAAATGGCAAGACATTTTGCTCCATCAGTTTTATTCTTTGATGAACTGGACGGATTTTGTATGAAGCGAGGATCAAAAACGGAGCATGAAGCAACAAGAAGATTTATGTCAGAATTTCTTGTTCGTTTTGAAGGTATTTTTAAAATTTTTTATATTAATAATAATATTTATAGAATTAAATAAATGTGATGAAGATGTATGTCTTATTGGAGCTACCAATACACCTTGGGATATTGATGCTGCAGTTTTAAGACGTTTCGACGTTAGATTTTTGGTTCCATTACCGTGTGTTGATGCAAGAGTGACCATCTTAAAAAATTGTCTTTTTGATTTAGACCTAGATAAAACATTTGATTTCCATAGAATAGCAGAGAAATTGGAGGGTTATTCAGCTTCAGATATAGTTAAAATATGTCGTAGAGCATCACTTAGAGCTGTTGAAGATTTTTTTTCTAACATTGACATAGACTCTTTGACTGATGGAACTTTTGACAGTACTCCTTACTTACCGGTATGTGAAGATGACTTTACATTTTATATTTCAAAAACACCATCTACTGTTACTAGTGACATGCTTGATATGTATTTAAAATATAATGATCAGTAGAAATATCTTATGAAAGAATTTCTCTTTTTTTTTGTAAATATATATATATGTATATATAATGTGTATTTGTAAATAAAAAAATAAGATTTTTAAAATATATTATATATTTAATGTTTGAACCCAAATGAAAAAAAGTTATTTTATTATTATTTTACAAAAAAATAAATAAATATGATTCAAGTTACTTTGTAGAAAATTTTTTTTAAAGTTTGTTGAATTTAAACTTGGTACACTTATTTCCAATTTTGTCTTTATAGGATTATTGTTGCTTTTTCAACAATATTTTTTTTGTATTATTTTGTAGTAATTTTTTAATTTATCTATTATGGATTCTATTGATGAATTTGAAAGATTTTACACAGATCTCAAACAGTTGGAAAAAAAAGATGCTGTATTAACATCAGTTCAACAGATTGATAGATTATTAAAACCTGGTTCTACTTATCTTAATTTAAATCCTTTTGAAGTTTTACAGATTGATCCTGAAAGTTCAATAGATGATTGTAAGAAAAGGTTTAAACGTCTTTCTGTTCTTGTCCATCCAGATAAAAATCCAGATGACAGAGAACGTGCAGATAGAGCATTTGATATTTTAAAAAAAGCAATTGAAGCAATAGAAGATCCTGCAAAACTAGCTAAAATAAAAGATGGTTATGCTGAAGCTAGAGCTAGATTAGCAATTATGATGAGTGAAAAAAAAAGAAAATTAAAAAAAGAAGGTAAATCTACAGATATACCAGAAGATACATCAGAAGGATACTCAAAAATGTTATGGGTTGTTGTTACAAAAGTTTTTGCTGATCGTGAAAGAAAAAGAAAAATGTTAGAAGAGAGGGAACAAAATGAAAAAATTCGTAAAGCTGAGGAAGCAACAAAAGCAGTTGAAAAAAGAAAATTAGAAGAAGAATTTAAGAAAAATTATGAAGAATCTCGCGATGAAAGACGCGTAAGTTGGAGGAATTTTGTACATAAAAAAGAAGCTCAGGGAAGACCATTTAGTGGAAATGGATATAAATTACCTAAAAATAAAATGGATCAACCACCACCACCTGCTAAAAAACCAAATTTAAATCCTAAATATTAATTATTTTATTTTTATTTTCTAGTTCAACTAATTTGTGTATAAAAATATTACAATAAAATTTCCCATTGATTACGTATTTTGGCAGAAGCTAAACGTATAGCTCTTTTCGGGCATTTAGCAGCAATTGAAAGTGCATTAATTACTTTTGTATAAAATATTGAAATTCTTTCAACTGGTGCTATTTTTGTTAATGTTTCAAGAACAATTAAAGATTGTAATGTTATCAAAGGTTGAGATGTATCTTGAATAAATTCCAGGAGCTTAATTATAATATTATCTATAGTTTGTTGTTGTACTTCTTCTAATGGTGCCATTGGTAATAATTGATTTAATCCATTTAACAAAGAAATTACAGCATGATGATCTGTTTCAGTTTTAATATCTTTAACTTGCATTAAAGCATCAACAATAACCGGTAATAGATAAAGTAATTCAACATTCATAGGAATAGTGATTGTTGTGGCAAATGAAAGCATTGGTTGAAGTAAAGCAAAATATAAAGAGAAAGTTACAGAAAATAAATAATGTTCCATAAATATTTCAACAAATTTACAGAAATATCTTTGCCTCCAAAGAAGTGAATGTGAGTAGTTACACAAAAGAGGATCATTATATAGCCCATCAAAATTAAATAAATTAATTAATATTTCATGATCATGTTCTTTGATTTTTTCATTATTGATATCATCAAAAAGATTATGAATAAGTTTAACATAATTAGGATGATTCTTGATAGATAAAATTTTTATAACATGTATTCTTGTTTCAAGATCTTCCATGTCATTATTGGAAAAAATATTGACACTATTAATATCAGTAGAATGACTAATATAAGAACCATAAATTATTCTTTCTTCAAACTTTCTTTTTGATATAGAAACAATCATCTTAACATTTTCAATTGTCATAATTTTAGATTGAACTAACAATGGAAATACAATATACAATAAAAATTGGAAGTTTTTTTCTGTATTTAAAATTTGACCACCTAATATATCCATATTTTTTTCTTCAAGTACTTTTATACACAAATTAACAATTTCATTATGTTTTTCTTCCTTTAAATATAACCCCATTTCTGCAACAACTCTAGAATGATGTATATTTTGATGTCTTCCCAGTACATCACAATTTTTAATAAGCATATTGATAAATTTTGCAACAACATTACCTCCATTTTTTAATAAATTTATCAATATTTCTGATATTTCGTCATTGAAACCATTTACATTGATGTTCATAAAAATATATTTTTCCATTAAATCCCATGAGTTTTCATCAACTAAAGCTGAAATGAAAATACTCAAAACATGAGGATTTTTCAAAAAAGATTCATCTTGCTTTGACAATTCATCAACTAATAATAAAGGATATTTTCGGGAAATTTCGTGACACAGTTTAAAGAAGCTATGATTCAAAATAAATTTTTTTTCCACTATATTACTAATACCAAGTTGAAGAAATCTTTTGTAATATTTTTCAAAGTCATTTTTTAATAGAAATGATTCAACTGCACATTCATGTTCAAAAATAATATCACTAAATTGACTCTCAAGATTTTCTAATTGTCTATAAATCGTATCTATTTCTTCTCCAAATACAGTAGACAATGACAGAAATTTAATTAAGAAGGGTAAAGATTCTTCGATTATTTCTTTATGATTTTCTTTACTTTGTAATGTTTTACCTTCTAATAAAATACCAATCCAATAAAGTGCTTTTGTCTTTATTTCTTCATTCTTTATAATTTCATAAACAGAGTAAATAAAATCTAAAGTTCTTGCACAAAGACCCATCTCTGCTTGAACGATAAATGGTTCAGCATTCTCAAGCATTTCATCAGTTATCGTTTGAATTAGTTTGTTTCCGCGTTCACCATTTTTTTGCAATTCTATCATTATAAAATGAATAACTTCTCTAATTTCTTTTGGTATTGAATGTTGACATTGCTTCAAAGTAGGATTTAGAATTATACTTCTAAAAGCAGTAAAGTAATCTTTAATATAAGGAGCGGAACCAACAATACCAAATGCACTAATAGCTTTTTTTAGAAATATACAATCATACAATTTTCCTTCTAATGGATTGTCTTCATCACTTTCAGTTAATCGATCTTGAATAAGAGCATGACAATACGAATTAAAACTTTTTGTTGATAAAAGACATTTCTCACAAGCAGTACTTAACATTTCTTTAGTTATATTAATTGTATCATTTTCTGGTGGAGTGTATTCAACAGGATAATAACAAGCAACAACATCAAACATATCCTCAACAAAATGTCCCAATGAAAAATATTTAACAATTTGTAAAAATATTTTAAAAACTTTCATTAATAATCTTGGATCTTTTTCACCATTTGACGCTGTAACAAAAGCCAAGACAACATCGCTTTCAAGAATCTTTAAATTATTTATACGTTCTTCTGTTGCAATAAGAAAACTAAATATATCAAATAAATATCCTCTATCAGATACTCTCCATGACTGTACATTAGCATCTTTGAAAATTCCTTGAAAAATTTCTTTCTCACAATTTTTTGGAATATTTTTATTATTATATAATACATAACGAGTTCCTTCAATAGCACAGCTTTTCTCTAAAGCAAAGTCATTTATTTTAGCTATAAAAAATTCTAAAAGTAATCCAACTTCTCCTTCTGTTAAAAATTCTTTGTCAAATTTTTTTATTACCAGTAATATTTTGTCAAGACCATTTATCCTTTCTTGTATATCTACTGATAATATTTGTTCGCTAAAAATGTTTTAATAAATAAAGCTTAAAATAACATTAATTGTACTTACGATAAACCTTCAATCAAATCACTCAAAGTACAAGATTTTGTTACCACAATTTTTTCATACCATTCATTAGCAAATTTTTCATCATTTTGTGTTGTCATAGTTATGGATAAATTTTATTTTTTAATGATAACACTTTTTTACAAAAAAAAAAAAATACGTTCCAAGTATGACTTAGTAAAGTGTTAACTTTGTTAAAGTTCACTATACAAAAAAAAATTGAGACGTGTCTTAACTAGAAATTCTTACTTTATTATATTAAATAAAGAGTAATATATTACCAAGTGCATTCATTAATTTTAATTTTGTTTTTATTATTCTTTTCATACTTCTCCATTGTAAATAATAACAAAAAACGTGTACTTTTTATTTATTTAATATTAAATTTTTTTAGGTAAATTTATTTTTATAATGGGTCGTCCAGAGTTTAATTCGAATGGTCGAGGAAATGGTAAATTTTATTTTTAAAATATTTTTAAAATTTTAATTTGAAATATATTTAGGATTTAAAAGTCACGGCAATGGCAGAGGATTTGGAGATAGAAGAGGTCGTGGAGGATTTGGAGATAGAGGAGGCCGTGGTGGATTTGGCGGTGGTAGAGGAGGCCGTGGTGGTTTTGGAGATAGAGGAGGACGTGGTGGATTTGGAGATAGAGGAAACCGTGGTGGATTCGGAGATAGAGGAGGCCGTGGTGGTAGAGGTGGAAGAGGAGGTCGTGGTGGACCAAAAGCTGGCTTAGGAATGAGAGGAGGAAAAAATGTTATTGTTGAACCACATCGTCATGAAGGAGTTTTCATTGTAAAAGGAAAAGAAGATGCTCTTGCCACTTTAAACATGGTCCCAGGTGACTCTGTCTATGGAGAAAAACGTGTTTCTGTTGAAACTAATGGTGTCAGTACTGAATATCGTGTTTGGAATCCATTCAGATCAAAGTTGGCTGCTGCTATTATGGGTGGTATTGAAAATATTCATATTAAACCAGGTTCAAAATTATTATACCTTGGTGCAGCTTCTGGTACCACTGTATCTCATTGTTCAGATCTCGTAGGACCTGAAGGTTTAGTCTATGCTGTTGAATTTTCACATCGTTCTGGACGTGACCTTTTAGGAGTTGCTAAGAAAAGACCAAATATTATTCCAATCGTTGATGATGCTCGTCATCCACACAAATACAGAATGCTCGTTGGAATGGTTGATAATGTCTTCTCAGATGTTGCTCAAAGTGACAGTACTAGAATTTTATCTCTTAATGCCCAATATTTCCTCAAATCTGGAGGTCATATTATTTTATCAATCAAAGCTAGTTGTATTGACAGTACAGCTCAACCAGAAGCTGTCTTTGCCGAAGAAGCACAAAAACTTAAACAAGATGGTTTTAAACTCAAAGAACAAGTCAGTTTAGAGCCATATGAAAGAGATCATGCTGTAATTACTGCACAGTATAAAAAATAATTTCAATCTAATTTTTTTTGTTTTTGTTATGTTTTTTTTTTGTTGTAATAGTTTTGTTTTCGTTATTTTATCCAAAGTAAAAATTATTTTCTGTACAGGATTTATTTTTTAAAGGTACTTAATTCCAAGTGTATAATTAATTTAAATTTTTTAAATAATTTGTCATGTCAGATAAGTTAACTATCAGTCTTTGTGAGCACTGCAGAAACTTACCATTCAAAGAAAATGTTGATTTGATAAAAGTCGAAGAAACTTATCAGTGTTCTGCTTGTTTTGGCTTATTTGATGATGAAATTTTGAAAAAAATTTGTTTGGAAACTGATTTAAAAATTAAAGAAGAAGGTTATGATGCTACTAGTTTTATATTTGCTCTTAATCTTCCTGTTTCTTTTTTTCTTCGAGAACACATTTTAGGAAAAGTTTATTTAAAAAAAAATTCTAATATTTCTTTAAAACAAGAAGCTGCTGAATATTTTATGAATCATATAAATTTTGTATGTTTTTTATAGTTTTTTTATATTAGTATCCAAATTTAGAATTTTGGTCTTAAACCAACACTTGCTTCTGATTTTACGATAACAATAACATTAGAAAATAAAGAGTTAGATGAAAAAGATAGTGAATTTTTATTGTTTAATTTTCCAAAAGATTATATAAGTGGTAAAAGAAAGAATTGTGATGCTAAAGAATTAATAACAAGTTCTTTTACAAAGATGAAGATAGCACAATTTGGATCTAAGATTACTGAAGAGATGGCAAAAAAATACAATATGATATCACCTACACAAAAAGTTATTTATTCTATACTTCTTGAAAGAGAAGCTGTTTTTATTGGTGGAAGGTACTGTAAATTTTCTCGTTGTTTATCACAATCTCCGTGGTCAATTGGTATCGGTGTACCAGCAATACCGGGATGTTCTGTTTCAGAATTAATTGGAGAAACTTTAAAAAATTTTACAAAAGCTGACAGCTACAAGTTATTGGCTTCAGGTAGAGAAGACATTGATGTAAGAATGCTTGGTACGGGAAGACCTTTTGCAATTGAATTAAAAAATTGTAGAAAAGTTAAAGATATTCCTATATATAATTCTCTTGTTGGTAAAATGAAAGATAATTGTAAGATGTTAGAAGATAAAATAAATTCATCTTCTGTTGATATTAAAATTAATTCATTAGTACGTGTTTCACAAAAAGAAGTTGAATCATTGTTAGAAGGACAAGAAGAGAAAGAAAAAAGTTACAGAGCATTTTGTTATTCCAAGGTTCCTATTTCGGGAGATCTTATAAGAAGTTTGCATGATAAAGCACCTATTGAAATTATTCAAAAGACACCAGTACGTGTTTTAAAACGTAGAAGCTTACTTGATAGACCAAGAACAATTATTACAATGTCTGCCTTACCTATGGATGAACATCATTTTCATTTACGGTTGACTACTCAAGCAGGAACTTACATAAAAGAGTTTGTCCATGGAGATTTTGGTAGGACAAGGCCATGTTTAAGTGAATTACTAAAATTAGAAACAGGATCAATAGACATTCTTGAATTGGATGTTGAAGATGTTAATTTACAATGGCCTCCAGAAAAATAGTTTTTTTTTTAATTTTGTTTAAACTCAAGTTGAGGAATATTTTGTACTAGTAAAGCTAATTTTGCAAATATTGCTATTCTGTTTTCACAAAATATTGTATCAATATATTCTTGATTAGTTGTATCTCCTAATGTTAAATTTAAGAAAGTTTTCAAATCTTTGAGCATTTGATTTTGAGTCTTATGAGCTTCAACTGTTTGTTCACGCAATGTTTTTTCATTTACCACTTCTTCCATCATTTCGGCTAATTTTTTTGATTCTTTATGTAGTTCTTTCCTTATATTTCCATTTTCTTTTTTTAAATCATTTATTATTTTATCTCTTTTTTGAATTTCTTTTGTTTTTGATTTTTCACAAGCCTCCATTAATTTCTTATACTCTTTAATGGATTTCTCAGTTTGGGATCCAACTTTTGCTATCTGATTTTTCATTTTTTCTCTCTCCTTTTCATAATTTTCAATTGTTTTTTCAAGTGTTTCTATACGTTCAAATAAACTTTTAATCTCGTCTTGGTAAACATTAATTTCAAGATTTTTATTTTTAATTTCATCTTTTAATTTTCTTCCTATCTCATTAGAAGCACATAACTCTGCCATATTTTGAACCTGAAGTTCTTCTTTAATTTTAGCTATTTTTTCAGCATATTCAATTTCCATTTCTTTTTTTACTTTATCAGAAGTAATAATAGCTACTTCTCGTTCTTTTAATTCTTTTTTACTAATTTTTTCATTTTTCTCATCCAAAACTTTCTTCATTTCTTCTATTCTTTCATAAAGTCCTTCCATTTCTAACTTCATATGTTTGTATGCATTTTGTTGAGTTTTCATTAATAAATTTTCTAATTTTATTTTTTCATTATCAGCAACAACTTTTGTTAACATTTTTTGTCCATTTATTTCAGTTTCTCTTAAACTATCTTCATATTTAACTTTTTCACTTTGTATTAGCTCTTCTAGTCGCTCAATTTCTAAAGTTTGTTTTTGAATAACATCTTTAAGATAAAGAAGAATTTCCTTATATTCAAGACGATAAAAATTTGATGCATTTTCTATATATTTCCTTTCCTCCGAAAGTTCATTAATTTTTTCCTTAAAAAATACTATTAATTAATTGAAAAAAAATATACATACATTAAGTTGTAAAATAACTTCATTTACTGCTTTGAAACTAGGAAAAACTTTACCTAACATAATTTTAATTATCAAAAAAAATATATTACTTTAGACTTTTATAAAAATATCAGTAAAATTAATAACAACTTTTACTAACATTATGCTTGATTAACTTTAATTCAAGATTAAAGAAATTTAAATGTCACGTTTCATTTATCTTTATGCTACAAATAAATAATGTAAAATCTCTTTTTATTTACAAATAACAAAAAAAAAACTGTATTTAAAATAGTTTGTTAATGGAAAGGGAAGCGAGAATATTAAAATACACAATATAAAACTTTACTATCATTTTTGCACTTTTACATTTTCAAACAAACATAAAAAAAAATTAGATTATTCATAGCTATGATTATATGTAATTGATGTCAAAACAAAATTGAATAGATGAAAAATATATTTAAGCTTTTATGAAAAAAAACGCAAATATATAAAAATATTAGTTGATGATTCAGAGATATTTTTTTCACTAGTAAAAAAAAAGTTATTTGTAATCTTTTTATTTTGTTTTAAAAAGAATAAAATTATAAAAATCATTTGAATTCAGACTATTAAATAATATAGACCGTCTGATCATTTAAGAAATTATTAATTAAAAAAAAAACAATAATCGATTTAAAAATTAACCATATCAATATCGTAAAGTAGCAATAAATAGCAATTTTTGTTCTTTGTAATTTTAACTTCCCCTTTTTCAATTAGAAAAGGAAACTAACAATTGATTTTTCTTTGCCCATGAAAAATTATATGACAAATTATGACAAATTTTAAAAAAAAATTCTTTATTTATCACTGATAACACTAAGATTACTTTTATTTTTTTATTTAAATAGTAACAAAAGGATAAAAATAAATCTAATTAATATTTTGTTTAATACTTTGTACATTCCAATTAATAGGTTTTAATATAATTAGTTTAATGAAACTTCCTAAAGTTAATCCTGCTGAAAATTATCTTTAAAATGTACAAAATACATTAAGATTAAAAAAGTTTGGTTTTTTTATTTTTGAAAAATCTAAGGGCAAAAAAAAATAAGGAAATGTAATAGTATACAAATTATAGGAAAAAAAATTCTTTAAGATATTTCTCCTAAATTTCATTAATAAGTAATTCTTAAAAACGTTATAAAACTTTAAACACTTATAAAAATTTTTAAATTTAACTTCATAACATTATATCTAGCTTAAAAATTATTTTCTACAAAAGGTTAATATCAAAAATGTATTATCTAACTCTTTTCTACTCTTATTGTTAAATCTCATTTCAAAGTTACTGAAAACAATCATTCTATATTAAGTCCTGATATTAGATCTATTTTTTTAATATTTTTGTAAAAATGTAATTTTTTGGAAAAACCATTGCTTTTTTAATTATCAAAACACTTTTTTACTTTAAAAAAAATTTATTAAAAAGTAGAATATCGAAAAACATTTTCATAACTGGTTTCTCGTCTATATATATAGAATATTGAAATAATAAAAGTTTTAAGGATTAACAATTATATTTTACAAATCCTTTTTTTAATTTTTTTTTTTAAATTTGTGAACAAATCGCTTTGTTTCAGTGTTCTTGTCCTCAATAGTTTAATTGAATCAGTAATCATTGTGTGTTGGACAATCAGCAATTCCTATCGTTCCATCTTAGTCAGGCAATTGATTATTTATTTTCCTTCAACCCCGACGAAAAGAATGATCGTGTTGAGATGGTGGATAAAGTTCCATACGTCCCCTGACTTGAGGAGATGGACGTTGAGTAGTCATAACAAATCTTGGACCATTTACTTTAGAAAAAACTTCACAGTGTGAAATTTGAGCCTTAAGATTAGCATTTTCATGATTTAATTTAACAATTTCTTTTTTCATTTCATTAATTTCTAATTTACATTGATTAAGTTCATCTTCAAGAGCTGTAATTTTTTGAGCATCTTCTTTTGTTTTAATTCTTAGTTCCTCAAGCTCTCTATGTTCTGCTTCTAACTTTTCTTTTTTCTTATTTCTTGACTTAACAACAGCCTCATTATTTCTCTTTCTTTTTTCTAACCAAGCATCATCCCTCTCTTCCTGAGGTACTGGAACATATGATCTTGTTGAAGGAGTATTTAAAACAGCAACTCTTGTTCTTTTTGTTGGTGAAAAAGATTTAGATGAAAAACTTTCACCATCATCATATATATAATCTGGATATTGGTTTTTTCTTTTTGTTGTATTTCTTCTTGGCCTCATTGGACCAGGTTTTGGTGTGGTAGATTCTTCTCTTCCATCTTCAATTTTTAAAACAGGTGATACTGTTCTTGTTAAATGAGGAGAGTTATTAATCTCAGGATATTCAGAAAATTGACTAACATTTGCATCAAAAGAATTTCCATTAAAAATATAATTATCGCAAAGACTATTCATACTGTCTAAGCTATTATCAAAACCATTAGCCATTAAATTAGCATTACTTGGTACAGGTACTTCTTTTTTAATGTCTGACTTAAGGATTTCATCAAAGTCACTGTTAAGATTGTCATCACCTTCACAGTAACGAATGATATCGTTGATTCCTTCGTCATCACTTATCATGCAAGAATCAATATTAATTGCATTTTCATATGACACAAAATTATTGCCCTCAATGTTACTCTTAACATCAAATAAATAATTTTTTATTAAATCATCTAAACTTACATATTCTTCGTTTTGAATATCTTCTGAAAATTTACCAAAAGAAATCTCTTTTGAATTAAAGTAGTTCTCCATATTATAGACTAATAGTACAACAAATTGTAAATAAAGTATCTGTATTTGCTAAAATTTTGCAAAAATATAATAGCGCCTACTTTTATAGCACTGAATTTGTTGAATGGTAAAAATGTGATAAAGTTTATGTTGAAATAGTTATCGCTTCAAATACACTTTTCCAATTCAAAAATGCATCACATACTTCTTATCAGAAGAACCTCCTTTATTATATAATATAAAAATAATATATTAACAATCCTCTAGTTCTCTACTTCTTATGTTATATTTTTTTTTTATTTTATTTTAATTGAGTAAAACAATGTAAACGCAGGAAAGCACATCGAATACCAAACAATATTGGAAAAAATGAAAAACAAAATTTTTTTTTTCAATAGGGAGAAGTCGCCACTAAAAAAAATTTAACGGGGAATGTCTGATAGTCTGGATCTGGTAGTAATGGTTAACCTATATGTAGGAAAAAGAAATGTAAGTGTATTTTGATGAACGGAACTATGGAGAACGCGTTGTATTAATAATCCAAGGGTTTTCTAGAAGTTTCTTTTACGATGTTTAAAATAAGTGAGACGTCATCTTTAAAGAATAATACCATCTGAAATATAATATATTTTTATGTCACGAATTCTCAAACAATTTTATCATTGTAGAATGCAAAGGTCATTATATTTAAAAAAGTGATAGAGAAGGAGATGTAATTTTGATTTATCAACAATCTAAATGTTTATATTAGAAATAACATAAAGTTTACGCATATTTGCACACAAATTTCCCTCTAAATTATCAACTAATATCTAAAAAGTGATATGAGTCATACTTTTAATAAACAACTTTTTTTTTTTATATACGCATTATGATTATATAATAAATCAACAAAAATCAGCGTCAATGTTGCTGATGTTAATAATAAGTGTTTGCCTTGCTGGTATTTACTGTGGATGTAAAATTAAATTTATGAAAATTTCAAGTTAAAAAGGGAAATAAAATTGAGTCAGAAATAAAAATACATATACTTTAATTTTTAAGTGTATAGGGGTTTTTTTTAATTTAATAATTTAAAAAATTTTTACTAATATTTTTTTTTTATAATAAAAAATCACATGTGATGTAGTACCGGAGAAATATAAAAATTAAGTAAGACAAATTTTGATGTTTAAACTTAAAAAAATATTTAAATGTAATGCAATTTAATAATTAATTAAATATACAAACCTAAACCAAAATAATTATAAATTTACTAAATTTTTCTTTTTATTTCTAAGATACTTTTTTCAATTTCATTTATTTTATTGTCAATGCTTTTGATTTTTATATTTGCAGCATTAGCACGTTCCTCCATTTTTTGTCTTCTAGATTCATTTGCTTTATAGTTAGAATTATTTAAATTGCCCTGTACAGTACTTATAATTTTTTCATATTTGTTTTTCTTTTTAGATAAACTTGCTATTTCTACCATGAATTTATCTATCGCCATTTTTAAGTATTGTGGAGAAAGTTTAATATATAGTGTCATATTATTATCAGGAAGCTCATAACGTACATATTCATCTAATGATGCGTCATCTAGATTATCATTATTAATAACGTCACATTTGAAATTACATAGTTCTTTTGGAATCTGGAATATTGTTTTCAATTCATCATTTATATGATGAGAATTATTAATAATTACAAAACCATTTAAAATTTCTGTTTTTTCTTTAATTCCATAATTAGTTCGTACACGTCTAACAATTGAAACTATTGAAAACATATTATAAACAATTTTTTCAAGTGTAACATTTGAATTAAATAAAGATTTATATTCTTCAAACTTTTTATCTTGATATATATCTTGACAATTATCTATAATTTTTTTATGTAATAAATGAGATATCTGAGGCATAAATATTGATAACATTTTAAATGCTACATTTAAAGTAACATAAAACGTTGAAACAATTTGTTTAATTCTATTCTCATTATTATTTTTAACAGAATATTTTGTTGATTCTATATATGTATCACAAACATCATCCAAAAAAAATGAACAGATATGATTAAAAGCAATATGTGGTTGAAAATTATTATTTAAATTTTTTTCAATTTCATCTATACATTTCCTGAAGCGACTTCTTATCCATTGATCCTAAAAATATAATTTTATATAAAAGAAAATTAAAAAAAATTATTACTATTGGATGTTGTGATAAATTTGTTAATTCTAATGTTTCTGGTTTTTGAATTGAAAATAATTTTTTTGCATAATTAGTCATTTGCCATAACTTATTACAAAAACGATGTCCTTCAAAAGCTAAATCAAGAAGATTAACATTAATATCTAATGCAGTAACATTATGACGTAGAAGTGTATATCTTAAGACATCTGCACCCATTCCATCAACACCGTTAGGATATTTTTTTGATAAATCATCTTCAGCAATTTTCATTTCATTTTCGCTTAGTGAACTTTCATGAATACGTTTTATCATACTTTGAAGAGTTATACCATCAATAACATCTAATGGATCAATAACATTTCCTAAACTTTTACTCATCTTTCTTCCTGATGAATCACGAATAAGACCATGAAGTAATATTTTGTTAAAAGGAAGTGTTTCTGTAATACCATAACAAACAATTAACATTCTAGCGATCCAAAATCCAAGAATATCATACCCTGTTTCAATATAATTTAATTGTTGGGGTTTTTTATTACTTGGCCAACCATCTATAACAATAGGAATAATAGAAGAACTAAACCATGTATCCAAAACATCTGTATCTCTTACTAAATTATTAATAGAAGATTCAATATTTTTATCATTGGGATGTCCAACTATCCATTCATTTTTATTTATTTTTTTAAATGCTGGTATTTGATGACCCCATGTTATTTGTCTACTTAGACACCATGGTTCATTATTAGATAACCAATTTATTAAATTAGTAGTATGAAATTCAGGTAAAATTTGTATTTTTCCTTTTAATATAAAATCTTTGATATCATTATTTAAATCATTTGTTTTCATAAACCATTGAGATTTTAATATTGGTTCAATTACATTACCACTTCTTTCACAAATAGGAATTTCTGTTTTATAATTATTATTAGTTTTTTCTTTTAAAATTCCATTTGAAGTTAAATAATTTATAATTTTTTCTCTTGCCTCAAATTTATCCATTCCATTCCATTGAGTATCAGGAGCAAAAATACATCCATTTTTATCAATACAATATGATTTTAGTAATTCTTTATCTAATATTTCATTGTTAACAAGATTACATACAATATCATAATCAACTCTACTATGATTAGGTGTCAATTTTAACATTCCAGTACCAAAATTAATGTCAACTTTTTCACTAGGAACAATTTTTAATTTTTTATCACTAATTAATGGATTATAAAGATATTTACCTAATAAATGTGTATATCTACTATCATTAGGATTTACAGCAACAGCAACATCAGCAAATATAGTTTCAGGTCTACTAGTTTCAACTTCTACATATTCATTACTATCAATTAATTTATACTTTATTATAAATAATCTTCCAAATTTAACATTTCTATTACCACCATGTAAATCTGGTATTGTTAATAAATCACCACCGTTGACTGATACTTTTATCACTTCTTGATCAGAGATAACACTTTGCAATGAAGAACACCAATTGACAATTCTTTTGTCACGGTAAATGAAATTTTTATTGTATAAATCAATAAAAGCTGAATTAACAGAATGAGAAAAATTATTATCCATTGTGTAGTAAGAATAATTCCAATTGATAATAGGAGCCATTTTTTTTATTTGTTTTTCTATATCGGTTACTCTTTGATTTTTCCAATTTTCACAATAATTTAAAAGTTCTTCTTTTGTTAAATTTGAAGCTAATTGTTGTTTTTCTTTCCAAAGATTTCTTTCAATAACAGTTTGTGTAGCAATACCAGCATGATCAAATCCTGGATACCAAATAATCTAATAAATACAACTAAATAAATAAAAAAATATTTCTTACATTATTTCCTTGTAATTTAGCAAATCTATTTAAAACATCTTGAATTGTAACTGTAAGAGCATGTCCAAGATGAAGTTTTCCAGTAACATTTGGTGGAGGTAAAATACATCGAAAATTACAATCATTAGAATTGATATGCTTATATTCATCTTCATAATTTTTTTTATAAAATAATTCAACTTCATTTCTATCATAAGTATCACTAGCAATACTCCTTTTAAAAAAATAATTGTTATTCGTGAAATATTTTTTACATGAAACATGTGCATTATAATGGAAAGCCTCTTTAAATCTTATCATCTTAAAATAATAGTTTCTAAAAAAGAAAAAAAATTTTTAAAATAAAAATATTCAAGTCTTATTATTTTTAATTATTTTAAAGTATATTCCTAAAAGACAAAGAATTTGTTTTGTAAATATGTTTACTCAATTATATTTGTAACTATCAATAGATTGTAGTAAACAAGTTTCAGGAAAAAATTTGTAAATTTTTAAGTACGAGAAAGCTAGAAAAACTAGTACTTAAATTGAAACTTGACTAGTTTTTATTATGTTATCTAAGAGGAAATTTCACCCACATAATTCACACCTCTAAGTAATTATCTGAACTTTTTTTCACATTCAAAAAGTATTTAAGAAATAAATCATGAAAAATTATTATCATAGTATCTCACTAGCAATTAATTCAATCTTATTTCTACTAATATGGCCACTTTCAAATCATTAGCTATGTAAGTATAAATTATTTCACTATTATTTTTTAACTATATATATTTTAGCTTTTTCTGTTTAATTTGCGTATTAAATTCTCAAGTTATTTTAAATCCAAGATTTGCCTACGCTGGAGCACCAGTTGTAGCAGCACCTGCACCAATTGTTGCAGCACCAGCTATTCCAGCTACAGTTCCAGGAAGTGATGGAAAACAACCACTTGTAAATAATGGAATTGGATTATTAACACAATCTGCTCCTCTTGTTAATGCCCCACGTGTTACTGCAATTGCTGGAGTTCCAGCTGCCATTCCAGTTGTTCCAGCTCCAGTTCCAGCCGCTATTCCAGTTGCTCCAGCTCCAATTCCAGCTGCTATTCCAGTTGCTCCAGCTCCAGTTCCAGCAGCCGTTCCATTTGCTTCAGTTCCAGCTGCCATTCCATTTGGTGCTAGAATACCTGTTGCCGCTCCTGTTGCAGTTGCTGCTCCAGCTGTCATTCCAGGATATGCTCCATTTGCCAGAGCTGCTGTAGTTTACGGATCAAACAAAAGTGCTTAACTAAATTTTATATACTCAGATGATAGAAAATTAATTCTTTCAAAATAATGTTGTACATATTAGAAAGTTTATTATTAAATAAATTTTACCATATTTTTCTGTAGAATAAAAAAATAAGTATATTTCAGGTAAATTACCAATAACAAAATTTTCTATGAATAAAATATTAATTTATTATCGTTTACTAACTAATCTATTTGTTTCAGCTTCTGAAACATATTGATAACCTTCAATGGTAAAATTAAAAGTAATCATTCCAGAAGCAGCGCTTCTAACAGCTTTTGATAAATCGGTAGTTTCAATTAAAGGCATAAGAGCAGTAATATTGATAGTTTTATGTTTGTTGCTAGTAGATTCACCTTTGACATCTAAAATTTCAGCTCTTCTTTTATTTAATTCATGAAGAACACCACTAATGGAAGATTCTGCAGCATCATCATATACACAAATATTCAATTTAACATAAGGTTCTGTTAATTTCACTTCAGAATTAATTAAACATTTTTTAACACATTCATTTGCAGCTGCTGAAACTAAAGAAATATTTATTTTATTTCCACTTGTTTTAAAATGAGTTACTGTAATTTCAACATCTTCAACAGGAAAACCAAGTAATGGACCATTATATAAAGCATTTTTACAACCTGCATTAATTGCTTTGTACCAATCAGGACGTATAGAATTTGGAAACATATTATTTTGGTATTCAGTAGGTAATTTAACATCAACATTTTTAAATTTTCCACAATTTTTTTTCGGTACAATTTTCATTCCAATTTCACAATGTTGTTTTTTATTTCCATCACCAAATGTGGTTTCAACAAAAGCTGAATCTTCAACTTCACATGTAACTACTTCACGATAACTAACTTGAAGTTTACCAAGAAAAACATCTAAACCATAGTGTCTTTTAAGACGATCTTTTATAATTTCAATATGTAACACACCCATAGCTTCTAAAATAGTTTCACCACTATTTTTATCATATGAAATTTTAACAGATGGATCTTCTTTACAAATTTCTTCTAAAGCTCTTTCAAATTTTGTCATAAGTTGTTGACTTGGTGGTTCAATTGAACAATAAAACACTGGATCAGGTGGATTTATTCCTAAATATACGACACCATTTTCATTTTCAAGAATAAATGTTTTTTCTATATCTGGAATGGCATCATTATCATATTCATTTCTTAAATTTTTTAGACCATCTTTAAAACATTTAACATCTTCAAATAAACTTTCACCAGTTCTAGTTTCTTTTAAACCAGTTATCACAGCGATGTTTCCTTCACTAATAGTTGGGGCAGAAACAAATTCATCAGAATATGGAATATATATTTTAACTTTATTTTCATACTCTTGTCTATTACCATTATATAATATTGAATTATTTTTTAATGTCCCTGTGTAAATACGTGTATAAAATAATTGTCCAAGTTTGTCATCATGGCCAATTTTAAAAACTAAACCTGACATCTTGTCATTAAATATTTTCTTTGATAATAAATTTCTTTCACAAGGTGTTGGTAAATAATCAACGATCATATCTAATATTGGAAAGACACTCATTGTTGAATTTAGTGCAGAACCAACACCAAGAGGATACAATTTTTTTTGGAGTGTTTGTACACGTAATTCTGACTTTAAAATATCTTTTTCAATAAATTCAACTCCATTTTTTAAAAGGCTATCAGATAAATCATTATTATTCTCAACAATCTTCGAAACCATGTTTTCTCTTTCATTCAAATATAAATCATAATAATTTTTATGTTTATCCTTGTCAATTTCAATCCATTTATTACTGTCAAAAGTTTCCAAAATTTTGCCATTCATTAAATCTAAAATTCCAACACATTTTTTTCCTTCACCTATTTTAATTGTTAATGGTACGACATTAATATCTAACTTATTTTCAATACTATTAATAGCCATTTCATAATCACTGTTAGGTTTATCCATTTTATTTAAAAAAAATATTGAAGGAATATTAAATTCTTTACTTTGTCTCCAAACAGTCAATGTTTGTGCTTGAACACCAGCAGAAGAATCTATTACTGTTACAACACCATCTAACACTCTTAAACACCTTTCAACTTCAACAGTAAAATCAACATGACCAGGAGTATCAATTAAATTAATTCTATTTCCACTCCATGGAAAAGTTACAGCTGCAGATTGAACAGTTATTCCTCTTTCTCTTTCAATATCTAAGAAATCAGTTATTGTATTTCCACAATCTACATCACCAACCATTGTTGTTGTTCCGGATAAATATAAAAATCGTTCCGTTAATGTTGTCTTTCCAGCATCTACATGAGCAACAATCCCAATATTATGAATTTTTGATTTCTCTGTGTTTAAAAGTGAAGAAGGTTTCTAAAGTATATTTTATATAATTATAAAACAATTTATTACCTTCATAAAATTTCGAACATATGAAAAACATCTATCCTGAGATTTCTTTAAAATCCTTTGCATTCTGATTTAATTCTACATCAAAGAAATACACTTTTTCCCCAAATTAAAAACATTTGTAATTTTTAAATGTTTTACAAAATAAATTGGAATATAGTGTACCAGGTGTTTGAAATTATCTTCATAAAACCGCGATGGCTGATAATGAAATTAATAATTCTAAAGAACACTTAGAAGTATGTTTTTAATTATTTTGTTATATATAATAATATTCTTTTTAGAATGATGAAACTAAAAATAAAAAAGAAATTAATGAAACTAAAGGAAAAATTCGAAATACAATGTTGTTATCCTTTGGAGATGAAATGGAAGAGGAAGATGAATTTTCAATAAATCTTAAAGGAAAGGGTAAAAGTGCTCATGATCTTTTAAATGATGAAAAATTGTCTAAAGAAAAGGCACTTGATATAAGCAAATTTGGAAATCAAGCAAATTCTGTTTCAACTACTACAGGATTTAGAAAGAAGAAAGCTAAAAAGGAAAAGATTGTTGAAAAATTAGATGAAGATGTAGATTTACATAAATTGGTCGATGAATCGAAAACTCTTGAAGCTGAGGAAAAGTTAAAAAGTTTAAAAGAAGAAATTAGGATGATGCAAAAGGAGTATAAAAAAAGTTTAAAACAAACTGTTGCAGAAGAGGATGAAGAAAAGAGTGAAACTGTAAAAGAATATTATAGTACAAAACTTAGATTTAAAGATAAAACCAAAAATATTCACAAATTAAAAGATCCAAGAAGAGAAGAACAAACAATGGAAATGTTAGGTAAATTTCGCAGTAAACTTCATGAATTGTCAATAAAAAAAGTAATGTCTGAAAAAAAATGCGCTGATACAGTTAAAGAAGAAGAACCTCAAAAAATGGAAGAAGAAAAATCAGATGAACGAATTCAAATGCCTAATTTGGATTGGGAAGCTGAAGATCTTCCAGATCAAGAATGGATGGTTCATAAATTTGTAGCACCGGCTCCTGATCCAAATATCACTAGAGCAAAAGATGCTAACTTAAAAGATGAAACAGAAGATTGGTATGATTTATCTGATCCAAGAAATAAAATAAATATTAGAAAACGTACGAAGCTAGATGATGACTAATGAAAGTTTGTAAATAATTTTTTTTGTGTATAAAACTTTTGTATTTTAAGCTTGAATTTATTATAAAACAGTGAATATTATTGTAGTGAATAAAAAACAAAAAAAATGTATTAACAGAAATGATAACAAAAAATTAAAAACAAAAATTCTTTTTACTTCTTAAATTGTGCAGTAATTACAGCGTGGTCTCTTTCATATGGCTCTAAACTGACTTGTTCTTTGAGTTTAAAACCATCTTGTTTAAGTTTTTGTGCTTCTTCGGCAAAGACAGCTTCTGGTTGAGCTGTACTGTCAATACAACTAGCTTTGATAGATAAAATAACATGACCTCCAGATTTGAGGAAATATTGGGCATTAAGAGATAAAATTCTAGTACTGTCACTTTGAGCAACATCTGAGAAGACATTATCAACCATTCCAACGAGCATTCTGTATTTGTGTGGATGACGAGCATCATCAACGATTGGAATAATATTTGGTCTTTTCTTAGCAACACCTAAAAGGTCACGTCCAGAACGATGTGAAAATTCAACAGCATAGACTAAACCTTCAGGTCCTACGAGATCTGAACAATGAGATACAGTGGTACCAGAGGCTGCACCAAGGTATAATAATTTTGAACCTGGTTTAATATGAACATTTTCAATACCACCCATAATAGCAGCAGCCAACTTTGATCTGAATGGATTCCAAACACGATATTCAGTACTGACACCATTAGTTTCAACAGAAACACGTTTTTCTCCATAGACAGAGTCACCTGGAACCATGTTTAAAGTGGCAAGAGCATCTTCTTTTCCTTTTACAATAAAAACTCCTTCATGACGATGTGGTTCAACAATAACATTTTTTCCTCCTCTCATTCCTAAGCCAGCTTTTGGTCCACCACGACCTCCTCTTCCACCTCTACCACCACGGCCTCCTCTATCTCCGAATCCACCACGGCTTCCTCTATCTCCAAATCCACCACGTCCTCCTCTACCACCACGACCTCCTCTATCTCCAAATCCACCACGATTTCCTCTATCTCCAAAGCCACCACGGCCTCCTTTATCTCCGAAACCACCACGACCTCTACCAAAACCTAAAAAACAAAATAATAAATATAAATACCAAAGTAAAACATACCACCACCGCCACCGCGATTATTATCTCTAAAACCTGGACGGCCCATATTTATAATAGATTATCTAAAATATTAATAAAGACAATAAATTAAATATTATGTCCTTATTTACAAAAGACTCAATTTTAAATTAAAAAAATGTAGTTTAATTCAAACAATCCTTTTGGTAAAACGTATATCTTTTGTATTAGTAAAAGAAAACAAATTTTCCAATTAAGATATATTTATGAAGTAGGTGAACTTTATGAAGCTTGGCGACATGCTTTACTTATGACATTTATAAGCATTTTTAAAGTTATACCTGATTTCACATCACAGGATCGTTATAGGTAACAAGTTTTATTTTTATTATGATAAATGTATACAATTAATAATAGATTACATATAATTTCTTAACATCATGCTGTTAAAGATACAAATAATTTTTATATTTAAACTGTGAAACAATTATTATTAAAAATCTAATAAAAGTTTAGACAACAAATGATACTATTCAATTTTGTAAGATCATTTTTTTTATTTCCAATGATAATATTTTTAAGAAAAAAAAACTAATTAAAGTGAATATTCCATTGAAAATTATATGTTAAATAATATTATTTTTACATAATATAAAGTTTTCTTTTTTTATTCATGAACAAAATAAATAAAAACATTTTGATACAGCAATAAAAAAAAATATTTAGATAAATTTTTTAAAGATTTTTTTACATCTATTAATATATATACATTTCAAATTGGTTAGTATGTTGTAGAATATATGTAATGGTATTTTTTTTTGCAAAAATATTATTTGACAATCCCTAATATTTAAAACTTTAAAAATTTAAATTATTTTAAATGAATAAAATCTGTACTAATCATTGTTATTAAACAAAATTCATGTAATCACAAAAAAACGATTATCTATATTAAAAGGAAACAATATTTTTATGAGATAAAAAATATACCAATCATTCATAAACAAATAATTAAAATCTTCTAATAATACCTAATAAATCAAAATGTGAGAAAAAAAAAATGATAGTTGCAATTTGAAGGATGAATTAATCAACAAAAGAAAACATTAATTTTTATCGTTTTTTTTTGAGATATTTTAAGTAATAATTTTCAAAATAGGTATAAATAACAGCATAAGTTTTATAATAATATTTATTGTATTATTATTAAATAATATGTTTATTTATATATTTTTATATTCTTAATTTTTAATCACTTCTTCTGTTGATTTTTGTTTAATTCCTTTCAATGTTGCAACTGGAATTGTTGGTGTTGATGTAGCATTGTTAATTTTACTAGTAAGTTTATTGTCCTTGACCATTTCATTGTTACATGGTTCATAACCATTATGTTGAAGTGCAGCTTTTTGAAGATCATCAATTTCTTTCCATTCTTGAATAATACCGACCGAAGGTTTAAGATCAGAAAGAATCTGACCACATAATGTTGTTGTAGCAATGTTATGAGATGAAAACTGTCCTGATAACAAATATTCATGACCTTTACTTAATAAATCTAATCCACAAGCAGCTGATTCAGATGGTGTATAAATATATGGTGGTAATGTTCCATTAAATCTTGATGGTGCTTTAAAAACTTCAATATGTTCAACAATATATACTATTTGATTTGAATGATAAAAAGGATGTTTTGTATCATTAATATAAACTGTTACAATATTACTAACATTTACTCGTGAAACTGATTAAATTATTTTAAAAAAAAATATTTAGAAATAATATTAAAACTAACCCCATTCAGATCGACAATAGTTGTTTTTAGCAGAATCTCGCATACATTTACATGACAAAACACTTTTGTTAGCAAAAATAAAAATTAATATCAAGAAAATAAAAAAGAAAAAATTAAAAAACCCTTTCATATTATGTGTATGTTTTCGTTACTGAGATACCTCAACTTTTATTCACCAATTAAATAACAACTGTCATCAATTATAAACTTCTCCTACCAACATATAATTTAATGATTCATATATTAAATCGATCATTACTTCAACCTACTATGCTCTATTTTATATAAAAGATAGTGATAAACATTTACCAAGTTGAATTTAGCAAATTATAATTTCATTGTAAAAATAAATTTGACAAAATGGTTATTATATTTTTATTACCATTTTCTTCCATCCTACTTTTTCTATTATTTTCTTAGCTCATTGAAAAATAAATATGACATCTTTATTTTATGATAATATAAATTGTAAATAATAATATAAATATGGTAAAAAAACTAGAAGCCATCAAAATTTGAAACTAATTGCTTTTATCACAAAATTATGATAACTTTTTCGAAGGTCAAAGAACTTTTCAATAGGAGGGTGAGACAATCTTAATTTGAGTAAAAAAAAAAGTTATTTAAGGAAATGAATTGATAATAATTGCCAATATAAAGTTTTGAAAGATGAAAATTTTTTATAATCTATGTCTTATATATATTATTATCAGTATTTTGATGATAAATCAAATACTATCTATTGACAATAATAAAAATAATAATCTTTTAAATAAGTTTAATGTTAATCAGAAGAAATTTATGCCTATTGGAAGAAGTAAAAGATATGCATCACCTTATGATTATTATAATGGATATTATGGAACACCTGTATATTATCAACAACCAATTTATTACTCACAATCCTCCTACTACAATCCATTATCAGCATTCTGTCTTTTTTGTGCCCGTCCTTCTGGTTTCAGTTTTATTGAAGTTGGCTAAAAAATACCATTAATATTTTAAAGTATTATGAGTAACTATTTTACTCATATATCTTCCTAAATACAATCATTATATTTTTTATTGTTTTTAAAAATAAAAATTTAATATTTCATGTACAATTCCATTTCACTTGAATAAAATGTTTTGATATAGAAACTATTAAAAATTTTTTTCTCTCCTCATAAAGTTGAATTAGTCAACGAATTGTTTATATAAACTCTGCCTCATATCTTGAGCAATATTTTACATAAAAATTTTAAGGTGGTGGTCCGAATAACAGATAAATATGAAAGAAAAATGATAAGAAAACAGTTCATATCTAGAAGACATTTACTTTACTAAATCATTATGGTTATTTTATATCAAGGTCCAATTTTAAGATTAAGTGGAAAAGTTAGTTTATAATTGTTATAGTTATTATTTTTATAAAAATATTTATATTATTATTATATATTTTTAGAAATGGGAAAAAGCTTGGATTATTTTAAATTTTGAAGTTAATTTTCTTCATATGTCTATTTTTAAAGATAAACATGCAAAAAAAGAAATTGAAAAACGTTTTAATTTTACAACTAATGGTGAAGATGTTCGTTTTGGATCAACAACACTTAACATTCCTAATGTACCAAAAATTGAAAATGATATAAGAGTTCATCCTTATTGTTATATGGCTATTGAAACTGAAAAATTAGTTAAAAAACGTTCAATTAAAAAAATTTCATGGTTATCATTTTATTCAACAATTGAATTGTTTAATTTTATAAGAATATGTACTTTGGCATTAAACTATATCAATACACCAGCACCAGCACCAAAATCACAAGATGATTCACTTGCTTTACACAATTACAAACCTGAGCCATTTCGTGTTCGTAATAATTGGGATCGTTTCTATGATAATCCACCATCATTCTCAACTAATTCTTTTGCAAACAAATCTATTTCTCTTGATGCTTTACATGCAATGACACAATATGAAGATTACCAAAATCGTAATCGTATACGTTCAAATAGTGAAAATAATCTGAAGAAGTTTAACTATGAAAATGAAACAGATGAATCATCTTCAATTACATATCAACCAATGCATGTTAAAGTTTCACAACCTTCTGGTGTAACAATAACTCCATTACATAGAAGAAAAGAACTTGATGAGAATAGTTTTATATTTGAAACTTCATTAAAAAATCATGTAAGACCAAAATCACAAATATATGAAAAAATGATTAAAAGGCCAATTGATAATACTCTTGATCAAACACCAGTAAGAAGAGTTGTTGATGGAAGTTATGAAAGAAAACGACCTGAATCCCATCCATCAAAATATTCTAAACATAGAAATTCTATTGATTCCAGTAACTCTTATATCTATGAACCAATGGATACACCACCTGAGGTAATATCTGTAATTTATGGTACTGATGAGAGTTCAAGAAAATATTCACCAGTTGGAATAGATTTAAATCCTATACTTTATAAAAGAATTGAAAAAGATGATTATCATCAACCATCTTATCCTGATTCAATAAAAACATTTAATAGAAGAAATTCAATGAAAAAAACTGCCCAACAATTATATCGTGTTCCGGTTAAAATTTTAAAAAATGATTTAACTTACACAAAAAATAGTGAAAAAAATAAGTCACATATAAATAATGAGCCATCATTGACAGCTATATATAAAGATTCAAATGAATCTGAAAGAGTACCAATAGAAGACAATGGTGAAAAATACTATTATGTACCACTTTCTAAACAATCTGAAATTGTTACTCAAAATATTATTACAGAATTGGAAGAAAGAATTAAAGAAAACAAAAAAATTGAAAATTATGATTCTTCAAAACAAGAAGATAATGTTGTAATGAGAACAAGAAAAAGTTCTCTTCATTCTATTCAAATTGAAGATGAAAATGGAAAACAAGAAATAATGAAAGAAGAAAGTTCCTTAGAAATAAGATATGACTAAGAACGTGAAATTTAATTTTTTTTAAATAAAAAAAGCATTAATCAAACAATTATTCTTTTACAAAAAGAAGCATAAACTTTTATTTCCTTTATGTAAACGTTTTTTTTATATAAAAGTAGTTTATTTTTATGAACATTAAACTATTATGATAAGGTTACTTTTTAACAAGTAAATATAATAAATAATACTAATTAAAGAAATTAAAAAATAACAATCACATAATATTTATTCTTTTTTTTTAAATGAATATTGAATTTTTTCAAATTACATTTTAATGCCATTTCAAAAATTATAACAAAAATGTATAGTATAATTTCATTTTTAATACAATTTTTATATTTTATATGATGAAAACTATATAAATATATAGCTTCTATTGTTATATGTATAAGTTTTAAGATGATTTACTAATGATAAAAAAAAAACATTTACACATATTTAAGATTGGTATATTATCAAGTAATAATATAGTGAATAATATGAAAAATAGAAAGAATTTTAATGTAGAATGTACAATTAATGGAATATTCAATCAAACTTTTTATAATAATAATATTTTTTAACAATAAAAATA
Organism: Strongyloides ratti; assembly: GCF_001040885.1. Taxonomy (NCBI): domain Eukaryota; kingdom Metazoa; phylum Nematoda; class Chromadorea; order Rhabditida; family Strongyloididae; genus Strongyloides; species Strongyloides ratti. The sequence continues at coordinate 865,051 of NC_037307.1, forward strand.
ACATTAATTACAAATGTTTATTTGATGGTATATCATTAAGAATTACAAATAAACATGTTATATGTGTATCACAAAAACTTAAATTTCATTATTGTTCTTTTCTTTACTTCAAAATTAATGATTCATGTGATGAGAAAGATAATAATAGTTGTAAACGAGCTGTTGTTGAGTGTTATCATGATATAGATACTCAATGTTTTTTAAAAAATAATAATGAAAAGTTTACTACTTATTTTAGACGATATTACAAATAAAGTCAATTACACAAAAAATTATGTATTTATTTAAGATATTAGTTTATTGACATTAAATTTTTATTTAGATACTTATTGATAAATGATTTATGAAGTGGAATAAATTAATGATTAATTAAATAAAAATTTATGATTCATACTATAATTTACATTGTAAATTTTTTCACATATTCCAATGTATTAATATTTTTTGTTGATATAGTCTGTAATTATATTGTCCTTATATTAATTTAATAAAAAGAAATAAAAAGTTCATATTTAAATATGATAATTATTATATATTAATTGTACTCATTTATAAAATAATCTTCATTGATAAAGATAAAAGTTTACAAACTAAAATATATTAAAAGATCAACTCTTCCATATACAATAAAATGTAATGTATTAATCTACAAAAAAAATTTATTTTTGAAAATTTTCACATATTTTAATTTAATATTTTTTCTTTTTTTTTAATGGTCTTAAGAAATATTACAAAAATAAATAACAATATCTTTTGATTGTGCTAATGAGTATGATAATATATTTCAATATTTTACAGTTAAAATTTCAGAAGATAAAATTATTTCAAATTTATTCTATTGAAATTGAAGAAATATTAAAATTAAATTTTACTAATATTTTTAAATATAGATTTTGAATGATATAATATTTATTATTCTTTAAAAACAATTTTTACTTAAATATAAGAGTCATTGAATATATTATTATTGAGTCAATATGTATATAAAAATATTATTTTAATAAATATAGATATATTGTATAAAAATAGTTAAATAAATTTTTTTAAATAGTAAATAGATTAAGAAATGGTTTGATTTAAATTAAAATCAAAAATAATGTTTATTATTTTATAAACATTTATAGTCTGATAATGTAATTTTTTCAAATAATTATATATTTTAATACAAAATATTTTATCTGGGATATTAAACATAATAATGATATAACATTTAAACATAAGAAGAACATATAGGTTTCCTTGATTCTTCAATATTAATATAAGCAATTCCAATGTGCATTTGACAATTACATCCTGTACATAATTTGGTAGCCTGAAAGTAATTAAAATTTCCATAATTTTGACTAATATTTGATATTATATATTTCCCACATGAAAAATGTTTCGTAATTTCGTGATGAACATCCATATCTCTTTTATATGGAAGGCATATTGTAAAATTTTTATGTAATTTTCCTTCACCTTCACATAAAATTTGTCTTGTTTTCATGTTTTGTATTAATTCAACATCAAAATCACTACATTTTGAAGATATATCTAACCATTGAAGATTATTGTTATTAAGAAATAATTTAGTTATCATTTCTGGGTTGACAAATTTTGTACATTGGCATTCTGAAATTTTTAAAAATGTCATTTTTTCAATCATTGGTAATGTATAGTTACTAAGAATAGTTTGATGTGAAAAACATAGTTTCGTTAAGTGAAAGAAAGTTACATGCTTTATTTTTTGAATAAAAGATGAAAAACTCTCCAAATTTTGGCATCTGTTAATTTCAATTTCTAGAAATCCAACATTTATTCCTGGTTGAAGGTATCGATTTAGAATATCAAATACAAAAGATTTCCCGTTTGTCTTTATTTTACCTACACCAACATTTGTAAGATCTATTCTCATAAGACAATTTTCAATTTCATTTTCTTTATCAGATTGGGATAAATTGTTGACTTGACAACTAATACATATAGGATTAATTTTATTTTCCAATAAAAAAAATCCTTCAATAATGGTATCTTTTGTTGCGTAACTTGAAATTTCAAATTCACGAACTTTTGGTTTGGGTAATGAATCCAAATTCTTAGCAACAAAAGTATAAAAAAATTTTGATAATGCTTTCACATTATAAATGGTTTTCCAATCAACCTGTTTTAGAATAATACATAATATTTCACTAGGAAGTGAAGAAAAAGAAACTTCAAAATTATTATATTTACCAGTCATCGCGTAAATACAATCGAAAATAAAAATAAAGCGTCCGTTTTTTTTACTATAATTTCGCCCGCAATAAGGTAATTCTTTTCCAAAAACTATTTTTTTTTTATCAGTATATAAATTGCCGTTAAAAGACAAAATATAAGTTAAAAAATAAAAAAAAAATTTACTTAAAAATATTTTTTAATATTTTATAATCAAATTTATTACAAAATAAGAATGTAAATTATTTAAACGTAATAAAAAAAAATATCTTTTGATCTAACCAACAAATATATATTTTAAAGTTCTTGGTAATATTGATTATATTTTTAAAAACATTAAACTTTCTTGAAGAATCATACAATATTTAGAATTTTTTTTAATGAAAAAAAATAATTTTAGTATACTTTAAAAATAATTTATTATCTATAATAAAAATGTTCTAAATTGATAATTTATATAAAACTTTCTAATTATAATTCATTTTTATAAAAAAAAAGTACTTTATTTATTAAAAGAATTAGAATTTTCTCCAAAAAAACTGGAATTATTTTTACATTGATAAAATAACGTTTATCACAAATTTCATTTAGTATGTAATAAATTTATTTTATATCACTATTAATTTTTAAAATATATATTTTGGGATTCATTGTATTTATTTAATCATGTTAAAAGACATTCATATTTATTTATAATTTTTTCGATTTTTTAGAGCAAATTCTAGAAAGATGATGTGAAGTAAATTTTTAAATTTATGTGAAAAATAACAAATAATATTAACTTTATTTAATTTCCAGTTAGATTTAGTGTATTATGTTTAAAATTTAAAAAATATAATCATTATTATCGCTTTAAAATAAATTATTCAATGTCAAGCATGATTTTTAGAATATGTTTGTCCAATTACTGAATCTCAAAAATATTAAAAAACATGAAATTTAGATTGTTAAATATATACATTTTTTTGAGAAATTTAACAAAATTATTTTTATTGCCGTATGATAAGTTTCACCTGAGATATTGAAAAGGTAGGAACAATGAATATTTTAGAAAAATTTCCGCCTTTTGTCATATCTCGCTTCAAAATAAAGATATAAACAAGCAATTTTTTTTAATCAGCTTCTATAACGTTTTCATATAGGTTCTACCTTCAAAATATTTTTATAACTTTAACGATTAATGAGATATAAAAAATGATGATAATAGATTGCGCGCGAAAAATAACCACACATCATAACTCAAGAACGATTGAGATTCAGAAAATGTTTTCAACGTGGACTATACTTTAAAAGTTAAAAGAAGCCCAGCGCACCAAGTTTCAAGTTTCTGTGAGCTTCCAAACTTGAGTTATGAACTCGTGCTCGAAAATATTTGTTAGCTACATTTTTGCTTATATCTCAAGATGTAAGCATCCTATGAAGATGGGACTAGTCTCATTCGCTTTCTCACAAAAAACTGGTCTAGAATAGTTAAATTAATTTTAAAATTCTTCAATGGATCATGAAAGGCGATTTTTGTCAAAAAATATTCCCCACTTTCGCCTTCTACTTCAAGAGTCTATAACTTTCTAGGTTTTCATTTTTACATAGCCTTGATTATATTCAAAATTCATAATTTTTCAAGGGCTATCGAATGAATATACTTTTACTTGAAAATTCCAAAAAAAAAGTTTTTTTTTATGCCACTATTGTTAATGATGATGTCGTAACTTTGGAATATTTTTGGTAGTTGATGAATTGTAGAAGAAATAGAAGATATTGCTACTGAATCTTTTTATTTTTAATTTATTTTGAAATTGAAATCGAATGAGACTAATTTTATTGCCGTATGATAAGTTTCACCTGAGATATTGAAAAGGTAGGAACAATGAATATTTTAGAAAAATTTCCGCCTTTTGTCATATCTCGCTTCAAAATAAAGATATAAACAAGCAATTTTTTTTAATCAGCTTCTATAACGTTTTCATATAGGTTCTACCTTCAAAATATTTTTATAACTTTAACGATTAATGAGATATAAAAAATGATGATAATGGATTGCGCGCGAAAAACATACACATATCATATCTCAAGAACGATTGAAATTGAAGAAATGTTTTCAACGTGGACTACATTTAAAAAGTTAAAAGAAGCCCAGCGCACCAAGTTTCAAGTTTCTGTGAGCTTCCAAACTTGAGTTATGAACTCGTGCTCGAAAATATTTTTAAGCTACATTTTTGCTTATATCTCAAGATGTAAGCATCCTATGAAGATGGGACTAGTCTCATTCGCTTTCTCACAAAAAACTGATCTAGAATCGTTAAATTAATTTTAAAATTCTTCAATGAATCATAAAAGGCGATTTTTGTCAAAAAATATTCCCCACTTTCGCCTTCAACTTCAACTGCCTATAACTTTCTAGGTTTTCATTTTTACATAGCCTTGATTATATTCAAAATTCATAATTTTTCAAGGGCTATCGAATGAATATACTTTTACTTGAAAATTCCAAAAAAAAAGTTTTTTTTTGTGCCACTACTGTTAATGATGATGTCGAAACTTTGGAATATTTTTGGTAGTTGATGAATTTTAGAAGAAATAGAGGATATTATCAACGAATCTTATTATTTTTAGTTAATTTTGAAATTGAAATCGAATAAGACTAATTTTATTGCCGTATGATAAGTTTCACCTGAAATATTGAAAAGGTAGGAACAATGAATATTTTAGAAAAATTTCCGCCTTTTGTTATATCTCGCTTCAAAATAAAGATATAAACAAGCAGTTTTTTTTAATCGGCTTCTATTACGTTTTCATATAGGGTCTACCTTCAAAATAATTTTATAAATTTAACGATTAATGAGATATAAAAATTGATGATAATGAATTGCGCGCGAAAAATAACCACATCTCATATCTCAAGAACGATTGAAATTGAAGAAATGTTTTCAACGTGAACTACATTTAAAAACTTAAAATTAGCCCAGCGCACCAAGTTTCAAGTTTCTGTGAGCTTTCAAACTTGAGTTATGAACTCGTGCTCGAAAATATTTGTTAGCTATATTTTTGCTTATATCTTGAGATATAAGCATCCTATGAAGATGAGAGTAGTCTCATTTGCTTTCTCACAAAAAACTGATCTAGAATCATTAAAAATTTTTTAAAATTCTTCAATGAATCATAAAAAGCGATTTTTGTCAAAAAATATTCCCCACTTTCGCCTTCAACTTCAACTGCCTATAACTTTCTAGATTTTCATTTTTACATAGCCTTGATTATATTCAAAATTCATGATTTTTCAAGGGCTATAAGATGAATATATGTTTGTTCCCAAATTCTAAAAAAAGGTGTTTTCATAGTATCGTCTAAAGTCAATTCAGAAATTTGAAATTATTTTTTACTAATTTTTGAATTTTTCTAGGATATGAAGATATTGTTATGGAATTTATTATTCCGGATAAATATTTCAATATAAATTTAGTGATAAAAATTTTGTTATTATCAGATAATTTTTAGATGTGATATTTTTTTAAAAGAATATCTTAGAAATTTTCTAATATTAATTTTATGTTTTAATAAAATATAGATAAAGGCAAGTAATTTTTTTAATTGGCTTATATTAATCTTTTACATATGATCTGGTTTACAATATGTTTTATTTTCATTTATTGTTGAAATTTAAAACTTAAAATTAGATAATATGTAGTCATTAATATTTTACAACATAATCATTTCAAAATAATTTAGCACAACTAAAGTATTACAATTTTGGGAAAGTTAAATATCTTATGGTATCACAAACTTTTAATTTAATAACTTTATTTTGTTTCAAAATAAATTTAGCATTTGGGTTATTTTAACCAATAAAAAATTTTTTACAATTGTTTATAGTTTGTTTGATATCAAGTTAATAATTATTTATAACACAATTTTATTTTTGACGTGTTTTTAGATTTAAAAAAATACATTTTTTACGGCTATTTAGGTATTATTTACTCATGATATTTTTTAATTACTCCTAACATAATATTATCATAACCAAATGTATAATTACGTAAATTTACAGAACACATACAAATAAACTCTGATTCTATTTTAAAAAGTAAACAAATATTTAATAACAATTAACATTAAAACTTTTTTATTATTCATTTATTTAAAGATAATATATCAAATTATATTTTTGTAAAATATTTTTAGTTTTTATTATAACATATTTACTTGCTAAAAACTTACATCAGCATAAATATACTAAAGTTTGTTTGCATTTTTTCACAAATTTTCTATAAATTATGATATCAGTTACACGGAAATTTATAAATTAATTCTTAATTATATATCTAAACATTTTTAAACGTTACTGTAGTTATAAATTATAGTTTTTTTTATTTACTTTACAATAACATACAAATTTTTATTATTCACGTGAATATACAGATAAAAAGTACATCATACTTACTTTTTCTTGTTTAAACGACATTTCACTGATAAAAAAATTTAAATAAATACTTATTTTAATAAATTATAAAAAAATAACTTATTTTCTTTGCCGTAATTTTTGACCTCTGCTTATAAATCCATCTTCAAGAATCTTTTTATTATAATCTTCAATATTTTTCTCCATAGTTATACGATTAATGTAATTATACCTGATAAAATTAAGTTTACCAGGTGTGTATGTTTCATTAACAATAAGCTCTGGTAGTGCTTTCATTTTTTGTTCTGTGCAATCAGCAGTATTTTTCTTTTTATCTTTTCCATCTAATCTAAAACCATTTCCATGAAACGATCTACTTTCGGCCTCCTTTAAACTTGGTAAATCAGGAGCATCCGGCATCTCCGTTGATGTTTGTTGCGTTTCTGGTTCAACATAACCTACTGGTGGAGCAAAATCAACGTTAATATCACATTCCACAACACAAACAGCATCAGAAGGTTTTAATTCAACGACAGAAACCTCATAATCTGTATCATTATATCGAAACGTTATTTTGTCATTGATTGAAAAACATGAATATTTTGCAAGTTCTCTCTCTAAAACAGCTCTTGGATCACTAATTTCTAAGAAATCAGTTGACTGCGGTTGCAATTTAGCATATGTTGCTCTTGGTAAAGATACATACTTTATACGTATTATTACACCTTCACTCAATTTTAGTTGACGCATCATCTAAATGGTTTATAAAAATTTTTATTGCACTAATATTTTTTAAAATATAAACATACCCATATTGGAAGATAAATTTTACCCTCTTCAGCAGTAAATTCCATTACTCCACAATGAGTAAATTCATTGGTTTCTTTGTTTGAAATTTTAAACATCATTGGATATTCGATATTTGAATTCATTAAATGATCTAATGCACTTGCAGGAAGAAATATCTAAAGAGATTTAAATATTTTGATAAAAAAAATAATAATAATAAACATACTTTTCCGGAATAATTATACTGATTTGCTTTTTCTGGCTCACAGAAAGGATAATGGCGCATGGAAAAACATCTTAAATCTGCTTTATAAGGCCATGAAAGTATGTTAATATCATCAATAGTTCCACGATACATGTTGAAATAAATGCAATAACAGTTGCCACAAAAATAACAGAAGAGTAGACAGAAAAATTTTTAAATTAATCTTACAACGATTCACATTACCTTCTTGGTAGAATGTTTCGTTTAATATTTTTTTTATATACTTCAATAATTAAATTTATATTTTTTTTTATCAATAGATTTTAAATATGGCTACACCAGGTGCTCCAGGTACAGAAACAGATATGAAAACATTCAAAGATTTTCTTATGCAATATAATATGGTATCGGAAAATTGTTTTTCACATTGTATCAATGATTTAACATCAAGGTATAGTTTATTTTTTAAATTTAAATTTTCAATTTCTTAACTAATATTTTTAGAGATGTTACTGAAAAAGAAGACAAATGTTCGAAAAATTGTTTGGATAAGTTTCTAAGAATGACACAACGCCTTAGTACACGATTTGCTGAACATCAATTATTAAATGCACAGACTCATTCATAAGATTTTTGTTTCATAACGGAAAATTTTGTATAAAATTATTATATTTAGATTTTTGTTAACTTTCTCTAAAATAAAAATTAACTAAATAATTTTAAGAATCTAATTTATTAAACTAAATACAATTAATCAAAATTAAATTAAAATATTTGTTCGATGTTTAATTTGGTGGGCCCCATTTCTCTTACCATAATAACACCCACACGTTATCTATTTTATGGATTCTGTAATATTTTTTTTTCTTAATTTTTATTCATTTATTTCCACTATAATTCTAGTTTCTTCAATAATCATCTCTGACAACTTTACAGAATTCGCAATAAATTAACGTGTGTAGCGGTTTAGTAACGCTGCAGTAGCTGATAACACTTTCAACTGCATTTTTATTGTTGATTGAGTTTGCCTAATGATAAAAAAGTATAGAAACGTTATTTTGTTTAAAGGAATTCTCAATTGATCAAAAAAAGTTTATTTTTTGGGAGAATTTTTAAATCTACATAATTATTAGGATTAACAAGATTTTTGTTCTGATGTAGACATCATGTATTTACATTTTCTAAATCATTATGAAGATGAAAAAAATTCATCATCATAAAAAAATTTTTAACAAGTACAGGAGTTCCAAATAATTTTATGGCTTTAAATATTTATGGAATATCACAAGTTTCAGTCATTTTAAAATAATTTTTTTTAGATTTTCAAATTTTTACAATAAAAATAAAAAAAATTTTTAAAAATAATATTTTTTGTTATATTGTTTGCACTAAGTATTGTATCAATTTTTATATATCCAATTTTTTTATTACTGTATGTTTTATTTATTTATTTTTTAATTTTAATATGTTTACCCAAAATGGAAAAGTATTAGGTAAATTATTTTTTGTTTTAAAATTTTAATATAAAAAATATTCTTATTTTAAGTATCTACTTAAAACAAATTTACTTCAGATATTTATTGTAAAAACAATAAATAGTAAAAAAAAATTCTTTTTTTAATTTGTTTAACAATATTAAAGATTTAATAATATATTAATATACATATACAAAATGTGACTTAAATGATTGTAATCAAGACATTATGTTTTGTTTACAATCCTCTTTAACATTTAATCATAAAGAATTTCAAAGAAATATAAAATAAAAAACATTGTTAATTGTTAGAGTCTTATCAAATATAACATTAATATGATTAATAATCTTTTGATGGTGATTTTAAAACTATTATACAAATGTCTTGATAAAATAATATTAATTTTTAAATGACAAAAAAAGTTATCAAACTTTAATAATCTATTTAAATTAAAAAAAAGATACTATAAAGTGGGAAATGGCGATTGGAAATTTTTTTTTTACAATTATCATTGTTTTAAAAATATAAATTTTATACTATAAAAGTTTTTTTTTAATAGATACTAATTTTATTTAAATTAATTTATATATAAATGGTTGTTTAAAATAAATAATTTTTTTGGTAAATTATATTTGTTTAACAAAAGTTATTTAATGCTATAAAATTAATTTTTTTTCTAAATAAATAAAAAAGCAATGTACTTTATTAAGAATTTTTTACTAGTTTATACTATGAAAAATGAAATAAATTTTAATTTCTTTTATTTTAAATGTGGTTGTACTTTGGTAGAAAAAAAAAATAGTAAATTAATTATTTACTTTGTGTCATCTTTTTAAATACTAATATCTTTAATAGTATATTGATATATTATCTTTTTTATAATGTATTTTTTTTTTATTCATTATTTTAATTGTTAATATTTACATTGTATATTATTTTACTTTAAATATAATTTTGTAATGATAAAAAAAATTATTATAATATGTAAGGTATTTATAAAGTGTCATATTTTGCGGGGCATCCCAAAATTTGTCTATATATAGGATACTTTTGTATTCTGTAATTTAAGAGTTTCCTTATTTATATAAGTAATTTGTATAAACAATAATTTATCATTTATTATATTAAAATAAATTTTTTTTTTCAATATAATTTTAAAATATTTATAGTTAGGTAAGTAAATATATACCTATTTTTATTAAAAATAAATATTAAATTAATTTTTACCTAGTTCTTTTAAATGTTCTTTTTTTTATATATAAGATACAATATTTTTTAATATAAATAATATTTGTTTTTCATAAAGTAAAATATACTAATTTTATAACTCATTATTAAATGATAAAAAAAAATTAGTGTAAAGTTTTGTGTGAAACAAATACAAAGTTATTACTAATTCAATATCCTCCTTGTTAAGATATTTCTTTTGGTATCAGATGACATTTATTTTATTACATACATATTTACAGTATATAAACTTTCTCATGACAATAAGAGATGGATAAATATTTGATTATAAATATAATTCATGAAAAGTGCCATCACTCATTTATTATTAAATATAGTCATAATTATATATTTTATAGTCATATTTAAAAAAAATTATCATGTTATTTAATTTTTTTAATAGATTTTTGTATTTTTAATTATTTTCGTTTTTTTTTTAATTTGATATGATATATTTTAAAATTTTTATTATTTTCAATTACATGTTAATTAATTTTTTATAAAAATCATAGTACAAATAATAAATTGATATTAATAAATATTTATATAATCAAAATATTTATAAATATTTTGTTTTTTCTTACTATATCATATAAATTGTTTATTGTACAAAAATATGGAGAATATCATTTATATATTTTATTATGACATTAACTTTTGTCTTCATTTATTTTTATCACTTTTAGAAAGAAAGGATAGTTAAACAAAAGTTATTTAAGAAAATTTAATTAATTTAATAATTTTTAAATACACATTACAAACTATGGTATATCGTCAAATAAGACATTAGTTAAATATTTAACAATATTTCATTTAGTTTCTCTGTGTCCTCATAAAATATATCAGCTTGTTAATAATTGTCTTTGGGAATAGTATCTAGGAATGATTTTATCTTTTTTGTTTAATTGTAACCAATACATTATCTCATTCTTATTATTTATTAAGTAACTTCTATTTCCTTTCAATAAATATAGTTGACATTACTAATATACGTAAAATATGTTTTATAGTGATATAAATTACTTTATTATTAAATATATATCCTCTTATAACATAGATTTGCCACTTCTTAAAAATTTCTCAAACTTTATATTGATAACATAAATATTTCAATAACTTACGCATCTTAAATTCTAGAAACTGTCTAATAATGTTTATATTACTTTTGTTAATATACATAAATATTATGTAGTTAAAACATTTTTTTACACCTATCAATCATTCAATTTTTTCAAATTATAATTCAACATTTTTTTTTTTCAATTTAAGAAACATTAATCTTCAATAATATGCCATAATAAGATGATAAAAATATTTAGTTATAAGAGATTAATATTTATCAATTTTTTTCATTTTAAATGATAAAAGATACTTCTATTAGATATATTTGGAAATATATTTTATTACAATTAATCATCAACTTGACATTATCTTAAACATCTTTTTCAACATGTAAACGAATAAAACTTTTTAAAGACAAGTATAATTTGATAACAAATAAAAAAGTTCCTTATTACATATTTATTTAAAAAATTTTTTTAAAAATAAAATACAAATAATAGGTTATTATATATTATCTTAAAATATTTTGATCACATTAATAATCTATTTTAATGATAATACTTAAATTTTATACAATTCAATTATTTTAAATTATAGTACACCTTCACTTTATTATCAATTATATTTTTTTTACTTGTATATTTTAATTTATTGTAAATTTTTAAAATATAAAAGTCTCACGTATATTTAGATTCAAATTTATTTATTGAAAAATTCTATTTCTTAAAATGGTATCCTTTTAAATATATAGGAAATTTTTAATTAATATTCATATATAAATGTTTATTATAAGCTTTTTTTGCTCTTATTTGTGTCAATTTTGGTTCTTTTTTAAAATCGAAAAATTATTATTTTAGTTATTATAGTTATTATTAATAATTAATATATATAAAATATAAATATATAGTACATTATGATGACAATAGATACCATCATTTTTAATTTAATTAATTATTCAATATTTTATTATTTCCTGATTTTTATTCCTCATCTGTCAAAACCCCCGTTCATTTTATTGCTCCCTCAATACATTTAGTATATTTCGATGCAGTATTTTATTGATAATAAAAATTAAATTATTCGCTAGTATATGAAAAATTGTGAAGTAAAAAATTTGTCTTCTTTCATTTTTAAATTAAGGTAAAAAAAATCCTACGCTTTCAATAAATATTAATTTTAGCTAAAAACAATAGAATGAAATATTTTTAATTAAAATAAGATTTATATATATTCTTTTATGCCTTTTTTACATTATCTTTAATTTTTTAAAATATAGTTTTATAAAATAAAGTATAACTTATTTATAGCACCTTATTCACATAATAATCATTAAAATTTATTCTTCCATATTTAATCATTTTAATATTAAAAGAAAATATTTTATTTTGTTATATAAATATATTATTTTTGAATACCTTTGACTTTATTATTATATTTATACATTTTTATTATTATATTTTTACATTTTTATTATTATATACTTCAAAAAATTTATTGTTATATATTAGCTAATACATCATATTTTGATTATTAATCTCTTAAAATTACTAAAAAAAATTTTTTTTTTGTTGATACTTTTTAATAAAACCAATTATATAATTTACCATTTTATGATAAATATTTTTTTCAAATTTTGTAAAAATTTTTCCCACTTATCTTACTAGTTCACCCTCATTTTTAATTATTTTCAACAAGTCATTTAATTTATATGATCCTAATTTTAATTTAAAGGTCATTTACTTCCTCAACATTTTATTTTCAGATATAATTTATAAAACATTCCATATTTTTTTTTTCAATCTTTAATTAATACTTCTTCTTTTTTTTTTATAAATATATATAATTTCTATTTTTAGAGATAATATATTTCAATTATTTAAATTAATGTGAAATAATTTTTACCTAAAGAAGTTAAGATTTAATAGTTGTGGTAATTTTTTTTTACTATACTTATATACATGTATAGATAAGAATTTTTAAAATTTATTTATATTATCTTTCTATAAATAAAATAAAAGGATGTTTGCATTGGCATTAGATGAGTATGCCGATCCAAAATTAAATGAATTAGCTAAAGTTGATTATGTTGCTCATGGAATTATTATGCCAATTTTTCTTTCTATAGGTAATTGTTAAATTTTTAATTCAACAATAAATTTTTAATTAATTTTTTTTTTAATATTTAAAGGTTTTTTAAATCAATGTATGAATGTTAAAACATTATCACAATTACCTTCACCAGGATTTTTATATTTAAAAGCATCAGCTATTGCTGATATTCTTTCAATTGTAGCGTTAATACCATTTGTATTACGTCATATGCATGTTCATTATTGTTACTCATATTTGGCTATGTTTTATCATGCACATTTAGAGTTACCAATTGCTAACAGTCTAATAACAACAAGTGCATTATGTATAGTTAGTATGACAATAGATCGGTACCTTTCAATATGCCATCCAATAAAATTTTTTAATAATGTTGAATCTCGCAAAAGAATAAAAAATACCATTGGATGTTTATATTTTATAAGTATTCTTGTTTATATTCCTTCATGTTGGCAAAATTATGTACATGGTGAAAGTATGGTAAATTTAAATATATCTTCAAGAGATCGTCTAGATGACTATTGCAAACTTGATGTTCATTATAAAGGAATTATTTATATGAAAAGATTAAATGAAGAGTTAAATTTTAGTATCATTTTTACAGGATATCTTTTTTCAAGAGAAGTAAGTTAATTATTAAAAAGTAAATTTCTATCACAAGAAGTGAAGTAAAAAAAAATAAAGTAATGATAATAATTATATGTTTATATTATTATATATAATCATTTATACGGATAATTTTATGTATCAATGAATAAAAAAGTTACTTTTAGTCTTAATAATTAATATGTATATTATTAATATATTTGATAAATAAATAAATAAATATATTTTATAGATTATCTCAAGAATAGGGCCTATACTTATATTAGTATTGCTTAATCTTTTAATGGCAAAATCTCTTTCAAAATTTCATCAACGTAATCTTGATAGAAGAAGATCATTTAGAAGATCATCTAACTCAGAAAGAAATAGAATATCAGTTCTTTTATTTATTACTTCAGCAACATTTATTATTTGCAATCTTCCAGCATCACTTCTCTCAGTATTTAAGGGTCGATTAACAGATCAATCAATTGGATATCAAATATTTCGTGCTTCATGTAACCTAATTCAATCAACCTCTTATCTTTACAATTTTTATTTATATACTCTTTGTTCCTCAGAATATAGAGAAGCATTCATAAAAATTATAAATTGTAAAAGGTATATTGATGAAAAAGAAGGAAATTCTAAATTTGTTAGAGGTAGTAAAATGATTTTATCAGTTAATAGTAAGGATAAAAATATAGTACCATTGTAAGTATTAATATTTTAATGTATTTATAAAAAAAAAAAGTATTATAATATATGAAATTCTTTCAAAAAAAAAATAAAATAAAATAAAATAAAATTTAAATCATTTTACTCACTTTAGATTAAATTCTCCAACACATGCTCTATCAACAAGATCACCAGAATCACCATAATGATATCTTCTTTTTTTTCAAATACTATTTATGAAAAAAGAAATAATATTATTTTTTGGACAAAGAAACAATTATCTCATGAAAATTACGGTGTATTATTATTATTATTATTATTATTATAATTGTTATAATTATTTTTGTTATATTCCCAGAAAAAAAAAATTAATTAAAAAAGAAATTTTTCTTTTTTTTTTTTGATTAATTTCTTTAATGTAATAATTTTTTTATGAAAATAAAATCTTCACCTTCAGGGTGTAATTGAAGAAATTTTATAAAAATGCTTGCAATTACAAAAAAAGCTATAAAAATCTTGTTTGACTAATGACAAAAACTAAAAATGTTACCATTTATTATTTAAAGTATAAAATAAATATGTTGATGATAAAGATCATTAAAAGAAAATGAAAAAATTTTAAAAGAAAAGTTATTTGTGTTTTTAATAGTCTTTAAATTTATTATAATATATTTCACTTTCAATTATCTTTAAAATTTAATTATCGTCTACCTAACTACAAGGTATAATTATATGTATTATATATAGATATATAAAGTATTTATTTATCTTTGATAATACTAAAAATTTAGCTAATAGAAAATGATTAATCAAAAAATGTTGTATTTTGATTTAGATAAAGTGATTTTAATTAGCATGTTATCATTTATACCCATATAAAATTGAATTTATAATGAAAATTAAAAAGAAAAAGACAAGGATAAAATTTAGTATAAATATGTACATATATTATATTTGACCAGTTGTAGTAAATTGATGAAAGCTGGTTATTATAATATTAGCTTCAAAAATTAGTAAAGTGGAAGTTGTTAAGGAAAAATGATGATGATAGAAAGAAGATAGTAATGTCTTTTCTTTTTTCTTCACCAAACCTTAATGTGACAAGGATAATGTTGAAAATATTTATATATAAATATCTACTTATTTTCCATCTTTTTTGGCCTTGGAAATTTTAAAAATTACTTGGAGCAAGTACACTTTTTATTGCACCAACCCATTTTGAATACAAAAGTTGAGACATAAACTATTTTCATCTCACTTTATAATAATATCATTATCATTAATACTTCTTTTATCTATTTATTTTTCTATGAAAACAACTTTGAATTATACAAATAAGAAAAAAAAAATTTTTTAATTATCTTATTGCCATTATTTCAAGAAATCTTGTTTAACCATCTTTTCTTTTTTTATTATATATTTTAAAAAGATGTTTTATTACTATATATATATATATATATTTTTTTTATATATATAATATTTGCTAAATAAAATAAAAATAAATATGTAGAAATTTTATAAATTTAATCATTTCTACAAAAAAAAATTATCCCTATATGTTATTATTGTATAAATTTTATGATAAAATAAATATATTAGTATTTTTAACAATAATATATAAGAAAGGCAAAATATTATATTATTTATATTCATAATAATCACGAATGATTAGATTATTGTTTGATGGTAAATGATATAATGATCATTATTACCATCACCAGCGTCAACATTTCCCAACACTCGAAGATGTATCTATCTATCTATCTATATATATCTTTTATAATCTCGTTTTAATATCTTTGAACAATTATAAAAATATAATATATCTATCTATATATATATATATTTTATATATTCTTTCCTATATTTAGAAATAATACTTTTATATTAATATTTATAAAGCATTATTAAAAAAAAAAATATAATTTTTAAATTTTACTTTTTAAATTTATTATATAAATATTTTTTTATTTATTTAATAAATAATAAATTATCATATTAGATATATAAATATAAGTATTCTTTTTTTTTGATAAAAATAATTTCTACTTTTTAATAATATAAAACAAACTTTTATTAATTATTTTAATGTTAATTGCCAGATTAAAATATTTTTTGGTGCTTCTTAACTTGTATTTAATTTAAATTACTTGATAACAATAGTAAAATGAGGTAAATATATAACTTTTAATAGAAATCTTTTATTAAATATTAACTATAAAAATTTTAAATACATAATTTTATTATTAAATGTACTATTTAAATCATCTTTATTATTATTGTTACAATTTTTAATAAATTTTACTTTTAAATAGTAATTTTAATTATTTATGTTAAAATTAACCTAAAAATAAATTATTACATATAAAATTTTTTTTTTTTCACATTATGATCATTAAAAAAAAAATATGTTATTAAAAAAATTTTTTTGTAATTAATCTTCTTTTCACGTTCTTATTTAATTAATCCATGATTACAATTTTTTTTTTAATATATGTTTACTAATCATATCAAAAGATAATATTATATTATTTGTCTAAATATCTTTTAAAATATCGGTCAATCAATTGATACAGTGAAAAATTATTTTAAACGCCTTAATAGAAGTAATTGTTAAAAGTTTTTCATATTATGTTAAAAATGAAACTATTTATGACCAGACAATTTTTTAAATACATTAAAAATATATTATATCCTTTTTATCTACTTTATATATAATAGATCATATTAATGCTTCAATATTATATCTTCTAGATCATGACCCTTTTTTTTTCTCACTAATAATAATTGATAATAATATTTCTATTTTTCAATTTAACTTTTTAGATGATAATCAGGGCTTTGTTATCTTGCCATAAACCTCCACCAACAACACAAAATTTTATAATATTATTATTATTATTTCTTTTATCATTTATAAATGGACAATACTTGGCAAATAACTATTTTACATCACCAGATATTAATGCGGGTTTCTATACAGATATCTCACAGAAAGCATATAAATTAATGGCATCATTTTTAACAAATGGAGTTTTTAAAATTATGAAACATTCATCAATTGATTTTAATATTACCTATTCTATTAATCCTCAACAATCTATACAATTAACCTCAATAGGATTAGACTTTTTTGACTATAATTCATTTAACTCAATAATGGAAGTTGGTAATAATGATAACCAATTAAAATGGATAGGTAAAGATTTTAAAGGAACTTTTAAAATACAATATAAAATATTTACTGAAGGGAAAGAAATTTCTGGTATTGTTCCTATGACACTTGATGGGTAATTTTATTTCTCTTTTTAATTATATTTATATAATAAATTAATTATTTTTAGTAGTACATTTACATTTGTATTATTAACTGGTATCAATAATGATGGTCATCTTAAAACAGAATTAACTAAATGTATAGCATCAGTTGAAAAAGTTAATTTACAATTTTCTCCAACTGACATTGAATTTTTAAAGACAACAATTCCATTAATTTATAAAACTATTCGTGAAAATATTCATAATATATTATGTCCAACATTTACTGAAGAATTAGTACCAATTATATCAAATCGTCTTATGAATACACCATTATCTGTTTCTTTATTTGATCATTATTTTATTAATTATGGTCTTCTTGGTAATATTAAACATTATGAAAATTATACACATATAGGACATCGTGGTAATGTTTTTGGAATTTTACGTCAAGGAAGAACAAGATTAAATGACTTTAGATTACCATTTAAAGCAATGCCCCTACAAACATCAAATAATAATATAAATGATAAAATGTTAACATTTACAATGTCTAATTATACCTTAGCATCATTACTTTTTTGGATGGATCAATATAGAAAATTTGATTTTGAAATAAGTAAAGATGCTATAAATAATACACAAATTGGTGGATACCTAAGAACAGAATGTGGTGGTGAAGATATATGTGCTGGAACACTTTTTCCAGCATTAGCTGAAAAATTTCCTAATGGTATGGTTATGATAAAAACACATACAATTGCCACACCA
Organism: Strongyloides ratti; assembly: GCF_001040885.1. Taxonomy (NCBI): domain Eukaryota; kingdom Metazoa; phylum Nematoda; class Chromadorea; order Rhabditida; family Strongyloididae; genus Strongyloides; species Strongyloides ratti. The sequence continues at coordinate 883,802 of NC_037307.1, forward strand.
ATTGTTAAAATAACATCAAAAGGTGTTTTTGTAACATTTGATTCAAGAGTTGATTCATTTGTAGAACAAGTTGATAAAAAAAGAAGATTTTTGACAGCAAATATGTATGCTGAATTATCATTACAAAAAATTAATTTTAAAGATTATGTATTAAATGGGCAATTAAAGATTGATAAAACTAAGATATCAAATGTTGTATCATTAATTGATGGTATAACATCAGAATCATTAGAATTTTTAGTAAATGCATTAAATGAATTATTTATAGCAGATGAGATGTTAAAAAAATTACAAAGTGGTATAAAATTACCAATTGTATTGGATTTTGAACAAAAAAGTAGTAGTATAACATTTGAAGAAAATAAAATTGTGATCTCAGCAGATTATTGTTTTGAAGACAACTGTAAAACATCTGAAGGTGCATTATCTGCATCCACAGATCAAGACGCTAATTATTATGATGTTGTTGAGGGTTAAAAAAAAAAGAAAAAAATTTTTGAGACCTCTATAAAAAAAAAAGAAGTATAACAAGCATAATATTTTTTTTTTTATAAATTGTAATATATATTAAAATTGATCATTTTCTTAAAGAACACAAACATTTTGACTTCCCCTTCATTTATTTTTATTATTATTTGGTGGTGTATCTTTTGCCTTCATTATCTCTTTTTTTTTTAATAGTGTTACTTATAATTATATATGTATATTGTAAAATATTTTTGAAAAATAAAAAAAAATATGTATATAAATTTTTATTATAAAATTTTATCTAAAGTAAAATGGCAGGTTTTTGATAAACATATTATTATTCTACCTTTTTTGTTTCTAGACAAATAATCATCAATTAATTTTGAAAAGTTGAAAAGGGTAGTATAGAAGTAGAGAAAATAAAAAGAACTAGTTAGATGATAAAAATTTACCCAATAAGATAATATTATGACATTTTTTTTTTATTTAACAAAGAATGTAATTTTAAGTGTAATTAATTTATGAATTAAACAGATTATTCTACTTTAGCGACATCATATGTTAAGATTGAAACTTCCTCTGATATTTAAAAATATGATAAATTTCTGTCTTTTTCTAAAACTTGTTTTATTTGAATATTTTAACCAACAATATTACGGATTATTTCTAACATAATACTATTTATTAAATTGCCATCTTTGAAAAGTCGTCTTTAACATTTTAGTAAAGAACAAATTTTTAATAAAATAAGAGTAGGTATCCAGTAATAAGTTCCATTTAAATAAACTAGTTCCATAGTAATATTAAGTTCTTTATTCATGTAATTTTATGAAAGTTGGCAACGACAGTTCGGTATTACTACTCATCTACCTGTTTTTTTTTTGGCCATTTAGTTAAACTATAGTCATCTGACAGCGATATCATTCAATTTCTTAAAAATTCTCAGTTGGATATCTGTAGTTAAGAATCTTTTATATATTATGCTCAAAAATCTTTCCTATCTATAAATAAAAGTTGCTTCTTAATATCTTCATTTGAAAAGAATTTATAAACTTTATCAAAAATCTTTTTAAAATCTTCCTACAAAATATAATATCTCAAGAATTAATTGCCTTCAAAAAAAACTATTTTTCTTATTAATATAAATATTATAGTTAAAAATTATTTTTCAAAATTTTCAAGATCTTACATGCAAAAAGTTTCTTATAATAAAATTTAAATTAAATATTTTCACTTTTACAAATGTGTTTTTTTTTACCATTACATAAATATTTTCATATTTAAAAGTATCATATAAAGTTTTTTTTTCAAATTCTTCAAAAAATAAAATTTTAAAAATTGATAAATGACATTGTTTAAATTAAATTTTTAAAAGAGAAAGAAATCACCAGTGTAAAATAGTTAAATGTAAAAAAAAATTTAGATACTTTTTAAATTTGACTAATATAATGTTTTGATAATTCTGCTGTTACAGCAGAAATGTTATAATCATAAATTAAAATTGATAATAGAGAAAATCATTTTTTTAACAAGTAACAATTTATTAACATTAATGAAAAAAATTTTTTAAATGTGATTTCATTTATAAAAATAAATCAACGTAATCACAAAAAAAAATTTATTAAAACAAATTAAGATTATATATTTTTCAAGGCAACCTATATTTAGTTTACACTCACTGAATCCCTGTTGACAACACACTCTTTCTAAACACTTTTTTATATGTATTTATTACTTTAGATCATAGGTAAATGATCTCAGTACTGAGAAACATCTAATAAAACATTTTTTAGGCCGTTCCCGGCGGTATGTGCAATACCGGGCCGACCAGTGAATAGTGAGAAGCAAGCTTCAACAACCATTCAGGTCCCAAAAATCATCTAATCTCAAAACCATCAATGATGGTTGTACCAGAGATTAAGCTGATAAGAACAGATACTACACTTTGATCTGAGCTAAAAAGCTCGAGAAGCGATAACGATATTACAAAAGAGATAGACTCTATTATTTAACCTTTCCAATGACAACTGGGTTAATGCTATGTATAGTTGTATGTATAATAACATAAATTCTATATATATTTTATATAAATTTATATACTATGTAAATTGTTTTATTAAAATTGAAAAAAATAAATTAATAATTATAATGTTTATTTATCAAATAAAAAAATATTTTTTACGTTAATCTAAGTAAAAAAAAAAACTAATAAATTATATTGTTATTTATATATTTTTAAAATAGTAATACAAATCCTGCCATTATGAAACAACAACCTGCAACCCAAAGACTAAGGCGTTCTCCGATTCTTGCACATTTCCAAAAAGTACCAGATATTCTAAAAAAATTTAATTTATTAAAAATAATCATCTCTTTAAAAAAAGATACCCTTCTTTATTTTTATCCATAATTCTTGGAAAGATACCACGAATATATGCACATGTACATATTAGAAGAAGGACAACAGTGATAAGAGATTGAAAATTAAATAAGGCTGACTAAAATAATTAAGAAGGCAAAAAAAAAAAATTAAAATTTTAATGTTTAAAGAGAAAAACATACCATTTCAGAGAGTATATTTCAAGTAATGATGTGGTATTGAAACTTCAATAGATACAAACCTCCAATAATATTGGGAGTTTCTTGTTAAGATCAACAATATAAAAATAAAACTATTTATTAATTTGTTTTTTTATCACAAAATAATAATAAATACAAAAAAAAAATTATTAACCCATAACAAGGCCGTGTATATCACTACCAGCTTGTACTTTACAAACACAACAACTAGCTATTTGAAGACTTATTTGTTTCCATTCTCCATTGGGATCTTGGCGAAAGACATCTACACTACGATGAAGTTGTTCACATGTTCCCCAACCAGATAAACAATGATTATCTGTATCACATACTAATTCATTTATTATTTTAGGAAAATATCCATCTGGTAATCTTCTCCATGACCAACAAAATGAACATAAATTTATGAATGTTGATGTTCCTGTTGTTGGTTGACCCCGTGGTGTACATGATATCTTGTGCCTTATTCCTATTAATGGTTGGGGAATAGAATTTTTTGATGTTGGTTGATAATTTGTTGATCCATGTATACGTGGACCATGTAAATTTGGTGGAAACATTGGTTCCATTGAAGAATGAAGAGTAATTGGTGGAACAGAACGTTCTGTTTTTATTTTTACTTTTTCATCTAATGTTTCATATTTTAAAATATGGGGTGGTTTTATATTATAAATATCTTCATTTACTATTTGTTTTCGTGTTGTGGTAGTTGTTGTTGTTGTTGTAGAAGTTATATGAATAATAGTTAATTTAGATTTAACATTACTGACAAATGTTGATTTATTTTGATTAGGATTCAATGGAGTTTTTTTTATTGTAACATTAACAGATGCTAATAATTGATTTATTCGAACTTGAGAATCTCTTATTATATGTGAAGATTTTACATATGCAGTTGATTGTTTATTTGTAGAAGACATATTTGGATTAATACTTTGTAAAAGATTATTTGGTTTATGTGAAATATAAAATTTGGATCTTAACAAAGATTCTTTATTTGAAGCATTTAAAAATTGTTTTCCTTTTTTAACAAGTGGTTCTATGTTATCAATTAATGTTTTAACTGGTGTAATAATTGGAATATCAGCAGTCATTCTATATTTTTTACATTTAGAGGGATTTAATTCATCATCAAATGGAATATGAAAATTAAATTTTAATGAATTTTTACTTTTAATAACATGACGATAATACAATATATAATTCATAATACCAACACATTGTAAACATTCTTCAGTTTTACATTGAAATTTTGTTATTTCATCTGATGTCATTGGTGGAGTATCTACATATGTTGTATCATGAAATGATAATACAGCTTCCTCTAATGTTACAGCAAGATATCTAGGATCATAATTAATACATTTTGAATGATTTGGTAATGTTATACAAGGACACTATAAAAAATAAAAAATTTCATTTAAAAAAAATGATAATTTACCGTATCTACTTTATTTCCTTTTAGTCTTTGTTTAAAAATTTGTTCAAAATCTATGTTATCATTACCACAATATATTTGAAATATTTGAATAGTAAGAAAAAAAATTAAATGACATATTAATCTGGATTCTAATAGTAGAATCATAAGAATATGTGTTGATGTTAAAATTTTATTTATAAAAAAAATATTTTTTGCATAAAAATATAGAATAATGTATCAAAAAAAAGATAAAGTTTATCAATTGATTATGTATTTTATAATTTTATAAACAAGAAATGATGCTTATATTTTTTTTCTTTAAATCTAGTTCTTAACTGGTATGCTATGATTTTTTTTATCTTTTTTTTCATCAATGAAAAAAGTAATTTTTTAAATCTCTTTAAAATTAAACATTATCTAAATAATTTATAGTTTTTTTTTTAAAAAAAAAATATAATCAATGAAATTGTAAATCTTCTTCAACTGTTTTAAGTGATTTAATAAGAACATTGACAAAAGAATGGACATCAGTAAAAGTATTGTAATAATGGACTGGTGTGGCACGAATAACATTGGGATACCTTTTGTCAACAGCAACACCATGTTTAATAAGTTGATTATAAACAATACCTATATCAAAATTAAACTTTAAACTTAATTGACAACCACGTTGTAATGGATCTTTTGGAGTTATTATTTCACAATTAACTTTTTTAATAGCTCTTGTTTTACTATTTAAATTAAAATAATAATTGATTAAACTTTCGAAATAACCTGTTAAATATATACTTCTTTGTCTCATTTTTTCAATATTTGTTTTTTTATATATTTCTAAAAATCCTAATACACCTACAACAAGCATAAATGGTGGATTTGATATTCTATATCCACTTGGTCCATTATCAAGATCTAATTTATTATCCATAACAAATCGAGTATCAGCTTTGTGACCCCACCATCCAACTAACCTTGGTCTAGAATCTTCATAATATTTATTGTGCAAAAACAACCCCCCTAATCCACCAGCACCAGTACAAGCATATTTGTAGGTACACCAAACAGCAAAATCAACATTCCATTCATGAAGTTTTAATGGAACATTAGCAAAAGCATGTGCTAAATCCCATCCAACAATACAATTTTTTTCATGACCTTTTTTTGTAATTTTTTCAATATCAAATAATTGACCTGTATAATATTGTATTCCTGGAAGTAATATTATAGCAATTGAATCACCTTCTTCTTCAATTTTTTTAATTATATCTTCAGTTCTTAGTGTATCTTCTCCAGATCTTGGTTCAAGACATATCATACAATCATCAGCTTTTAAACCTTTTAATTCAATTTGACTTTGAATTGCATAATGATCAGATGGGAAGGCCTTTGCTTCTAAAAGAATTTTATACTTTTTTGATGTTGGTTTGTAAAATGATGTAAGAAGACAATGTAAATTAACAGTTAATCCATTCATCATTGATATTTCATTAGGTAAAGCTCCAACAATTTTTGCTACACCATCCAACAACAATTCATCTCCAAATGCCCATGGTAATTCACCATCTACATGCCCAAAAACACCACTAAAAAATAGTTTAAATATGATTAATTATCATTGATAAGCATACACTTCAGCCCATTTTTTAAATTGTTTATTCATAATATCTTGGGTTGGTTTAGGAAGAAGACCTAAAGAATTTCCACACATATAAATTGAATCATCATCATCATTAACTAATGAATGATCAACATGTGGAAGTTTACCCATTTTAGGATAATGAAAGTCATCTCTTAAACATTTTAATTCCTCTAATGAATCTAAGTAGGTGGCAAATGATTTTTCAGTAAAATCATTTAATTTTGAATTTTTAAGATTTCTATTAATAAATCCTTGAATATCAATATCATAGCATGTCATTTTTTTAAAAATAATATTAAAATAAAAGTAATCCTGAAGAAGAAGAAAATTATATAATAAACAAAATTAAAATTTCATTATTTATATGTATGTCCTTTATTTTAGATAATTATTAATTACTGTTACGCAAACATTTTGTTACATAATTTTTATTTTATCGTTCTCCTATAATTTATATAAGATAATAAATTTACGTAATAATATTGATTGATATATGATTAATTTATTTAATTACTTTATTTTATATTTTATGTATTCATTTTAATTTACTTAGAAAAGATGTATAAAAAAAACTTCATGATTCAAGGCCGTACATTATATGTAAAATGTATAAAGATATCGTTATGGATGAGTACTGATTATACTTATATGATATCAAAAAAATTACAAAAAATATATATAAAATGAATACTTGTATAGTTAATGATCACTGAAGATAAAAAAAAATTTAATAATAGACGTACTAAAATTTTTTTTTTACAAATTTAAAGGACATTCGTTGCCTATCAAAAGTTTTTTTGCCTTTTAAAAGTAGATTTTAAATTTTTTTGTCAATAAGTACTCCATTTTTAAAGTAATCTTAGTAGTATTTTGACATTTTTTTCCCTGTAAAATTTTGAATCTTCTTGAAAAGTTTTTGCTATTATGCCTAAAAATATCAATTTTTTGGCTTTGTTTTAAAATTGTTTTCGTACTTGAAAATTTTTGTAAGCTGAAGTAGTATTAATTCAAATATTTATATTAGATTACATATCAACTTCAAATCTATTTTTATTTTAACAAAAGCTGTGGAACTTGAATATTATAATTTTTTTTAAAAAAAAAAATAGTGATCTAAAAAAAATTTTCATGCTTATATAATAACTAGTTAAAAAATAAATTTTTTTTAATGTTTATTACAAAAAAACCTAGCTGTATTCTATAACCCTGAACAGGGTTTAAAGTTATCATTTTTTTTTTAAAAAAACTTAACAGTGTTAAAGTAATATTCAAAATTTAAAATAAAATAAACATTTTCCATAAGTTTTTGTTATTATTCAAATCATTGTAGTAACTCGACAATCTTAAATATATTTATCTCAAGATTTACATTGTGATTCATATCTAAGAAAAATTTTTTTCTGGCTGAAATAGAAAAAAAAAACAAACAAGATGTCCAAGAGTATTAGTGGAAGAGAGTATATAGAAATATAACTTTATTTTATATATGTATTCGTGTTAAAGCTTTTTTACACTAAGATAAAAATATTACATTTTGCACGTTTTAATTTTTATCAATAATATTTTGGGAAATGCTTTCATTTTGTTATATTTTTAGATAGTTTCTCTTGTTTCTACTACTTTGAAGATGACTGCTGAACGTAAATTTTTTGTTGGTGGAAACTGGAAAATGAACGGTGACAAAGCATCAATTGATGGAATTTTAAATTTCTTAAATGGATATGCCGATGATGGTAAGGTTGATGTTGTTGTCTGCCCACCAGCACCATACTTAGTTTATGTCCAACAAAATCTTAAGAATGGTGTCAAGGTTGCCGCACAAAATTGCTACAAAGTTCCAAAAGGAGCTTTCACTGGAGAAATTTCACCAGCAATGTTAAATGATCTTGATATTAAGTATGTTGTCTTAGGACACTCTGAACGTCGTCACGTATTTGGTGAAAGTGATGCATTGATTGCTGAAAAAACAAAACATGCTCTTGAATCTGGTCTTACAGTTATCTTCTGTATTGGTGAGAAATTAGAGGAGCGTGAAGCTGGAAAAACTAAAGATGTTAACTTTAGACAACTTCAGGCATTAATTGATTTGGGAGTTCCTTTTGAAAATATAGTAATTGCTTATGAACCAGTATGGGCTATTGGAACAGGAAAAACTGCTTCTCCCGAACAGGCGCAAGAAGTTCATATGTGGATTCGTCAATTCCTTAAAGAGAAAGTCTCTCAAGATGCTGCAGCTAAGACTAGAATCATTTATGGTGGTTCTGTTACAGCTGATAATTGTGTTGAACTTGGAAAGAAAGAAGACATTGATGGTTTCCTTGTTGGAGGAGCTTCCTTGAAACCAGAATTCATCAAAATAATAAATGCTAGGAACTAGTAATTTTCGTTTATATTAAAAGTTTTTTACTTGAATTTTTTCTCTTTATGAAATAAAATTTTATATCTATCAATTTTTTTTCTACGTTAGATTTTCTAGAGACCATTTTCATAAATGTATCTTGGTTGGAAAAGTGAATACATACAAGCAAAGTGAGTTGCGGCCCGTTGGAATGATTGTTACAAGATCTATCAATACATTAATTTCTTGGGACATTTATTATTGTTTTGAAGAACTTAATTACTAAAATAAAAATTTTCTTTATACTAAAGCTTCTATTACTTTCGATTTTCTAGGTCTATAACTTGTAATGGCTTCTAGAAGTATTGTTTTGGCACGTTCTCTTTCTACAACACGCCAAGTTTTGGCCCAAGATCTTGTTGCAAAAGCTTTTGTCAACAGAATCAAGGATATTGCTGCTCAACAGTAGGTTTAATTTTTATAAAAGTATTAAAATAACAATAATTTCTAGAGCTAAAGGAAAAAGTCTTTTGGATTCATCCCCAGAATTAAAGAAAGCCTTAAATGATGAACTTTCTAGAGTTGCAACAAAATACAAGATTGACAGCCCTACTGCTGCTGCTAAACTTGAGGTTCAATTTGAAAAACCAACTGTCCAAAGTAGTGTTGATGCCTTATTAGAAGGACAAACATTTGAAAAACTTCTTGAAGCTTGTAAGAAAACTGAAAATGCTTTTACTAGTATAAAAAAAGTAGAATGATGTAATTTCTAGTTCGAAAAATGTCTGTTTTAGTTAAACAAAATAAATCATCAGTTCATTATTTAGGTGCTGCTATTTCAATTCATTATTATAAACCATAGATTTTAAAATAAAAAAATGGAAAAAAAAAATATTGACAGTTTTATGTTCAGATGTTTCATTCAAGAAGTTTTATAACATATGTTTTAAAATATTGTTATCTGTATTTATAAAGGATAATGTTATCTTTTATAACTATACAATTAAAGTTTTAAAAAAAAACAGAACTAATTTTCTTATTAATTGTCTTTCATTTCTGATATATACATATTTTTTATCCAAATCCTAACAAATCTTTTTTTTCTTTTCTGATCGTTCGCTATGTGATAATCATTTTATATTACTTTTATGTATTGTAAAATAGATGAATCAGAAACGTACTTCAATAAAATGTAATGTCATGCTCCATAATTTAATAAATCAACAAAAAAAAAAGTAAAAGTTTACCAGTACAATAATATAATAATTAAAATTTCAATTGTAAAAAAATAAATTAAATTTTGATTTAAAAAGTTAATTAAATAATTTTTTCGAATTATTGGTAAAAGAATATGTGGTATAAAAAAAGCAATGATATTTAAAAAAGAAAACAATGACAAAATATCGAATATAAAAGGTTGGAAAGCAGTGGTGGAAATTAGTTTTTTTTTTACAATGAAACTCCAAAATCATCCTTTTAACAATGAACTTTTTATGATAGTTGCATTCTTTGGTCCAGTTCTGGTACTTATTGTCATATATCTTGTAATATATTATATTGTAATGAAAGTAAAAAAACACTTTGCAAAGAGGTAAGGATACTGTAGAAATTTTATAAATTATTATTTTAGATATCAAAGTACAAAAATACCACTTGATCATCATGTAGGCCTTGATCTCGAAGATGTAAGAATGGATTCACATTATGGAGAATTACCTTGTCTCATAGCAAATGTATCTATTTTGGACACTTCCTCATCAATAACACATTCAACATACAAAACACTCAAAAATTTTCATGAAATTAATCCAAATATTACTAAATCTCCAGATCAGTTATCAGATTTCGATGACAGGATTGGTTACGATGGAACAGACGATATTTTTAATATTAATGACAATGATATGGAAGATTCTAGTTATACGCAGGGTCTTCGATTCAAGTCTGAATATAGTAAAAAGAATAACTAACTCTAACAATTTCTATTTTTTTTTGTCTACATTATGTGTAAGATTTTGTGAATTGTACGTACTTTAAATATATATGTATAAGTATTTTTTTATATTTAATATATTTTTCATTAGTAATTAAAAACAGCAAATATGATTGCTTCACAATATATATGATTCTTAAAATATTTTATTGTAATGGTAGAAACGATAAACATACGTTTGTGTAAAGGTGACTGACGGCATTGTCGGTGTCAGGATCCCACATGCAAGAAGCAGTGACGCTGTAAATTTAATTTTATTCTACCAGATGTCTTACTTACTTCATCCCTTGTCCTCTTTGCTCAGCAATAACAACTTTAACGATGTATTTATATCTTGGAAGATTAAGATCTTTTAGTCGATTTCTAATTGTTTCTGCAACAATAACACTACTATCTTCTATAGTAGCAAGTTCAAATGTTTTGTCATGCAACAACTCTTGACAGACTTCCTCTAGAATTTTTTTACCCATTGTAGAACGAAATTTATTTTGAATATTGGGTCTTAAGACAAAACCGTCCATTGTTAAATTATTAATGTTTATTACTAAAAAGGAAACTTTTTAAAAATGATGTTGCTATGGTAATACTTTATAATGGGCCAAATATGATTTAAAAAGATCTCTTGTTTAAAAAAAATTCATTTTATTTTACAACTAATTTAATATAACTATCATAGTAAAATGTAGTGATAAAAAAATACAAAATTTATATAATTCTTATTGTTCCACTTTCATTCCAAGAAGAGCTCTAGCAATAACTGTTCCCATTTGGGCTGGTGATGGAGTAACATGAACTCCAGCATCCTTTAAAGCAGCAATTTTATCGGCAGCAGAACCTTTACCACCTGCAATAATTGCACCAGCGTGACCCATTCTTCTACCAGGTGGGGCAGTAACTCCAGCAATGAATGAAACAACTGGTTTAGCTTTTTCACCAGAATTGTTTTCAGAAATGAATTTTGCTGCCAACTCTTCAGCTTGACCACCAATTTCACCAATCATTATAATACCTTTAGTTTTAGGATCGTTAAAGAAAATATCTAAAGCATCAATAAAATTTGTTCCATTGAATGGATCTCCACCAATTCCAATACAAAGTGTTTGTCCTAAACCAACATTTGTTGTTTGGTGAACAGCTTCATAAGTAAGAGTACCAGAACGTGATACAATACCAATACATCCATCCATATGAATATGCCCTGGCATAATACCAATTTTGCATTCACCAGGTTTAATAATTCCAGGACAATTTGGTCCTAAAAGTCTACTCTTATTTTGTTTTAAAAGTCTATTTTTGACACGAATCATGTCATGCTGTGGTATTCCTTCAGTAATACATACAATAAGTGGTATTTCAGCATCTAAAGCCTCGTGAATGGCATCAGCTGCGGCGAAAGCGGGAACGTAAATAACTGTGGCATCAGCTCCAGTCTCTTTACGGGCTTCTGATACTGTACTAAAAACTGGTTTACCTAAATGAGTTGTTCCAGCTTTTTTTGCGTTAACACCTCCTACAACTTTTGTATTATATTCCAACATTTGTTTTCCATGGAATGTTCCTTGTTTTCCAGTGAATCCTTGAATAATTACTTTGGTATCTTTGTTAATTTTTAAATTGTTTCTTGTTTGATCATACAAAGCACTGGTAAATGTTGCTAAAAAGTAAATAGAAGTTTAAAACTATTAATTTTTCTTAAACAAACCTTTTGACAAAAGCTGACTTCTTGCTTTTGGTATTAAATTTTTAATTACTCCTATAGATGCCATTCTATAAATCTCCCACTTCTAAAATTAACAATATAAATATTTATTCAATAATATTTTTTAACTATATAACATTATATCATATAAATAAAAAAAAATAAGACAGCTACTAAACAAAAAACAAAAATACACTTGCAAATTATTTATTTTTATAGAGTAACTTATTTAAAATAAATTAAAATACTAATTATTAACAAAATTAAAATATAAATTTGAATGTCATATTAATAAAAATAATCCATAATTTGGACAACTATTTTATATTACATGTCCAAAGAAAGTATAAATGGATAGAAAAATGAAAGTTATCTGACTTGACATTGCTTTGGAATTATGACTTATTTTTTTCGTATTAAGATGAACTGAATTTTTAAAGGATATGTACAAATATTAGTAATTGATAGATAATTATATTATAGAAACGAAGATAATATTCCATTCCCTGTCATTTATGCTTTGTTGATTAATTGATTAAGAAAAAGTTATCATTTTATATTTTCTTTGAATATCCAAATTATACTTCACTTTTTTATTATAATTCTTGATCAATATCCAAAGAATTGTTTTTATCGTTGATGGTAAGTATATTTTCTTTTTCAGGTAATTCACTTACAGTTTCATGAAATTCACAATCGTTAATTGAATGCATACTTTCATCAAAATTACTTTCTATTTTAAAATCTTTATAATTATTATTTATTGATTCATAAGAATCTTGAGATTCTATTTTATTAACTTTTGATAGTGATTCTAAATTTTTCATTTCATTAGAAATTGCCTAAATAAACTTTAAAGAAAATATAAAAAATATAAACTTACTATATCAAAATTTTCTTGATTTGTTAATACATTAGAAATTTTTCTTCTATTTATTAATGTAAGTAGATAATTATTTTTAATATTAATGAGAAAATTTTTGATATTGTTTAATAATTTTTCTTTGTTAGAAGGAAAATTTTCGAAACGTTGCTGAAATTGTTTAATTTTTTCCAATTTTGTTATGTATTCTTCAACAATTAAACGTAGTATTATAACAAACATTAGAAGGTGAAAATGAATGTAAATCAAAGTGTAAAATAAAAAGGAAGATAAAAGTACTGGAAGTGGAGATAATATCTGTTGAAGATATGGTATAAAATTATGATTTTTTCTTCCATTTATAACAATTTCAAGTGATGATAAAAATGATTCACTTGACGATATTTCAGAGAGTGTCTGAAAAGAACTTTTTTCATAAATTTTTTCCATTGTGTTAAGAAGAATAAGTAATTTTTCTTGTATTTTGCCTTTAAATAGTTTGTTTAATAACCAAATTTTTTAAAAACATTTATTAAAATTTTTTTAAAAATTAATGACAAACAATAGTAATTATTTTTATTTACAATCATATTTGTGATTTAAAATATTTGACTCTGGGAAACGAACACTAATTCAAATCATATCATTAAAAAATTATGTTTTTAATATATATATTTTTAAAAATATTAATAAAAATTAAAACTGATTAAAGTATCTCCAACTTTAAATTTTATTTCAAATATTATAAATGTAGTTTTTCTGTGTCTTTGGAACCACATATACATTTACATGAAAATACAAAACGCTTTTCTACCGAAAAAAAAGTTTTTTAGAATTTGAAAATCAAAATAAAATTTTATTAACATTAATTTTGTTAATATATCTTAAAAAATAACAAAAAACAATTAACAAAAAAAATAAAATATATACTATAAACAAAAACAAAATTTAACATTCAAACATGCTCCTGATGTGTTCATTGGAAGTGTCGTTTAATACCTCTTCTTTCAATGTAATATCTGTTTCATCCTCAGCTTCACTTTTAATATCTTTTGATAACAATGAGTCTTTAGTTCTTTTTTGTAATACAGAAACTAAATCAAACGACCCAGTTCCACTTTTCATCAGTTGGCCAACAACAAGTTTAGATGAAGGCGATTGTAAAGTATCATTATTGCTATATATCAATGAAGATGATAAAAATCCTAAAGAAGTTTCATAGGTAATTCTTTGTAAAGGTGATGGTGTATAACTCATAGCAATTCTATTAAATGGTGATATAGCTCCAGTAAATGTCATATAGTCAGCTGTCAATGATAAATGTCGTGGATTAACTTCAATACCATAAACACTAAAGACATTTGTCATTTCTCTTGCTATAACTTGTCCAGCAGCTTCACAACCATAATTATCAAGCATTACATTAATATCATTAGAGTAAAGAGAATTTACATCTAAGACATCTGAATGATTATATAATGCTTGAAGATTTATACCTTGAGTTTGAAGAACATTATATGTAACACCTTTTCTGGTTTGTTCAGCAAAAACACATTTTTCTATACCCGGAGTTTGATGTATTATAAACTTTTCTACATACTGTTCAACAAGTGCATGTACGTCAAATTTCGATTTAGAATTAAATGGTAACTCAATAACAATTTGACACCATCTATTATTTATTTCATCAAATTTATAATTTGTAACTATAATGTGAGAATTGATAACAGCATTTGTTCTATTCATGGCACCTTCACTCATTTCAATATAACTGTTATCACCATTTTCTAATTTTATTTTATTTTCGTCATCTGATTCTCCATCCTCCTCATCATCATCATCTTCATTAATTTCATTTACCTCTTTATTTTGTCCCACTTCCTTAATTTCTTCCTCCTCACCATCATAATCTTGATCCCCTTCAGCACGTCTTTTTTTTAATTTAGACAATGTTGCATCTTCATCTACAACTTCTTCATCATCCGTATCATCGTCTTGATTCATTTTTTTAGTTTTGAAAGATGTTTGGTCATCATCTACAATTCCTGCAGCAATATTACCACCGCGTAATTTATGTGATCTTATAGTTTGATCTGATGTAATATCTTTATATCTTTTATAAATTATTTGAGCTAACTCTTTAACAAATCTTTTTTCAATTGAATTGAGTATTTTTTTGCAACTAATATGATTAACAAGTTTATCTCTTTTCTTTTTAGGTAAAATAGATATATTTATTGTATATGTTCTTGTGGATTTAAAACTATTTATTGTAATAATTTCATCAACGCTCATTTCTTTAATAACTTCTTTCATATATATTCTATCTAATTCCCTTCTTATTATTTCTAATTGTTCCTTAGTAGCAGATGGTAAAATTTTTATTTCACACATAGGTGTAGATATATTTTTAGAAGCTGTCATTAGAATTTCTCTAAGACGTGGAATACCAAGAGTAACATTCATTTCACCTCTACCGGCAAAATGGAAAGTATTCAATGTCATTTGAGTTGAAGGTTCACCAATAGATTGTGCCGCTAACAAACCAACATTTTCTCCAGGATCGGCAAATGATTGCATACCTTTCCAGAATAATGATCGTTTAAAATAATCCGCTTCACTAGGATTATCTATTGTTTTAGTAAATTTGTCAATTGATTCCATCATTTTTTCTGGTAACGCTCCAAGATAACGTGTTGGATTATATGCTACATCTAATGTATCTAAACGTTTTGGAACCATTTGATTATATTCATCTCTTTCTTCTTCAGACAATTCAAACCACATTTTTATTAAATGTTTTTTTTTAATATTACGATGGTGTTTTGAAAATTCAACAAAACCACTTCTATAATCTTTTTTTGAACCATTTATACTCTTCCAATTTTTGTATTCTTTCCATTTTTTCTGAACTTTTGAAACACGAAAATCTTTGTCACGAACATTTTTTGGTACAAACTTTTCTCTGATACTTTCTAAATTATCCTTAATAAATGGATATTGCTTTTCATTCATAAAGCAAGATTTACCAATATCCATACCATCTTCACCATATCTAAATTGAACAATTGAATTATCAGAATCTCTAACTGTTAAATCATAACAAATCTTAAGCCCCTCTAAATGTTTTATAATACATCTTTGAAGATATCCAGAACGTGAAGTTTTTACAGCTGTATCAATAAGACCTTCACGACCAGCCATTGTATGGAAAAATAATTCTTGTGGATTAATACCAGTTAAAAATCGTTGATCAACATACCCACCAGCACGTGGAGATGGGTCAAATTCTTTAAAAGAAGGTAAAGTTCTACCAGAAGCTGTTAAAGGTGGACGTTGACCTTCTAATTCAATTTGTCCAAGACCAGATGAAATTTGTACAGCATTTACCATAGAACCTTTAGCTCCAGATTGAATCATCATTTGTAAAGAATTCATTGGGAATGATTTAATTAATCCACCTGGAACACAAGCTTGACATATTTTATCATTAAGTTTATTTAATTCTTGTTTAATTGAATAGTCCCATTTCTTTACATTAGAAATATCACCTTGTGGATTGTTGTAAGCAGAAGCAAGAACATGTTTCACTTCTAATTCACTAGCATTATCATCTAATTTAAAAGTCTTTCTTACACATTCTTCACCAACAGCTCTAATTTTTTTAATAATTTTTGTTCTAGTTTTATTAGCTTCATTATCAACTAAAATATCAGCAACTCCAAGTGAAAAACCATGAAATTGAAGATGAGTTGTAAAAAGACGTGAAAAACATGAAAGAATAGATGTTGCGATACGGTTTCCATATAAATCATAACAAGCATGAATAAGACCATATTGAGTTGCACCAAAATGTGCTTTATCAAGAACACCAACAAGAAGTTCACCATTTCTAAATACTACTTCCGATTCACTCATATCAAATGGAGGTGCTTTATATCCTTTAACTATCCAACAGTTTATTGCTGTTTTAGCTTTGCCAATAAGATTTATTTTTGGTACATCCTTCGGTATATTATTCATGATAACCGCTGATATCAATTGTTTTCCACTCCATAAAACTTCTGGCTTAATCATTGTTGGTGGTGGCATAACTAATTTCTTTGATATTTGTCCGAAAGCTGACAAGAGAAGATGCATAAAATCTTCTTTATTGAAAAATCTTCCACGCAATGTCATATATACTCCAGAAACTACGTGATCTTGAATAAGGCCAAGAAGTGGTGTACCATCTTTAGGAACTAAAAAGTTACTTCCAACATTTGCTAATTCTCTAGCTTCTGTTTGTCCAACACGATTTTGAATAAAATGACCATTCATCTCATCTCCATCAAAATCGGCATTGTAAGCTTTACATGGAGCGTAGTTCATTCGAAGAGCTTTTTGACTTGTTAAAATTCTTGCTCGATGTCCCATAATTGAAGGTTTGTGAAGAGATGGTTGACGATTCATAAGAAGCATATCCCCTTCCTGAAGATGTCTATAAACAGTCGTTTGTGTTGTATGCTCAGAAGATGTAGGAACAACTTTTTTTGCTAATGATTGCCTACTTTCCTCAGTTGGAAATATTCTTTGTTGATATTTATTATTTTGTTGAATGAATAAAGCACCAGGATGTTTATTTGGTCCATTTCTAACTTGATTTCGAAGTTGTATAGCATTCAAACTATTAACAGGTTCAGCAAAAGTAAGTTTTTTTGCAAAAACTAATGGTATTCCAATTTCATCAACATCAAGATAAGGATCTGGTGTTATTACAGATCTACAAGCATAATTCACACGTTTTCCCATCATATGCATTCGAAAAAGACCCTCTTTTTTCTCCAATAATTGTTTTAATCCATTAGAACAAGAATCAGACCCAACAGAATCACTATTATAAATAGTATTATATTTCATTTGAAGATTTAAATAAGCATTATGTACTTTTTCAGCTAATGTATTTCCTTTAAGTGTTTGAATAATTTGTTCCACTGAAGCATCATACATTGAATCCATTTTCCTATCAGAAGCTGTCAAATTCAGAAGAGATATAACATTACTTGCTTCCAATAAATTTTTAAAAGCAGTTGTTTCTGGGTGATTATATTTTTCTCCTTTCATATATGTACTTGGACGGAATATTGATGGTGGTACCATTATCACCTCAGAAAAACATATATCTAATGGACAAACAAGACCTTCTAAACCATTAAAAATTGGAAAAAGTTTAGAAATTATTTTTTTTTCATTTTCCCATAATAATCTAAAATGTTCACGAACTTCTGCAGCACGCCAAGCTAATTTTTTACACCTTCCCTGTCTAACATTACAAATTTGTCTTTCTAAAGCTTGTGCACCTGTTTCAGATGACTTAGCAGCATTTACTTTAAGATCAAAATCTTCGGTAACAGATGTGTTTAAGGCCATATTTTTTTTACCTTTAGTATTACCAACAAAATCAAGGATTATAAGTTGGTTGTTATCATTTTTTAAAGTTCCATTCTTGTTTTTACAAAGAGGACATACTTGCCTTCTTTTAAAAAAAGTATCCTTTAAATATTTTTTAACAAGTTCTTCTTTTAATGCAATTGTATTTTTTGTTGGATAATTAGGAATTTGTCCTGCCTCTTTCATTGCCTTACATTCCTTCTTGATATACTTTTCAAATTTTCTTAGAGGTTCAATACCAGCCACATCAGGTATATTATCTTCACCACTTTCAGATTCTGTTTTCATTAAAATGGCTTCTTTTATTAGTGTTGCATAATGAAGAAGACCCTCATCAATACACTTTAACTCCAATAAAAATACTTGTGAAATTGGATTTGATGTGTTACAGTAAAATCTATGGCAATGTACACATGATGATTGAAGTAACTTAAAAAAAATTTATAAGAAAAAAATTATTAAAAAATTACCTTATATGTAAGAGAAAAAAGAAGTGGATTAAAAACAGGAACCTCAAGAATTATATGCCCAAAATGACCTGGGCACAAGCCTCCCTGTAAACCACACGTAACACATTTATCTCGTGCATCAGTAGGTCCAAATCTTGGATCATATAAACCATTTGCAAGTGGATGCCCCAATTCGTCAAATGTTTTTTGTTGAGTTACCCTTAAAACTGATAATGATAATATTTCTTTAGGAGTGTATATACGAAATTTTAATCCATTTGGTTGGTAGAATGGTTGTTCATCTGGACGAAGACGGGACCAATCCATTCCCTAACAATAATTAATTAGTAAAAAAATTAAGAAAGTTAAAAACAAAACAGATTAAACAAAGTTTAGTAAAAAGAATTTTAAATAAAATTTATTGTATTGGTATAATGTTTACACATTTAACAGAAAATCCCACTGAGATTTTAACAATTTTGAATATTCAATGTAAAAGAGTAATTTTTATCCATAAGTGAAAAATTTTAATAAATCTAATTATTTAAAGTATATAAAATCAACATAATACAATATCAATAATATTTTTGGATGTCGACTTTAGGACAATTAATAAAGAATTTTGTTATTTTTTTTGCAACATACTTTACAGTAACAATTTTTAAATGCGCCAGCAATAAGAAGCTAGGTAAAAAAAAGAATGGTAAATTACACAATCAAAAACATTCTGAATATGGACAGAATAAAATATTGAAAAATAATGACAAAGAAATAAAAAATCGTAATGAAAAGGACGAAAAAAAAGTATGTGATGGAAGTGATTTAAAATCGAGCAAAACAAAAAAAACAGCTATTAATCAATTAAATCAAGCTAATTCCAGTAAAAAAGTTTCTGATAATGGAAATAACGAGCAAGGTAAAGCGGAAATAAATAGCAAAAAGAAAATCCATCAAATGAATGATCCTCAAATTCAAATATGTAAAAAACCAAAAAATGATATGTCAGTTGAAAATAATACAATAGTTGTTGATAAATATACTGAAGTAGATTGTAAAAGTATACTTGAAACAAATAAAAAAGTTTTAAAAAAATCTTCAATTCGTGAAGGAGAAGGCCAATACAAAAGTTTAACATTATCTCCTATTTCAATTGATTCACCATTGCAAATGCCAAAGTTCCCTGAACTAAATTGTGTAGGTGAAGAAAATGATCAAAAAAAAGATAGTACTAATTCAGGAAAAAAAAATACTGATAGTGAAAAACAAAAAAATGAAGAAAAATTGAATGTTGAAAAGACTCAAAGTATTTCAGTGGTGAATAATGATATACACAAAAAAAATTGCAATATAATTGACGATATTATAAAAGATAATATTTTTGAGGAAGTAAAAAAAGACGATAAAGAAAAAGAAGAAAATAATTCTTTAAAGTTGGAAGAAACACAATCTTTAAACTCTATTAAATAAACTGGAATTTTTAATAGCAAAATTATGAATATTACAAAAATCTTAGAGGAAAAATACAACAGATGTGATAAAAATTGTAAAAAACTATTTTCTTTGAAAATTTTTAAATAATAAATAATCATAAATAATTTTATACAAATTAGACAAAAAAATTATTTACTAATATACATAACAACAACTTGAATAAAACTCGACATTTCTATAAATTTTTTATAGAAATATATACCTAAATAAATATTTAAATTATGAAAAAAATTTTTATCTTTTAATAGTTATTATATATCTAAAAAATATTTCAAATTTTACATTATAAAAAGATAATTAAAAGTATTTTATTTTCATTTTTCTTAGAAACAAAAAAGTCTTGAGAAGAAAATATTTGTATGTCGTTTTGTTATTTTTATTCTATGTGAATCTTCAATATACTATTTTTTTTAAAACATTTAACACAAATGACTATTGAAGATAGCTTAAATTTAAACGATCTTTGTAAAGAAATAAAATCTCTGGCTACATTACCTCATACCAATTTTAAAGATTATTTTGCTACAATTGAAAATTATTGTTTAGTAAATGTTCAAAATTTAAATAATAATTTGTATAAAGTTCTTGAACTATACTCATTAAAAAATGAAAAATGTTGTTGTTTTGTTATTGATTTTATTGCTAAAGCAAGGTTAGTTGTTATAAAATTTTATATTTAGTATAATTTGATATTAATTTTAGTTCATTAGATTGTAGTATAATGGTAAAATCAGTGCCAATATTATTATCAGCAATGAAAAATGGTAAATTAGAAGTACAAAGGCATGCTGTTCTTTGCTGTTCAAATATTTATGAACGAGTTTTGAGATGGGTAATGGATAATATGGGAGATGTTACTGTTCAAAAGACATGGGAAATGTTTTTTACATTAAAAGAAAGAATTTTTGCAGCTTTTCCAAATTTAGCACAATCTGTTAGAATGTATGTCGTTAGATTAATGGAAAAAATTGTTACTTGTCAAACAGCATTAGAAGGTGAAAAAAATGAGGAAGAAAATGTTGGATTTTCATTGAATGATATTCCCCGAACACATAAATTTGTTTCATATAGAAAAATGCAACAGGAAGGTGAAGATACTTTAAGAAAAATGATTGCTTTGTTTTCTGATAAAAATTTATCATTATCACTTGCCTTAGTTAATATAACATCTCTTTTTAATATTGGAAGAAAAAGAACTGTTTTAATGTCTCTTACTATAAAATCAGTACATTCTTTTATTAATAATGGATTACCACGTTTTACAGAATATAGTTTCAAAAGTTTAAAAAAACAAATAAAAAAAGAATTTGCACGTATTTTAGGAATGGATAATATGGATAGTTTTAAGGTTGAAGTTGTAAATAATTTAAGACTAATGGGTTTTTCAACGGCAGAAATAGAAAAAATTAAGATTGAAAATTCACGTGCTGCTAGAGCTGCAATGAAAAGAAAGGCTGCTGGTCCTGTTCATTATGATTTTGATTATGGTCCAAAAAAAAACAAAACTATCTATAGAGAAGTTGTTACAACAAGACAAAATGTTGTAATAGATTCAATTAAACATGAAAGAGAACGTATAGAAGAAATAGAAAAATTTTCTAATTTTGCTTTTCTTGAAGCTGTAAGAACAGAATTGGTTAAAACATGTATTAATGTTTTTCTTGAATACAAAAATTGTCATACTGTTTTACATAATAAATTAACCGAAATGAGTAAAGAAGAATTAGAAAAATATTGTTCTGATGTTGGTTCACGTTTAGCATTTGAAGAAGCTGGTTGTTTACATGAACCAGCATCAATTCTTAAAAGAAAAGATATTTTTGTTTTAGCTGAACCAAAAGTTTATCCATGTCCGGCAAATTATGACATATATTTTAATCCAATAAGAAAACTTGAAAGTATAAAAAATGAAGAAAAAGAAACAATGTATGAGTATAATTTTACAAGAATGTTAAAAAATGAAAAAATTTTAAAAACAGTTGGTGGTTTTAGAACATTTACAAATTCTGTTGTTGGTTATATAACAAAATTTTATAATACAAAAACAATAAAATGTGAACAAATTTTAATTAATTTTATTCTTGATAATCCTGAAGAAAGAATGTGTATTGCATTAACATGGTTAGATGAATTATTTAATATTTATGATGATTATAAGACTAATTGTTTTACAATTAATAATGAAGAAGGTTTAATGGATGAAGATGAAGCATTTGAAAGATATTGTAATATTCTTGACAATTTACTTGAAGCGTCTTTTAATAAACATAATTATAATAGTCCACTGTATGAAACAATTTTTTCAAATGTACAACGATATAGTCCTAATGCATTAAATTTTCTTGAAAAAATGATACTAACAATAAAACATACGGAAGCAGCATTTCGTTACTTAGAAAATGCATTTGTTAGTCAATCCAGGAATATAGAATGTTTATTTGAATTTTTATGGAAATTTACAGTATCAGAGAATAATGTAATTTCAGGACATGCAATGAAGTTAGGGAAATTATTATATGAAGACATGGAATTTCGAGAAAATATTAAATTGATAATAGAAGAAAAATTAGAAATAGTTTGTTTACCAAATTGTCCAGAATATTTTAATTCTACAGAATTAGATGAAAATGGTTTAGCAATATGGAATTCACAATTAATAAAAAGAGCTTTAAATTTATTTACAGAATATTTACTTCTTGATTCACGATTATATGAAAAATTATTAGAAGTTTTTATTAAAAGTGATAACAGAGTTAAAAAAGAAATAATAAAAGCTGTTGAACCTTCAGTTATAAAACATGGTATTGATAATGAAGATATACTTAATTTAATAAAAACAACTCCAAAAGCAGGTGAAATATTATCATTAACAATAGTTTCTATATTAACAAAAGACAGAAGTCCTACAAAACAATTAGTTGAATGTGTCAAAGAACAACATAGAAGAATTGATTGTAATGTTAGATGTTTAATTCCAATTTTAGTAGGATTTAGTAAAGAAGAATTTCTAGAAATATTGCCTAAATATTTTGATAAAAAAAATAATGCAAATGTATTTCCACCATTATTTAAAAAAGTTTTACAAGAAAAAGCTATTGATAGTAATGAATCATTAATATCACCATCAGAATTATTACTAAAACTAATTGAAATTGGTGTTGATGATAATGAAGAATTAATATCACAAGCTATTGATATATTATTGGAAAATCTTTTTATTTATTCAGGTGATGTTATGAAAGTATTAGAGGAATCACGTATAAAAGAATACTTTACAAAAACATTTTTTTACACAATTGAAAAATTATATGTACTTGCAAAATCTTCACATGATTTTATTCTTGAATTAATTACAAAAATATCACAGACACATAACATTACTGATAATAATGAACTTTGGAATCACTATAAAACTATTTGTATCGAAGTTTCAAAAGATCCAAGAATGTTTTCATTTTCTAATGAATGTGAATAAATAAAAAAAATTCTAATTCTACCTTTTAATTTAACTTGATTTATTTTGTTATATAATTAAATTTTTTTAAACCTAAAATTTGTATATTTATTTGTGAAGTTAAGAAAATATATTTGATTTTATAAATGCATTTATGATAAGTCAGAAATTAAAATATATAATTTTTATAAAAATATAATATAAAAATAACAGTATATTTTAATTTAAACTTTGTATATAAATATATTGCTATTAATAATTTTAAAAATGAAATAATATTCTGGAAAAAATATTCAAAAAATGGTAATTTAATGTAATTTATATAATACATTTGTTTTAATCATATTTAAAAAAAGAACGTCTATTATTATATATATTCTATTCTTTTGATTTATAATTTATTATTCATAGAAATTTACTTGAATGGATGTATTCAATGATAAAAATATATACAAGGATTATTGGAAATTTATATTCACAATATTATAATTTTCTAATTGTTAGAAAAAATAATTTACCAGAAACTATTTAATTTCTTTATTTATATTATGTCATCTAGAAAAAATTTTAAAAATTGTAATCGACCAAAAAAAATTTCTAAAGAAATTTATTCAAAAGGTAGATCTTCTTATTTTAACAAAAATGAAGATAATCAATGTGTACAAGTTCTTTGGTTTGGTCTAGGAAGTATAATTATTGGAAATACATTTGCTTGCCGTTCACAATATTTTTCTGGTTTAAATACATATAGTTCAACTGAACTTCATCATCTTGAAACTACATGTAATTATGCAGCAGGTAATAACAAAAAAAAAATATTTATATTATATTTAAATTTTTTTTTAGGAAATCATCAATTGTTATCATATATTCATATTAATAACAAAAAAACAACATTAAGATTAGATTTTTGTATTCCTATACTTCCTGGTACATCAAAATTAAATTTTCAAGGATATCGTACATATATTACTTATAGAAATATTAGAAAAATTTACATTGATTTAAATGATAAAAATGTTAAACAAACTGTTATCTATATTAAAATAAAACAACCATTATTATTTTGGAAAGCAATACCGAATACTTCTAGTACGGTAAAAATAATGAATACAGAGTTATGTAGACATTGGAGAAGATGTTTTAATTGGCCATCAACAGAAAAATGTTCTGGAATTACTTCTGATATTATGGTTAGAAGTAATGTTGTTGCTATTTCAATACCAAAAGACAATGCATTAAGTAATGTAAATTCATACAGAAGAGGAATATATGTTAAAGAAGGTGAAGATGCTTTTTATAGTAATATTATATGTGAAATGTTATTTATATTATATAAAGATTATAATATTCCTATTGTAAATAATAAAATGGAAAGATTTTTTATGAAACATATAGCTTTAATGAAACCACCAGTAACAAAAAGTTTTTCAATTAATTATTCATTGGAAGCATTAAATTGTAGAAATTTTTACATAACAGATCAATTATTTAAATTAGATGAATCTGGTGTTCCACTTTTTTATTTAAAAGTTCTTCAAAAAATGAATATATCTCAAGTTATAACAGAATTTGCATTAAATCGTTTACTTTCATTTATTGATATTCATGGTGAAGTAAATATTATAGAAACATTTGAAACACTTTTTACACAAGGAACTAAATTAATGGTAAATGATGAAAATCAAAAAAATTCTAAAACATTTTTTACAACTATTCCTAAAAATTGTTTATATATAAGAAAAGTATTAGTTACTCCATGTAAAATAGTTCTTTTACCACCAGAAGTCATGATGACAAATAGAGTTGTTAGAAAATTTGGTGAAAATTCATGTATAAGAGTAGTTTTTAGAGATGATGATGGTACTCGAATACATATTCGAGGTTTCTACAGAACACGTTCAGAAGAAGATGAAGTAAATTTAATTTCTGATTTTATTTTAAATCCATTATTAAATGGTCTTAATATAGCAGGAATAAGATATAATTTTCTTGGTTGGTCAAATTCACAGATGCGTGATCATGGAGCATATTTTTTTAGAGATACTGAAATTATAAATTCAACAACTGGTTTAAGTAAAATTTATAAAATTATTGATGTTAGAAGATGGATGGGAGATTTTACAAAATGTTCTTCATTACCAAAAATGATGGCAAGAATGGGTCAATGTTTTACACAAACACAACCAGTTATATGTTTAAAAGAAACTGATTATATTGTTATTGATGATATTTATGGAGGATATAATTATGATGGTACTAAATTTTGTTTTAGTGATGGATGTGGTACCATATCATTAAAAATGGCTTCAACTTTAGCTTCAATATTAAAACTTGATTATATTCCTTCTGTTTTTCAAATAAGGTTTAAAGGTTTCAAAGGTATTTTATCTATTGACAATAGTATTGATAATAGTGGTCAAGCATATTCTATTATATTTAGAAAAAGTCAATTAAAATTTGATATTTATAATAATGATAGTGAAGCTTTTCTTGAAGTAGTTAAATATTCAATGCCTGCTATTGCATGTTTCAATAGACAACTTATTGTTATTCTTGATCAAGTTGGATATAAACAATGTATTAAAAGAGGATCATTAATTTCAAAAACATTAATGTATTATTTTATGAATGAAATACGTAGCCTATTTAGTTGTTTCTTTTTTTCTGATGAAGCAGCAAAAGTAGCAATGGATAGATGTAATTCACATATAAATTTTTATAAATTACATGAATCTGGAATCGATTTAGCTAAAGAACCATTCTTTCGTAAAATAATAGGAAGTATTATTAAAGTAGCAAATATGAATTTAATGAAATTAAAACTTGATTTTCCTAAAAATTGTGCAAGAACCATGTATGGATTAATGGATGAAACAGGAACATTGATGCCTGGACAAGTGTTTGTTCAATATTCACAAAATTATTTTGAACCAAATAAGAATGTTATTCTTCATCAAGGAAAAGTTATGGTTACTAAACATCCATGTAGATCACCAGGAGATGTTCGTATTTTAGAAACTGTTAATGTTCCTGCATTAAAGCATTTAGTTGATGTAATTGTTTTTCCTAAATATGGATGGCGACCACATCCTGATGAAATGGCTGGTAGTGATTTAGATGGTGATGAGTATGTTGTAATTTTTGATAAGAATCTTTTTTTTCGAAATAATGAGCCTGCATCTTCATATCTATCTCCTTCTCCTAGAATGTGTAATGAAGAAATAAGTGATTTAGCAATGGCAGATTTCTTTATTAATTTCATAAAACATGATTATCTTGGTATATTGTCAAATGCTCATCTTGTTCATGCTGATATTAATGGAATATTTACTCCAATTTGTACAGAACTTGCTAAAAAATGTTCAATAGCAGTTGACTTTTGTAAAACTGGAGTATCAACACAACAACTTCAAAGAGAAGAAAAAAGTGAATGTGCACCAGATTTTTTACAACCAAAATCAAATAAAATTATCTATGAAAGTAAAAGAATAATAGGTATAATTTTTAGAAAAGTTAATGCTTTTAATCATTTTACTACATTATATCAAAGTATTCATGATAAGGCTGGTCCTACTATTTTAGATGAAGTATTTAAAATGAAAATGGTTGATATGTTAAAGTATCCTAAAGTTTATGAAAAAGTAAAAAGCTCATATAAAGAATACATTTTTCGATTAGAAATTTTGATGGCTGAGTATGGTATTGATGATGAAGCATCAATAGTTTCAAATAGTATTGTAAATTTAAACAGAATTTCTGATATGGAAAAAATGGATTTTACATTTTATCATTCAGAACAAATTGTTGATATTAGATACAAACACATTATTTCAATAATGAGGAAACAATTTTTTTATGACTTTGGAATAGAAGTATATAATTTAAGTAAAAATTATCTTCTTGATGATTTTAAAATTTCTAAAGTTATGGCTGCCAAAGCTAGAATGTGGTACACTTTAGCATATACAAATTCTACTGATATAAATGAAAAACCATCTTTGAAGTCTTTTGCATGGATTATATGGGACGTTTTATCTAATATGAAAAAAAATTATAACAAAATAAACAACGAATATAGTATTCTGCAAAATGACGAACTTTGTAGTGAAAATAATTAAATAAATAATAATTTTAAAGTTAAATTTCTTCAAAATAAAATATACAATTTTTTTTTTATTTATTAGGCCACCAAACTTTTCTGTCTATTCTTTTTTCAAAATTCCATGTATTTTCTTCGTTAATTTTAACATCGTCAATTTTAGACCATTTTACAATATATGGAGCAATTGTTGGTAAATTTACAGGTGTATGAAATTTTGTTGGTTTTCCAGCAGCTAGAAACGGGCTTTGAAGATAAGCTACATCTGAGTTTAACCAATCTACAGCATATTTATTCTAAAAAAGTTTCAAACATATAAAAATATGCGAAATAATTTACATTTTTATATGGAACTCTAGCATTCTTAAAAACATAAGGATCAAATTCTTGATCCTCACCTGTTTGACTAGTAATTGATTTTGAATTTAAAAATAATAAAGATACTACAAAAATTTTATTGAACATAGAATATCTAAGAATAACTTTATTTTATAAATTAATAAGTTAATAAGAAATATATTATTATAAGCCTGGTTAAATTTCATGATAAAAATATATATTTAAACCAGTTATTTTTGTTTACTTCTAATATTTAATGACTACTAATGACCTTCAAAATTTATTATGAAACAAGATTTTTCTTAATTGTTAAAAACATATATAATCTTAAGACAAAATCTATATACATTTGTCATGTATGGTTTTCAAAATTCTAACTTCAAAAAGATTTTAATCAATACGATCTAAATTAATTAATAATACCTCGAAACATAAAAAATTGTTTTTCTATAAATATCTTAGAAATCAACAAAAAAAATTAAGTAAAAAAGTGATTTTTTTTTCCAATTACTTTCACAAATAGAATCATGTAAAATTAGAAAAGCTACTTTATTTTTTTTTTATGAAGTTTAACTAAAATTCCTTTAAAAAAATTTTTTTAATAAAAAAATTCTGTAAATATTTTTTAAACTTGCTATTTTAGATTTTTTTTTACAGAAAAAATAATAAAAATAGATTTCATATACATAACCGAAATTATTAGAATCCCTGTATTAATTTACCGCCTACATAAGTATTCATCCAAGAAGTAAACAGTATTCCAATAAAAAAAGCGGTAATTGTAAACATTTTATTTGTCATTACTACATATTGAATAAATCAGTAGTTATTTTCATACATTAAAACACAATTTTAAAATGACTAGTGATTATCAACTTACTAAGAGCCGTTTGAATCTTGTAGAACATTCAAATAGTAGTTCACTTTCTCCTTCTCAACATCAAATGAATACAGAGGAACCACAAATTATTGAAGAGACTTTAAATTTGGCAGGATTAGGGATTTCAAGAATAAATTTACAATACAAAGACAAATATAAAAGTTTGCGTAAGTTAGATATCAGTAATAATGTTTTTCATGCGGCTAGTGGATTTAAATATTTTTTTGATCTTGAAGAGGTATGTTTTTAATATATAGTTTAATTGTTTCTTAAAAAATTTTTTTATAGCTAAATGCTTCAAATAATTGTATACAACATCTTTATTTTGTTCAACCTCTAGCAAGATCATTGAAAATTTTGAATTTATCTCATAATGGATTAAAACAATTAGAGAGTGAAATATTTTGTAAGATGTATTTTCTAGAAGAATGTGATTTTTCTCATAATCAAATTTCTAAAATTAGATTATCTCATGATTTACCAAGATTAAAACATTTGAATTTGGCAAATAATTTTATTAATTGTATTCCTTTAATTAATAATTTTTCATCACTTACTACACTAAATTTGGCTCACAATCAACTTATTTCTCTTCAAGATATTTCTAAAAGTTTTCCTACATCCTTAAAACACTTGGATATTTCTTCCAATATTATAAATGATATTACTGAATTTATGTATTTACGTGGAATGGAATTATTTTCATTGAAAATTGAAAATAATCCTTGTGTTAAAACTCATGGTAGGAGTTTTTGTTATCGAGCATATTTTTCTGCATTAGTGAGGTCTTTAACTGAACTTGATGGATTTTTACTTGATGATGTTGATAAGTTGAAGGGGGAATTTATTACTATGAATGGATTATTTATAAAATTTAAACCAAGAATTACAAGTCATGCTGCACTTTGTGAATTTTTAACAGAACAATGTCCATTATCACAAGTTCCTGATTCTGTAGGAAGAATGTCTCTTAAATCAGTTACAGGTGAAAAATTTTCAAAGATTTACGATTCATTTAGAAGTAACTCAAGTGCTGGAACGATTAATGATGAAAATATAGTACCATCAAATAGTACCAAAAAACCAAAAACAAAAATTACTATTCGTGATATGCCCAAATCACCTTCTGAAAATGAAATGACAAATAATGTTGTTGATGCTTCTTTTAAGCTTCAGAATCTGTGTCTTGAAAACTTAGATCTTTCTAATAATTTAAATCTCACACATGATTTACTTGATTCAGAGGATGATTATATTGATTCTGGTACAAGATCAGTTTCTCAATCATCTCAATCAGAGTCTATAAAAACAGTTCATGAAATACCACCAAGTCAAGAATGTCATCAATCAACAAATTCTGATTTATTAACAGAACAAGAATTAAATAGTTCAGAAAAGAAAACATCGTTACAATATCATAGCCTTGAATCTTTATCTGAAGAATCAGTAGAAAATTCAAAAAAACTATTTCAACAAATTTCTTCAAAAGATAAAATTAGTAACAAATATCATATAAACACAGATATTGATAAAATTCAAATCAACAATTCTAATGTAGATATTGCTGTGATAGTAAGCGACAAACAAAGAAATCCCAATGATGATAATAATGTTATGGAATTATCACCTCGTGAAGAGATATCATTAAAGTCATTATCAACTAAACATAGATTGAAAAAATTAACAAGTAATAAAAAACGAAAAATGTATAATAAAGAAAGGTATTTAAATATGATGCACATGATAAAGGAATCCAGGGAAATATTTAATAAACATATACAATTATCAAATAATGAAGTTAAAGAATTAAAAGAGGCTAATGAAACAATAAAATTAGATCTTGAAGAAAATTTAAACGAATATAAGGAAGTTATAAACTCTCATGCTGTTTCCATATCATGTCTTCAAGATAAAATAAATGAGCAACAAAAAAGTATTGATAATTTTAAAAATATTATTTCTAAAATTTATCCTATTGTTTTAATCACTGATGTACGAAAGACAAAGAATAATGTTATTGAAATAGAATGGGCAAATGAACAATCTATAACTAATTCAATTAAAGGATATGATGTATATGTAGATAATAAGTATGCAGGAATTTTTAAAGGTGCAAATAAATTTATTAGCATAGCTAAATTAGATCTAACTGTAGATCATGAAATAAGAATAAAATGTGTTGTTGACGGTATGGAAAATGTTCCAGATCTTCCATTCACAACATTTAAAATTAAAAAAAACTCTACTTAATATATAAATAAATTATAAAATGTAATTATTTTTATTTTTATTGTTTTTACTAATAAAATAATTATACTATAAATAAAAAAGAGAAATG
This sequence comes from Strongyloides ratti, assembly GCF_001040885.1. Lineage (NCBI taxonomy): Eukaryota > Metazoa > Nematoda > Chromadorea > Rhabditida > Strongyloididae > Strongyloides > Strongyloides ratti. The sequence goes on from NC_037307.1 coordinate 915,281, forward strand.
AGTGTTGAAAAATTATTTTTGAAATTTAATAAACTTGTATACCATAAAAAAAGTTATGATGACGATAAGTGTAGTCGTTTTTTCAAAAAATAACTTTTTTGTACAGATATTGGAGAATATAGTGCAAGAAAGAGTAATATTAGCATCTGTTCTAAGATTATTGTTCCAGGTAGTTTCAAATGAAATTTAACCTAAAGGTAAAAAAAGATTTGAGTAACTTTTTTTGATGTTAATGTTTCATAAATAATAAATTTTAAACAGAATAAAAACTTTTGAGATTAAACTTAAAATTTCCTAAATTTTTAAAAAATCATAACTTTTTAAAAAAAAAAATTAATAATAAGATAGTAATTTATAAACTAATGTTAATGAATTTACAGTAAAAATTAAAACTTTTTTAATGGAATAAAATATGTAAATAACAGTAGAAGTATCCATAAAATATTTTTCAATTTCACTACACGTTGATTTCAGCAATAAATTTTTTAGTGTTAAAAATTTAATCCACTAAAAAAAATTAAATGAATTATTGTGACTTCAAAATTGCTAATCCAAAAAATATAATGTAAATAAACAAATTAAAATCTAAAGCTAAATATGATATTTCACAATTATATCCTCGATTTTTCCACATTTTAATTATACAAATAAGTAAAATACCTATAACAAATTGCCATCTTTGTCCTATAATTATATATCTTCTTAAAAAATTAACTTTTACATCTAATTGTAATGCTATAAAGTAAAAGTATGTTACAGTACCAATTAATGAATTTAATAAAATTGGTAATCTTACAGAAGCACCAGCACTTTTAAAAGTAAAACCAACTTGAAGTAATACTAATGAATGATGTATTACAGATCCATATTCTAATTGTTTATTTAAACATATTGATATAAATGTATCTAGAAGAAGCCATGATTTACTTAATGTAAACATTCCCACTGACCATCTTGAATGTCTATTTTTATATAATTCACCCTCTTCACAAATAAGACTATATGGTCCTATAATAAAAATTAAAAAATAATTTTTTAATCATAACATACCTTTAAAAAAATGTTTAAAAAAGTTGGGTAATAGAAATATTGAAATAAATATATGCATAATAAAGTTGAATGTATTATAACATATCATTAATTGTTTTATAGCTTTTCTATTTACATTTCTATGATGTAGAAATATTTTAAATTTTGGTATTAAAATTATATATAAAAAAAATAAGATACTTGACCATGGAAATAATAGTTTTTGAAATGTATCTATACTAATAATATATTTTTTTTCACCATTCATTGATAATATATATTAATTTAAAAAAGTAAATATTCTTAAAAATATATCAAATTTGAATATTATTTTCAATATTAAAAAAATTATATGAATTATAAATTCGTAAAAAAATAATTTTTTTTTATACAAAATTTAATAATATGCCAAATGTACCTTCATTAGAATTAAATAAATCAATTAACTGTGATTTTGCACGTTTCAAAGTTATAAAACTTTTAGGAAAGGGAGGTTTTGGTGCTGTATATTTAGTAGTAGAAACAACTACAAAAAAAAAATATGCCGTTAAAACAGAACTTATTCCTCAAAATGATGCTAAATTTGAGCCACGTTTACAATGGGAAGAAACAATTTTACTAGAAATTCAAGCACTTCAAGATGTAAATCAAAAAAAACATTTTATTAAAGTTGTTGATCGTGGAGTTGTAACTCCTTTAAGATTTTTATTAATGACACTTGTAGGAAAGTCACTTAAAGATTTAATTAAAGCATCAGATGAACAACGTTTTTCAAACAATACTTCATGGAGGGTAGCTGGACAAACATTAGAAGCAATTGAAGCATTTCATAATGCTGGTTTTGTTCACCGAAATATCAAGCCACATAATTTTACAATTGGAGCAGCAGGGCAAGAAGATATTATTTTTATGCTTGATTTTGGACTTGTTCGGTGTTATACTGGTAAAAAATTTACTAATGGAATAAAAGATTCACCAAAGTTTGCTGGTACAATAAAATATTGTAGTCGGTCTTCTCATCTTAGTGTATTTCAATATCCAAAAGATGATTTAGAAAGTTGGATTATGACAGTTATGGAATTTCATGATCATGAAGCTCTATTTTGGGGAAAAGAATCAAATATAAAAGAAATTAAAAATTTGAAAAATGATTTATTTATTTCTAAAGAACCTAAACATATTTTTAGTGAATTTGTTCCAATAGGATACAAGAAACTTGTGACTTATATTGGTGATTTAACACCATCCAATTTAATGAAAAATCCTAGTGAAAATATGAAAATGAAAATTAATTTAGCACCAATAACTCAAATTCTTACAGAAATTGGAATTCAATATAACTATTCTAATACAACACCATTTGATTGGCAAATTAATAATGCAAAATCTAACTCTTCTATATCAATAATTAGAACACATTTAAAAAAGAAGAAACACCAAAAACAGAAAAGAGCAAGTATTGAAAAAATAATAGAAGTTTATGAAAACTAATAATGTTTAAAAAAAAAATAATTTTTACCTCACCTAATTATATATAATTTATTAATCATCAATGTCTAATTTTGAAAACAAAGCTAATTTTCAATAAAAAAAATATTTTTCATATAAAATATGTTTATTTATGTTAATATTTTTATTAAAACATAATTATATAAATGATAAAATTTCAATAAAGTAAAAAATAAAAAATGACAAACAAAATGTTTATAAAAGTTATTTAAAATATGTCTTTTTTTAACATATTGATATTTATTATCGGCAAAAAAAAAGTTCTAATTAAAATTTTCAAAATAACCTCGTCTTTATGTGTAATTCACAACTCTTCTGTTTGAGGAACAACTTAACCATTGATTAATAAAGTTTACAGTTATCAGTTACTGTTAATTATGGAGAAAGTATATTTACAGAAGAAGTCGAAGTATTTGTCATACTAGTTAACAAATCATTGACTGCTGTAGACATTTCAGTAAACGTTTGTTGTTTTTTAAGTTTCATAAAATATTCTTGATATTTTGAAATATGTTCTTGACTAATAGGATAAATATTTAAAATATCTGATATTATAGAAACTTCCCTAAATAATGAAGAAAAAATTTATACAAAAAAAAAAATATATCTTACGTTTCATTTTTAAGTAAGCAAAAAAAACTGCGAGTAAAATATTTTAAATTATTTTTTGGTTTTGGATAAACAAAACATGCTTCTCCATCATTTAATAATCCTTGAATTGTAAATCCAACAAATTCACTCTAAAAAAATATAATTTTTCATTAAAAAAAATTGTTAACTAACCGTTGCATAAAAAACATCTACTAAAAAAATATCCCGGTTATGTTGTGTTAAAGGAAGCCTACAAAGCATTGTCAAAACTTCAAGACTATTCTTTGCATATTTGTGTTCTCTATTTTTATACCATTTGTCTTGATGTAAAATGTTATGTGAAATAGATCTATAAATTTTATATTCAGGTTCAGATAGTTTCTTTTTACTTTCAGTTATTTTATCATAATTACCATCATTAATAACATCACAATTTATAGAAAAAATAGAATTTTCATCATAAAATTTTTCAAGCAATTTTCTACTTTTCATTCCATCAGGTCCATCGAATAAATCAAAATACTGCATAATAAATATTTCTAATAATGTTTGAATCTTTGATGATGGAATATATCCTGGCTGAACAGGAATATTATTTTCATATTTATATGATAAATTATTTTCAGAGAAAGATAAATACATATTATCCTAAAATAATTTATGATTTATATATATATATTTAAACATACCAAACTTGTCAAATAAGGAAAATAGCCTTGAATGATTCTGAAATAAATTTTGTTACATTATCTTATTGTTATAATTCTCATTTTTATTATCACTATAAATTTAAAATTAATTGATCAAACTAACCTCACATACTCTGAAGAATTGATAAAAGTATTTAATACATCGTCATTAGTTAAAAATAATTTTTCAAGCTTCCATATACGAATTTTAGCTAATTCTGAATATTGATTTATCTTATTACATGATAAATCTAATACTTTTACTAATGGAATAGCATAAGCCAACGAAGCAACTAAATTTAAATTTCTTAATTCTGTACCCTTTAAAGATAAGTTTGTAACTTCTGGACAAAATTCATAAGCAAAATCAATTATAACAATCATAATCTCTGGTCTTTCAAGTGAAATCGTAGTATATTTATCTTTAAAACATGAATCTGAGCCAAAATTTGACAAATCCAGGGTTTTTTTATCATCTGATAATCTATTTCTACAAGCTAACTCTATTACTTTTTTTGAATCAAATGATAACTTATTCCATGAACAAACAGTTTTTGATGTAATAATTAATAAATTTGTTTTTGTTTTAGGATTTTTAACTCTTCTTGAAAGTTGTTGTAAATTAGTTGAAATAACTATATCCTTTACATAAAATTTTATATCATCATTATTAATTTTTCCTATTAAATATGGTATAAATGGGGGTGTATATCCTTGAATTACTGTAATTATTTCATCAAGCGTACATTGGCTACATCCTTTTATCTAAAAAAAATAAATAGAATAAATAAAAAATAAATTATTTTATACACATACTAATACACTAAACATGATTTCTTTTGTTGATATGTCACCAGCTGTTGTAAAAAAATGATTTTCAAATTTCTTATCAAGATAAAAATTTTTTACATTAATGTTATCTTTATTTTTATTATTTTGTGTTCTTACATTTGGTCTAAGTGAGTTGTTATCATTATTATTATAAGAACTAAGAATATCAGGATCAAAATGAGCAAAACAATTTATACTCCGAGTTTTTACATCCAATTTCTTAGCCATTTTTGTTAAAAAATATAATCTAGTAAAATAAAATTATTTTACAAAAGTTAAATTAGATAAATAAAATTTATGACAACTTTCCAACAGTTAAATTTTTTAACTGTTAACATAACTGATTATACTTTAACCTTTGATAAAAAAACACAGATTATAATGTAGTCATATAAATATACATTATTTATATGATAAAAAAGATTAAAATAAAATTAAAAAAAAATCTATTAATAAATATAGTATTTCTTTTTACATCTAATAAATCAAATTTCTTAAAAAAATTATCAAAATTATAATTATCATAAATATTTAAAACAATAGTGAGATTTATTAGTAGAACTATATTTTTTGCTAAATTACGGTATTGGAATAAAGTTCATAAAAAACTTTTTATTTGAAGAAGCCACTGATTAAAAAACATGTGAAACTTTACATATATAAAATATAAAAATTTTCAGTATTCTGTTTATTATTCGATATACGTTTATAAACCAGAAGAAATATAGTTTATTTTTTTAAGATTTAAATAAACTTTATAAATTAAATACATGTAACGTTATTATATAACCGTTTGTGAAACTTACCATTTTTCTTTAAATTATTTGAATAAAAATTGTTTTTTTTCATAATACGTGTTTCAATATTTCTAATTTTTAAAAAGATCATTATTTCTTATAACATCGATATAATTTATATATTTTTACTAAACTTACAGTATTATCTCTAAAAGTTATAAAATTAAAAAAAAAATTAATATATATATATATATTTTATCTATAAATAATACAAAAGAAATACTGAATAAAAATATTACTTTTTTCAAGTAGTAACATACAACAAAAATCTTAAGTTCACTGTTTTTAAATTTAAAAAGTTTTTTTCTAATGAAATATATTTTTGATTTTAATCATTCTCATTGATATAATGATTTTATAAAATAATTTTGTTATTATTTATAAAATAATTATTAAATATTTTTTAATAATTTATTTTTTATTAGAAATTATAGTTAATATATTAGTTTTTAAGTTAACAAAAATCTTTTTTAATAATGATATATAATTCTACAACCTATTTCCACTTTCAATGCAAGAGTACGTTGTTTGCTATATGTATGAAATTTAATGATAAATTTTTATATGAATATATTTTTTTCTATAATATTTATTATTATTAATGTAAAAAAAATTTTTTTATCAGTTTCTAAAAATGTTTCTTTATGAAATATATCAATGTTAAAAATACATAAATATTTGTAAGATGAAATATCGTTAAAAAAAAACTATTTTTTAAAAATTATCAGTTTTTAATATTTATCATTAAAAATAATCATGTATTAATTTATAAATAATTTAAACATGATTGATATACAAATGATTTTTTCTATAACTTTTTAGAGATGTCATTTATATGTAACATTTGTTCTGAATCATACACTGAACCTGGTACTAATCATGCAGTATATTCAACAATATGTGGTCATTTAATGGGAAGATGCTGCATAGAAAAATGGAAGAGTACACAATTTGTTTATGGATTCAAATGTCCCACATGTCATACAAAGTTAAATTCAAATGACTATCATCCTATTTATGATGTACCATATGAGGTAATATTTATTTAAAAAAAAAAAAACAAAAACTATATTATTTAAATTATAGATATTTAATCCTGTACCTGATTTTCCCTTAAGAAATTGTCTTAATGAAGAGGAAGTTGCAAAACATTATCTTTTAGATGAAAATAATCATAAACCTATATTTTTTAAAAATTTTGAACACAATTTTGAAGGGTCTATTAAATTTTATGATGTATATAATGAATATATTTTGATTGTTGGAATTAGATCATCATCTGATAATGATAATCAATATATTGAATTAATTGAAACTAATAATGGAATTAAATGTTTTTCTATTAAACTTAGATCATGTAATTGTAGTTCACTTTCTTTTAACAAATATCAAAATGATTGTATTGAATTTTGTATTGGTTTTGAAGATGGTTGGCTTCAACGTAGTATTTGTTCACAAAATTTATCTAAATTTAATATTATTAGTGAGTATTATTCTGAGTTTGGAAAGATACATTCAATATGCTATTTATCAGAAGAAAAGTTTGCATTTTCTGTTGGAAAAGGTGGTGTATTTGTTTGTAATATTAATAATATATCTATGACTAGAAATTGGGCAAGATTACATGATTCTAAAAGAAATATTATTAGTAATTTACAGAGATTTTCTGATACTAAAATATTAGGAATAATGAATGGAAAAATTTATGTTTTTGAAAAAGATAAAGTATCATATGTATTATATAATGTTGTTGATACAACTATTATCAATTATACAGTTTACCTTCCTTCTCGTATACTTATAATTTTTTATAATAAGGAAGATGTTTATGGAAATAAATTAAATGTATCTCAATTTTATGAATTATGTAAAATTGAAAAATTATTTAATGATAATAATGAAAATCAAACAAAAATAAATTCTAATATTGTAGCGGTAAAGAGGTCTCCAAGTTATATTTGTCGATTTCCAACATCATTTAAACCAACATTATTTATAACAAAAGAATTAGAAAATTATATAATATATTTATTTATACCTAATATTAAAAATAAGCTTCTTAAAGCAATACGTATTGATAATGAAGCAAATTGTTTGGCTGAGGAATTAGTTGAAAATTTAAATGACTTTATAACTATTCTTTGTATTGGTAAGCCACAACTATTTATAAAAAATATTTTAAGAATGCAAATTGTTGTAATATTTAAAAAAAAACTTACTGTATTAAATTTTTACTATCCAATCAATGAATAATAGTATTTTTTTTTCTTGCAAATTATTTAATAACTTTTATAATAATTATAAAAAAGTTTTTCATTACAGTTCAGGTTTTTAATAAAATTTGTTTTACTATTTTATTTATAACTTTTAATATTATTTTAATTTAAAAAAAAAGATAATTAGAAAGATAAATAATAATATTTTATTGGCATTTTTGTTATCTGTGCAAATTTTTGTCATATTATTAGTACTACATAAACTTTTACATATTTTAAAAAATATATACAATTTTATAATATTTGAATTTGGGTTTTCTCGTAATTATTAGTACAAACATTGGTACCAATACTTGTAGGTTTAAGAACAGTAAATGAACAAAATAATGATTCATTAACACTTAAAACTACAGCTGAATTATTAAATTGTCCACAATAATGTGGTGCAGAGAATATTGTAACAAGACGTTTATTACCAAAAAATTCATATCCATCTTGAACAACTTGATGTGCTCTGACAACAAGATCAATATTTAATTTATTTGTCGTTGATAAGAGAGCATCAACACCAAAACTATATCCAGCTCCTCTAATATTTGGTTTAAATCCATTTATATTAGGTACAGGATCTGACCATAATAAATCAGTTTCCAAAAAAGATCCATATGCTTCTGTTGGTCTTTTTATATTTTTAATATCATCAAGAGAATTTAATTTTGGAGATAAACCTCCATGCATACATAAAATTTTATTACCAACAATTGCTGATAATGGCATCCATACAAATGTATTAATAAATTCTTGATAAATACTGTAACTAAATCTTCTATTACATTCATCATAAAATCCATAAACTCTATTAACATAGGTACATTCATGATTACCACGTAAAAGAAAAAAATTTTGTGGAAAACGAATTTTATAACAAAATAATAATAATATTGTTTCAAGATTTTGTTTTCCACGATCAACATAATCTCCCAAAAAGAGATAATTAGTAGAAGGTGGAAATCCATTTAATCCAAAAAGTCTTATTAAATCTCCATATTGAGCATGAATGTCACCACAAATTTTTAGTGGTGGTTCAAGTTCTAATAATACATCCTGACTACAAAATACTCTTTTTGCTTCTGATGTTATTAAAATAATATCTTCTTCTTTTATTGTCATATCATATTGAGGTCCACTAACAGTTTGTAAAAGTTGTTCTATATACTTATCAACTTTAGCTGTTGTTAATCCTCCATTTTTAGAAGTCTTATTTGTTATAGTTGAATTTGTTGCATGTATTGTTGAATTTACAGGTGTTATTGTTGATACTGACATTTTACTATTAAAAGAATGAAGAAGAAAAAAAAATTATATTTTTTTTTTATTTATTATTATTTAAATATTTTAGTAATTTGTTTATTATATTAAAATAAAATAAAGAAATTAGGATGTTATTTTATGATTTTTAAATTTCTTCCTTTATATTGTTAAAATTAAATATTTTGAAATGATTTTATTAAGAAAAAATTATGATGAATAAAAAAAAAAAGTATTTATAAAGCATAATTTAAATATATATACTTAATTTATTCTTTTTCATATTCTAATGAGCAAAAAAAATCATATATAACATATTTCTCTTTAAATATTAATATAATTGGTATTTTTAAAGTTTTTGTAAAAAAAATTACAGGTCTTTTAATGGAATAAATAGCAATACAATTTCTTAAATTTTCAATTTTTTTTACAGTTACATATTTAAAATCATCGTTTAAAAAAGAAATTTCCAGTGTATCTTCTTCAACACCCATTTTAAATGAAGAAATAATCATTTTATTATCATCAGTTATAGAAATTAAAGCTGGCTTGAAATTATATTCCATTTGACAATAATGATTTTTAATATTGTTTAATGGATAAGTAATATACTTCTCACTTTTAGAACCATTACTTTTATAATTAAAACATTTTGATATACCATATACTACTTGTGCTGCAAATGTATTACAATCATCTTCAACTCCACCTTTTATAGTATAAACTATTAAAATCATATTTATAGCTGAATTATATGTGTAATTGATAACATATTTTTCATTATCACAATAAAGTATATAAGGTGTTTGATCTTCTTCATAAACATAAATTATACCATTATATAATCCTAAAACAATTTTATCTGACATACTTTGTAAATGTGAAATTTCACTTTTTTCATCTATTTGTTTTGACCAATGTTTTTTTGAATCTAAAAATTCAGTACTTGAAACATATATACCATGTTCAATAACTGAGTATACAAATCTTTCTTTTGATACAAAACATATAGAAATTATCTCTTTATATCCTTCAAATGAAACACTTCTTATAACATCATTCATACCATATATATAAAGTATGTTTTCGATTAATCCATTATCAAAACATAAACAAAATTCAAGACCATCTTCACGAAATTTGTTAATTCCAAGGGCAGAACAAACAAAATTACCTAAAGACTTAAAAAAACATTCACATCCACTACTAAGATCATAAATTTGTAAAGTTTGATTATAGTTAAAATTTTCTAAGGAATAACCAACATTCAAAAGATATCCATTATGAACATCAAATAAATCAAAAGTTGAATAAATATCATCTTGTACTACTTTTTCCATAAGAAGACTTTCATTTTCTAAATTTCCTAAAGCATAATGTAATGCTACATCCTTATCATTTTGACATTTTTCCTTATAATCAAGTAATTTAATTTTAAAAAACTAAAATAAAAAAAAATTATTATTAAATAATAAACAGTAGAAATAAAATAATTACTTCTTCAGGTAAACCATAAATTGGATGATAATCATTTTCTTTAATATATTGACAACACATAGGACATTTAAATTGTCCATTTACAATTTCTTCATTTTTCCATGCTTCTATACATGATTTACCTACTAAATGACCACATATTGTTGAATATAAGGCATGATCTGTACCACAAGTTGTATATGGTTTTGAGCAAAAAAGACACGTAAAAGGCATAATACTTTCTACAAAAAAAAAAGTTTAAAAAGTTAAAAAAAAAATAACATTTGGTATTTTGTTTATTTATATAATGTTCTTTGATGTCGATGTACAAAGTCAATTGATAAGAATTTTTATTTTTGACCTTTTTCTTTAAAATCTCGTATTTTATTAAAACTATTGTATTAATCATGAAATTAAAAAAAAAAATTTATATATATATACTAATTATAAAAATATCTATCTAGAAAAATAGATATTTCAAAAATTTAACTTAAAGTTTACTAGTACCATTGGGATATTAAAAGTATCTAAATAAATATTTTTTTATGTAAAGTTTTAAAATAAATCTATGTAATTTTACTGAATTTTATAATATACAATAGAACATTCATATTGTAATTTCATAGGTAAATTAAAATTTATTAAAACATTTATCTCCAATGATAAATTCTTTGGTATAATGATTATAAACTATATTGAAAGAATTTTATAATAAAAGTTTTTTTATAATTATTTATAATAAATGATATTGGAATAATTTTAATAACAATTAAAATGATATAATTAAGATAAATGTTTTTATAATAAATTATAAGTAAAAAAAAAATACTTAATTAGTCATTTTTTAAAATACAATTGAAATGATTGTTCTTAAAATTAGAAATGTACTAAAAGTGAGAACAACAAAATTTTCGAAATATTTGTTGTTGAATAATTATGATTTAAAGAAAAGTTTAAAATAAAAAAAGTATATTTAAAATGTGTTAAATTTAATGAATTATTTTACCTTGTTATCTTTGGTACCATGAATCTACCATGTGCGCGCTTTACTATTATATAGAAATATATATAAAGGACGATCTTGAAATACTAGATTCACTTTATAAATACTTAAAATTTTAGAATTTAGTAAGTATTAATTTTTGTTGATAAATTAATAATAATTATTTCAGGTGGCCACTAGTAAAAATTTTAATTGTAATTTTGTGTTTTAATAAATTGTTTTTTAATTATAAAATATATTTTGGTTTCTGTAAGAGTGCGCCGTTAATTCTACTTATAGCTCCTACGTAGTAACGTATAACTCTTTATAATAAAATTCCTTTAAAATATTCATATTTTTTGTTAATTATCTTATTTATTATACAATAATAAATATCACCCTGATAGATTAAATTTTATAAAAATAGACTTTTTTTTTTTAAAAAATTTGGTAATTTTCTGTTAGTTTACTACCATTTTAAAAGAGCCATAACTCCCCTCAAAATTGTTTTTTTTTATAAAATTTTGAGGGATAAGATCTCTTTACAATCCCCCTTTGTAATTTAAAAAAGAATCAAATATCAATTACCTTTTTTTTCATTAAATTTTTTTATCCATCTTGTAGAAAAGAAGATGGAGAATCTGATAGACCTATTTATTTTTCAAAAAAAATATTTTTTTATATAAGTTTCTATCATTTTAAGCAAAAAAAGGGTTTAACAGAATTGTACCAAGAATAGTACCAAATAAATAATAAATTTTTTTTATACATCTTGTAGAAAAGAAGATAGAGAATCTGATAGGCTTGTTTTTTTTTTCAAAAAAAATAATTTTAAGGTAAGTTTCTATCATTTTAATTTGGGTGGGGGATATAACAGAATAGTACCTTTTTTTATTAATTTATAATAATTTTTAAAAATTATCATATAATATTTTAATATGCAAAAAAAAAAAATTTTAAATGGCGATGAACTAACAGAAAAGAACTAAAAATTTCAAAAATTAAGTTACAAGTGACTTTTCGTTACTAGAAGTATTTTCGGTTTTTTTGGGATAAAGGTATCATTTTATATTTTATTAAATGAACTTTATTAAGTGAATAGTGGATATGAATCCTATGGCAAATTCTAGTGGGATAATCTTTATATGCTTTAGAAATTGCGCCTTTCAACTTTATATTTTTTATAACTTGAAATTTTATATCTTTTTATATTTTATATACTCTTTCATTATTATTATTAATTCTCATTATCAATTTTAGGAGTTTTTTGTAATAAATATTTTGATCTAAGATAGTCACTTATGCATAAGTTAGTCACCAATAATTATCTTATAAAATTTACTATTAATAATTAATGTTTAAACTTTCAAAAATGGATGATTCAAATTCGACAAAAGATTATTTAATATTAAAAAAACTTTTGGAATCTATAAAGAATCATACAGGAAGGACAGATGAAGAAACAAATAAATTTCTTATTGAATCATTTTATAAGATTGAACGTGAATTAAATTGTAATCAAAGTATTCTTTTCATTTACCTTCTTTGTAATGCATCAGATGGAACAAATTCTAATGGTCATAATTATATAAAAAATATTATTGATATTTATGAACGTTATCTTTCTACATTACAAGTACAAGAAACATGGCGTACATTTTTAAGTTATGATGTTAAGGTTTGTTATCAAATTATTAGTTTTATTAATCTTTATTTAGATTAGTGTAATTGAAATTTTAAGCAAAAAATCTTTTAAATTGGTAAATAATATATTACCATCTATTGCTAATATATTTGAATTATCATCTGACTCAGATGTACGTTCATATCTTAAAAAAACTATATCATTAATGGCTCATAATCCAGAAAATAATGGTTTCTTTTTTTGGTGTGATTATTTTGAAATTTATGATGCTATTGATATACATATATATACATTATTTGTATTTAAAAAAAAAATAATTATGGGAGAAAATATTAAAATAATAGAATTTTTAGACAAAATTGATAAAGAAAAAAGAAACAAAATTTTATATTTTTTGGACAAATTAATGCCTGTTAATGTTTCATTCAATAAATACAATGAATTTTTTTATAAAAATTTAAAACAATTTTTAAATGAATATTCAAATGAATATAAATATCTTGAAGATATTTATGAAGTTCTTGATTTAAAAACTTTTGAAAAAATTATTACTAATTTTGCAAAAAGATTTAATGTAGAAAAAGAAATTATTTTGAATACTTATATTTACAAAATTATGTTTAGATTACTTTTTCAGTATAGTGGATATAGAAAAGGAATTACAAATGGAACATCTTCCTCAGTATTTGTCAATTTTTATCAACATATTTTGTCAGATTTAGGAGGTTGCCCTAGTGCAAGTCAAACATTTATTGAAACATTTTATAATATGAGATATGGTGAAGAAATTTGTTTTTTTACAATTATTTTTATGCCTGATTTAGAAAACTATATTAATGATAATTATAAAAGAATCTTTAATGATAAGAATAATTTAGTTAATTTTAATATGAGATTTAAATATCTAATTGAAAATAATTCATCTATTAGAGAATTATATAAAAGAACAAGACAAAAAGTTGTTATATCGGAAAAATTAGAATCTACAACAAAAATTTTTAATGAAATAAATGTTTATATTGTAGAAACTGAGGAACATTTTAAAGAAGCAATGACATGGTTAGCTGATGCAAAATTAATTGCTGTTGATACTGAATTTTTACCTGATATTGTAGGTGGAGGATTATGTTTATGTCAAATTGCTTTACAAGATGGTGTTTTAGTATTTGATGCTGAAAAAATTTCTATACAAAAACCTTGTTGGAAAGAATTGGTAAATTTTCTTTTTTCAACTTCTAAATGTCCAATATTATTTTTTGATTATAAGAATGATTTTAAAGTTTTAAGTAGTATTCTTGGTAATGTTGAGGATAAATATTATAAAGATTCATTTAAACGTATTATTGATGTACAATTTCTTTATATGAATTTATTAAAAGAACCTCTTTTTAAAAAATTTCTTGATGATGATGATGATACCAATGAAATTGACAAAGTATCTCTTAAAGATATTACTAAAAATGTTATTAAATATAATATGGAGAAAGAATTTCAATATGCAGCATGGAGAATGAGACCACTACCTATAAATATGATTCAATATGCAGCTATTGATGCATTTATTTTAATTCCAATATATATAAAAATGAAAAAAATTGTTAAAAATGATGAATTATTTGCAAAATTAGAAGATATAAATCAAGATTCACCATTAAATAAAATTTCAACATCAAATGATATTACTTCTAAAAGTAATGGAGAGATGAAAAAAATGAAAGAACGTTCAACAATAACAGAAATTGTTCAATTTATAAAAGGTAATAATGAAATTCAAAGTTATAACAATACACCAAAAGATTTTACACTTTATGTTGATTCAATGATTCTTAATTTACAACCTATTTTATTAAATTTAGGTTTTAATATTTGTTTAAAAGAAGTTAAAAATTATGGTACTTTAAAAAATAATAATATCACAATTTTATCAATTGGTAAAGCTGTTAATCTTTGGAAATATAATAATCGTTATAATAGAATTCTTTCATTAAGATACACTGATTCTCTAGAAGATAAAATATTATATATTTTTAATGAATTAAAAGTGAGACTTGATGAAAAACTTATTTCTCAAAAATGTATTCATTGTCATGGAAAAAGTATTGTTATTGTAAGTCGACAGTTACTTTTACTTGTGTATTATGATTATTTTCTAATGGATACAGAAAATCATAAGCATTTCAAAAATTTGGAAGAAATTAATGAAGAAACTATTAAAAAAAATTTATTAGATGAAAAAGATGGTGGTAGTTATAATTCTGAAAATAATTTATACTATTCAAATGATTTTATTATTGATGTAGAAGCTAAAAAAATTATGTTATTATCAGAAAATAAATGGAGAGATTTACCACCACAAAAACAAAGTTGTTTTCTTAAAATTTACTATACACCAAATGATTTTATATTTTGTTATGCTTGTGATACTTTTTCAACATATCACAAAATTTAATCACTACCAAAAATAAATTTAAAATGTTGCATTTTCTTTTTATATCATAAAATGTATAACCAAATAAATAATTCAAAGAATTAGGTTTCAATAACTTTTAATAGTTTTTCACTTCTTTATTATGATAACATAAAGTGTTGGCAATTAATAAAATTTTGTTTTTAATTTTTATATTAAAATTCAACACAAACATAGTATAATTTATTAGGATGAATTTTTGCTAATTAATTTTTAAATAAGTAGTGTGTATACAAAAACAAAATTTTATAAATATATAAAGTTGAAATAAATTTTTATGTTAGTTTATACTAATTATATTTGTATAAATCCCTTTTTTTTAATATATATTAAATTTTTCTTTTGTAAATAATTTATAAATATATCCAGTAATAACAATATGTACATTATCATTTTAAATTAGTAATGATAAGTATCTCTTAAAAAAGGGCATAAAATATTATCAATAAAAACAATTTTAAAAAAAATAGTTGTCAAAAATAAGAAGAAAAAAATTAATATTTACTTGTTAGCATTGAAAAAATCTTTTTAATATGAATAAGTGTAATTTTAAAATTTATTTCTTATCTTATTTACTTTGAAATCTAAAATTTTAATACTATAAGAGTACTTTAATAAATGACAAGAATAATTTTATTATTTTATTGGATATTTCAAGAAATTAAATTTATAATATTTGTTTTATCAACAATATTACATAAAAATATCTGTTAAATAAGTTTTGTATATAAATTTAATTTTTCTACTCTTAATCTTCTAGTTAATTTAAGTCTGCTCAAGTGTATTCTAAATTATTCAGTTATTATATTTTATAGACAAATTATTAAAAAAGTTAAAAAAAAACTTTAAGTTTTATTTTTTATAATTATTTAGTTAGAAATCAAATTAAATTACTTATCTTTCAAAAAAAAAATAAAACTTCCAATAAAATGTTTTCTTTAAAAAAAATAATAAAAGTGTGTTAATATATTTACATTTAAAATTTTTTAATTCAACATATTAATAATTCTAAGTATACTTCTAAATAATTAAAAAAATAGTTAAAATTTATTTGTTATTTTATTAAAATAAACAAATATTCTATTGTTGGAGAACAAAAGTAATAAAATAAAAAAAATATTATATTAAAAAACATTTTTACAATATAAAATTTTTAATCTAACCATATTTTTTAATACTAGATATCCTTGAAATATATATAATTAATAAAATAGTATAATAAAGGCAATTACTTTACAATCAAATAACTGGTTAAAAAATTTATGTTTTTTCCTATTTTATAAATATATAAATTTAGTGGTTACTTATTATTACTTTTAAAAAAACAACTATTTAAATTTTGTCAATTACTATAAATGTAGTTTTAACAATTATTTAATAATTCTTTAATATAATTCCCTGATTTTATAATTAAGATTTTTTACAATATCAAATTCTGTTGTTTATTACACAATGTATTTCTAAAAAATTTTTTATTTGTTTACTTTTGATACAATAGTATGAAATTTATCACTCCAGTTTAATTAGAACAAATTTTAATACATCTAAGATTCATTTTTTTGTTTTTATAAAAAATATTAAACTACAAAAATATATAATAAAACGTCACATTTTATCTTATTAATTTAAAATAATTACAATAACATTATTGAAATCAATAATAACCTTGCAAATTTACAAAGAAAAAAAAATAATTATAAAATTTAATAAGAAAATAAGAAAAAAAAAATACAATTAATAGGGCTAATTTAATAATTGACAAAATCACTATTCTTATTTAAACTTTTCTATAAACTTACGAATACATTAACTATTTATTAAAAAAAGATAAAATATAAGACTACAATTAAGATAGACGAAATAATAAAAGTTAACATATATATATTACATAGTTAAAAGTGTGAATGAGTCACATATGGATATTGATCATTATTTCTTCCATCAGTAATAGCTGAATTGCTCATAATATATTGATCATTATTGTTACCAACAGATTCATTTATAAGATACTGATCATTTGCTGTTTCATTGGAAATATTAGGATCATTTACCATATATTGAATACCATTATTATCACTTGAAACAACCGGACCACCCAATAAATACTGATCACCACCATCTGATGTAGTTGAGCCTTCAACAAAATTAGTAACTAAGTTATCTGAAACATTGTCTGTCTCTCCAAAATCATCTACAATGTCATCTAGATAAAAGTCAGAATCTAACATATTCCCTGTGGAAACACGTGCTATATTACGTCCAATATGCCTAGGCCTTTTTGTTTCATGTTCATCAATAGCTAACAATTGCCTTTTACCAATCATTCTCGGTCGAGGTGCTCGTTCTCTACCAATCATATTAATAACACTACATAATTTTCTAATTACACTTTGTTGCATTCTATATTTTGCACGGAATGCCTCCACTTCCTCCCAAATAGCTTCATTTTGTTTTAATAATGTAGCAACTCGTCGTTCTGTAGCACTTTGTCTTTCTCTTAACTGTTTTATTTCATCAATTAATGCTTTATTAAATTGACTTGTTCCTTTAGAATGAACTTCTTCAATAGCTGAAACAATTTGTTGATCTGATTTTGGGGTAGAAAGTTTTCTTTTTATATTACATAACATATCATATCTTCCACGAATAAAACAAGGATGTGAAAATTCTAAATTATCGCCAGCATTTTGGCATCCTATTAAACTTGATTTTTCAATTGTTGTAATTTTTCTAAATCCATACATATTTAGTTGACGAACACAACTATTTAAATTGCTATGTTTAAAATATAGAGGTAAAACTTCTTTACAAAATGCATAAGGATCTTTAATATGAAAACTTAAACCGGACTTAATATTTAAAAAAAAAAAAGTAAATTATTATAAATATTAAAAAAAATATATTAACTTACCTCATCCCACTCAATAATATGATCAAAACTAGGATCATTAACTATATTCCATAATTTTATAAGAAATACAGGTGTTTTATCGTCTTCTTTTATTGCTGTATGAATAGATCCTGGTACGGCAAGTGCTCTACTTATATCAAGATCATTCTTACGTACTGAAGAACTTGGCATTATATTTGTATTACAAAAGTTATATTACTAAAATTAGATTTTAATATTATTTAATAATATATTTTAAAATAAAAATAATATAATATAAAAATAACAATAGTTAAGGTAAAAAATTTGATGCCTTACGTTCTTCAAAATTTCGTGGTAAGATATCTATGTTGAAATTATATCTAAAGTAATTAAAAAATACTAAATTTATAAATATTATTAAAAAAAGATTTTTTATTTAAAATTAATATATCATAAAACTAGATTTAAAATAACCTCTAAATTTTTTTTATTAAAAAAATATATTGATTTAAATATAAAAATAACAAAAACATTGGGGAACAGGGATACTCCTGAAGTAAATTGGTGTAAACAATATCTTAAATATTTTTTTTTTATGTATAACAAGTAAATTATACAAATTTTGAAAAATAAATGAAATATTCAAAATAATAATTATAACAAATATTTTAGAAAATTATTTTTTTGAAATAAATAAAAGTTAACAATTATTTTGCCTTTTATATTTGAATCTTAAAAAAGCTTCGTATTATATAAATAACATTTACTTTTAACTTAAGAAAAGGTTTATCTTGTAAATTAAAATAATAAGGTACAAAATAAGTATAATAATATATAGATATTAAAAATATTTAGATAAGATAAAAAGAATAACTAAATTTATAATATATTGAAAGCAATTCATAAGAGATATTTATAATAAAACTTGTCAAATTTGAATATAATTTCTAACATTTAAATATTTTATTACTCTTAGAATATACTGTTTTAAGAGGTCATTAGAAAAGTTAATACCATGTTAGAAAATTGATTATCGCTAAAAGGTATAATGTGAATTTTATGAAAATAGAAAATAAATTTTACTAACAATATAATAAAAAAGATGTTTAGTTACCATAAAACAAATTGTAAACATATTAAATAATTACACAATATAAATATTATAAAAATATTTATATTTCAAATAGAATTTTATGATTAAATACAAATATTATCTGTTTAAAAATATAAAAAAACTTAAAAATTATAATTTCCAATAGTAATAAAGTATATAAATCGTTAAACTTTAAAAAATGGAGCAATGCGACAATTCTTCAACAAAATAATATTTTCACTTTAAGAATACTTGGGGCAATGTTTATATTCAAAATATTAATTTCGAATAAAAATATTATATAACTTTTTTTATATTTACTGTTAAAGATAAATTTATCTACATACACCATATTGCTTACGTACATATTTACATTTTTTTTAACATTTATCATTCAAATAAATATATTTAGTTAAAGCTATGAAACCATAATAAACGTTTTTACAATTAATAAACTTATTTTATGGTAATTTTCAATGTTTGTTAATTAAAAACAAAGAAATAATTTTCTAGTAAATATTATACTGTGATTTGTTTTATAACATTTTAAAGATAAAAATAAAATATCAAAGATTACTAATTGACTAAATGTTTAAAAAAAATATATTATACATAGTGTTTTTGAATTACAATGAAAGATATATTTGTATGATTAAAATTGTAGTCATTGCTTGATAATATAACAAATAAATTGTTAAATTTATATATGATACTTTAATTTGATGAAAAATTAATGTTTGGTAAAAAAACAAAATACATAGTCTATTCTAAATTCTTCTTATCTACTTATTCTGTAAATATTATTACAGAATGATATATAGGTGTTAAAATTTCCAAACAAAGTAATACAAATAAATTTTGTGATAAGACGTGATATAATTTTTTATTTAAAAATGGTTTTAAAATTTTAATAAAATTTATTACTATAAAATAATTAAAAATTTTTTTACAATAAATTTTTAAAATACAATCATAATATTAAAATTTATTTTATACCTAAATATATAATTTTTTTTTAAAACAATTAATTAAACTAAGTGTTATCTCACAAAACTTATATATCACAAAATATAAAAAAAAATATAATATATATAGTGATTTAAATGCTAATTATATTTTGAAATCTTTTTCTATTATTCTTATTTATTTAGTATATATTATTCGAATGTTGTTTTATTTATAATTAAATTTTAATGTTTCTTTTTACTGTTTAAGATATTTAATACTTTTTCTACAAAACATTTTTTTTTGATAATTATAGTGAAGTTTTATTTTCTTATTTTTTTTATTAATTCTCAAGGTAAAATTTATCATTATTTATTGTAAAATAACTATTATATAATTCTTTTATTCGTAAACACAATTTATTATAAAATTATTTTTTTTTAGTCATTAAAATGAAATAATGGGTAAAAATGACTACAATAAAATTGGAATGTTTGTACCAAATGGTAAACAATTTTGGATTTATAAAAATAATGGAGAAATACCATTATCAATAATTAAAGAAGAATCAAGAAGTCAATACTCAGAATTTAGTACATTAAATAGTACTTTGCAAAAAAACACTAGCTAAACAACTAGAAAATACTTAGCTCACAATGAAATACATGAAACAGAAAGTTTAAAATTTGTTACTTCATTTGAATATGATAGTAGTCTTAAAAGAAGAGTAAAAAATTTTAAAGGAGTTATGGAAAGTATTGAAAAATTAAAAATTTTAAGTTCAAATAATTTTGACAATATTCAAAGTTCTAGATCTAAAAAAATATCACAACAAAAGGTAGTAAATCACAATGAAAACAAGAAAAATAGGATAATGGAGTGTCAAAGTGATAGCCAAAAAAGAAAACTTAGCTTTGGATAAAATTAACAAAGCACTATTCCCAAGTTGTACTGTCAAAAATGAAATCAATAAGACTTTTAAATGACATTGTTGGTGGGACCTCAAAAGTTCTTATGGATTATCAATTAAAAATATATAATTATATATAAATAGTTATAAATATTATAAAATAAAAAGTTTATACTTAAAGATTTTTTCTTATCATTTTATACATTTATTAAATTTTATTTCTAGACTTTAATATTTTTATTTTCCTTATAGAAAATTTTATAGTAAAGATTCTTTTATAAAATTTTAATGAGTTTATATTGAAAGTCATTTTTAAAGCTTCATGATATTTGATTTCAATTACTTTTATTTTATGGAAATTAACATATTTAAAATAAATAAAATATTACTATATCTACAATAACTAAAATTGGTAAATATATAAATAAATAATAAAAATTGACATTGAAAATGTAATGATGAAAAAAAAATTGACTCTACTAAAATTATCCTTTTTCTTGTGCTATATAAAATATTCTAATTTAATGAAAAGAGATTTGGTAAATATTCTATAGAAGGATAGATTAGAAGGCATTTTATTCATATAAAAATACAATACACTATTTACCAATTATTTTCCATTGAAAGTCAAAACTAGCGCCTTCTTCAATCATTTTATTTTTTTTAGTGTATGTGCATCTCTTAATCTCTACCTAATTTACTGTGCCGTTTTCTATTCTTAAATAATTATAACTTTTAACTATAACATTTATATTATGAATCAACAAAGTGAAGGTAATTATTTATCTCATATATTTACTAAACAATTTTATCATATTTCTTTTCAATCTTTAGATTTAAGTGCCGAAAACGATAGATTTTCTGATATTAATTTATCACTTGATGAGGATGAATTTATTGGACAACCAATCTCTTCTGAGGATATAGAACCAGCACATTCAGAAGAACCAGACTTGGTATCTATTAAAAATAACAAATTATGTACATTATCTACAATTCATGAGGAATCAAAAGATATCTCAAATAATCCATTATTAAAAGATATTTCATTAAACTTTCATGGGTTTGACAAAATGTCAGAAAATATTAATAATCAATCAGATGTTAGTTCCCATGTACCTTCATTAGTAAGTAGTACAGGAGGAAGTTACTCAAAAAATTCAAAAGCTTTAAGTGATAGAAGAAGTGAAATTTCAAATGCTTCTTCAAAAAGATCAAGTAATATAATAAGCAGGAGGAGTGAAATTTCAAATATGTCTTCACAATTATCAAATAACAGTAGAAATAGTCAAAAGAGACGCGAAAAAGAATGTAGAAATGTTATGGAGAGTATTGATAAGTTAAGAAACATAAGCTTAAACGATAGTAGTCATTTTCAAAGACCTGATTCTAAAACATCAAACTTTTCAATGCATGATAATATTATAAATGAGAAAAATTGTGTGAAATTTAATCCTGTTCATCAATCTGTTGGAAGTAGTTTTTTTCATCAGAATACAACAACAAATTCAAGAACTAGCAACTATACTTCAAAAGTTAATACTCAAAATGATAACAATAAAAGTATACATGAAGATAAAGATACTGGTTTAGATCAAATTCAAAATATGTTAACTAATTTAAGAAAAAATAGTGTAGAAGTAAAGGTTAATACAGACGAAGTACCATTATCTGAAATGAAATCGTTTAAGTTTTTAAATGATATTATTGAAAGAACAACAAATGTTTTTTTAAAAGATCATTTTGAGTATTTAAATGAAAATCAAGCTTTCTTTGAAATGAGTCCAGGATTTTTGGCTCAATATATTCCTGAAACAATTGATGAAAAATGTACAAATCAATCTAAAATACTTAATAGAAAGGGTAATGAACATCACAAAAACGAAAATAAAACGTATGTTGAATTAACTGGACGAAATGAATCAGGTAGAAACTCGGTAATCTCTAATCAAATGGAAGGAAGCTGCAATATTAAAAGCGTAGACTCTGCCGCATTCTTTGCTGAATAAATTTAAACAATTATAATTAATTTAAAACATGTAAAAATTATTTTTTTTTTGTAATTAAAAACATTTACTCATACATAAAACTTTAATATATAATATTTTTAAAAAGACAAAACATAATTACTTTAAGTAATACTAATAATGTCAGGGAAATCTGCTACAATTATTGATAAAGTTTTATTAATAAGTTTACTTTAAGGAGTAGTATCGCTACTACTAATTGCTATATTAATATAATCCAAATCAACATAATTTGATTTGGTATTTTGAGATGAATAATTAACTTGATTGTTGTAACTTGGTGATCCTGTATTATTTTTAGTTGTTGAAAATATTGGTGAAGGTATTACTATCATTGATTTTGACTGTTGATTCCCAAATTTACCAATGATATCACATAATTTTTTTACAACATTTTGTTGCATTTTATATGTTGTATGTAAAATTGTAATTTCCTTTTTTAAAGTTTCATTTTGCAATACCAGCTGATTGATAAAATTTTCCGTATCAGATTGTTTACTTTTCATATTTTTTATTTCATTTAAAAGTTTAATATTTTCAGAATTTATGTGGTTGTTTTCAAAATTAATATAATTTTCATGTACTACTTTTTGACTTGATATTTTTCTTTTAATATTGTTTAGTAAATCAACTCTTCCACGAAGAAAGAATTTATGAGAAAATTCAGAAATATTCATACTATTAAAATTTAGATTACCCGTCTTTTCAATATCTATTATTTTTTTAAATCCATACATATTAAGTTGGCGAATAAAACTATTTAAATTTGAATGTTTAAAATATAATGGAAGAATTTTCTTGTACATAATATAAGGTTCTTTAACAAGAAAACTTGAACCATTCTAATAAAAATAAACAAAATAGACTTTTAATAAGTATAATTTACCTCACTCCATCCAATTATACGATTATATTCCGTATCATTAACAATTTGCCATAACTTTAAGATAAAAGTAGGAATCTTCCCAGTTTCAGTACCTGATGATTCAATTGGTCGTTCAGTTTTAAGCACTTCAAAAATATTCATTATGCTATAATATATTAAAATTATTAATTCAATTAAATAATTTAAATAAATAATTTAAATTTAAAAAAAAAATTATTTAAAGTCCTTTTTTAATGATGATAAAAAAGTAATTGTAAAACAAATTAAGCTGACAAATATTACTCTTCTACAATCGCTACAAGAGTTATAATTAAAAAAAGTATATAAAAACAATGATTAATAATAAAATTATTTTTTAAAATTTTGTATAATTTCTTTAAAAATCGATATGATTTGGGAACAAATATTTAAATTAACTAAAAATTTAATAATAACCTTTTAACTTTTTTTTTATATCAGTAATTAAAAAGAAAAAAACAATAATACATTTTAATAGTTATA
Organism: Strongyloides ratti; assembly: GCF_001040885.1. Classification (NCBI taxonomy): domain Eukaryota; kingdom Metazoa; phylum Nematoda; class Chromadorea; order Rhabditida; family Strongyloididae; genus Strongyloides; species Strongyloides ratti. Next base: position 940,055 of record NC_037307.1, read on the forward strand.
TATATGAGGAAAATATTAAAATTTTTTAAGAAATTACTTTTTGATTTATTGATAAATATAAAAAAAATCTAATATAAAAGATTACTCTATATAAAACATTTTATAAAAGAATTAAAATCAATTAAAAATGTATTTATTTTTTAAATATGTTTAAAAAATAAAAGTTTTATAGTTAAAATAGAATATTATATATCATTATAAATTATTTTTTCTACTATCAGTATATTACAAAGTATTTATGTAAGTAATTGTATATTTTTTTCCTTATAAAAGTATAAGTTATTTTAATGAAAATAAAAAAAAAATTTTATTTTTAAAATTATCAAAAAAAAAGTTATTACTTTATTTGATATATAATTGTTTATTATTTAAAAAAAGTTGTACTAAATTGTTAATAGTATTCAAACATTTTAACTAACAATAAGTTCACGTTCTTCACCATGGAATTTTGTTTCCATGTTTATAACACCAATATCAAAGGTCTTCTTTGGTTCTTTACCAGCAGTAACATATGAGTATGGAATTGTGAATTTTACTTTACGTGCTCCAAGCTATAATAAAAAAATATTATTATTATATATATTTATATAAAATTACCGATAAAGAATTATCACAATTATGGTAAACTTTTAATCTTGGATCAATGTTGGTAAGTTCTCTTTCATCACCTTTAAGTAAAAATTCTCCATTAGCATCAGTGTATCCTTGATCTAATAAATCATCTGGATCAGGACCTATAAAAAAAATTTTAATTTATAATTTTATTTTTAATAGTATACCTGAATCTTCCTCCCAAAGCTTGATTCTTGTGTTTGATAATGGTTTGTTACCACACATAAGCTTTCCTTTAACAGCAATAGATTGCTGTCTAAGACTGGCACAAACTCCAACAATTACAAAGAACAAAAAAATGAGACTATACTTCATATTTCTAGAATATAAATTTAAAAAAAATATAAGATGAAAATTATTTAAAGTTATAAAATTTAAAAATGATTTAAAATATAAAAACCTTAATAAATATAGATATTCTTATCATTAAACAAATATTATTACATTTTGACTAAATGAAAAGATAACATAAAATAAATGCTATAACATAGACTATACCGTTAAGTTTAAAAACATTAACTAACTAATTTTTATGATTCTTTTTAATTAAATTTCTTTTATCATATTTATAAGATATATATTTTTGATAAGATATTACTTTTATTGATATAAACAAATGTTATTATTTTAAGAAATATTAATGTATATAATGATAAATTAATTTATTGATAATAAACATATATTTATTATTGAAAATATTCTGAAATAGATACAAAGTTTTTAACCTTCTTGTTTGTTGAAAGTTTGTTAATATTTTTTTATTATTTTTAAAGTATTTTGATATTTTAAAATTTCATAAAATTACTACTTTTTTGAGTTAAAAAAAAAACATAAATTATGTTTATTTTATCTTATAAATATTAATTTTGTTGTATGATTCTTGAAACCATTAAAAGCTTTTTTTTTTTTAAAATTATACATTTCCTTATTGTGATTCTTTATACTTATTCTACCATTGAAAAAAATGAAAGATAATAAAACTTAAAACACATAAAAATTTCTTAGAGTTAATGAATTGAATATAACATAAAGTAAATTATTTAAAACTCAACAATGATTAAATTTTTTGATAAAACATATAAATTAAATTATAATATTTTTTTAGAACAGTAGATATCATTAAAATGAACTTTTTTTACAAGAATTTTTACTTACTATTTTTAAAAAAAAAAATATTAACAACATTAATTTATTAATATAAAAAATTTCCTGTTATTCATTGTACCAATTTAACCATTGTTATAAATATTTTTATATATTAAAATATTTTATTATTTTGTCAATTAGTTATCATTTTTATTACATACTCATTTGATTAAGCTTTTAAAAAAATCATTTATTACACCGAAACTTTAGTAAATATATTAAGATAAAATAAAAGTATTAAAAACACTAAGAAGTAAATACATTTTAATAAAAATATAAAGAAAAAATTTGAAATGATTAATTAGAAAAATTTTTCTTTTATATTTATAAAGAAAGCGTTTTTAAATTGTGATATGAAAGGTATTGACAGATCAAAAAATTTTCACTGCATACGTCATTCCAGTTTAATAAAGAATAATCTTAGTTTACATTTTGTCCAAACTCTTTTTGTCACTAAAAGATAATATAAAATAGAAGACAATATTTTTATTGAATAAAAATATGTAAAAAAATAACTAAATGAAAAAAAATAATATTATAATCAACATTTTTAATAATATTGTTAATGTTAAATTATTAATGATAAAAAATAAAATTGTTTTGATTACTTTGATCTAATGTTTTAAAGAAATGTATTTAATATTTTTTTTACATATTATATTGTTTTGAATAATTTAAAAAGAAACTTTTGAATTTTTTGTCTTCATTAATTTGTTAATAATTTATATAACTTTTGTTACAAAAATACGAATTTATAATACCATATTTTATCGGTAAATAAAATTATTATCATACCAGTGAGATAAATATAAATTTTACTTTAATGTTTATAATAAGAATTTTTGACTTGAATTTTTTCTTAATTCATGATAAATAAATTAAAGCGTCAAATTTTAAAAATAAATTAAGAAATTTTTTAATAAAATTAAAACTACTACACCAAAAAATTTCTATTGTAAAAATCATGTTTTGAAACTTTTATTTTAAAATACAAAAAACAAATGTGCTCAAAAGGTTTTCATTATGAATGAATTTAAGGAGAAAATGTATGGAATTAAAATTGTGTATTATTAAATTATCATTAAAATAAATTCCAATAAATTATACATGCCCATAACTTACTTAAATTTGATAAAAAAAATAAAATCTTTTAAACTGATTATGTTAAATAATTTTTTACAGATCACAACATATAACATTTAAATTTCAAAGTACAAAATTCAAACTGATAACTACAATTGTTATCTTTATAATTTTACATTTCATTATTACATTCATTTAAATATTCTTCATGAGTAATAAGATTAGAGCAAGCATTCTTACAAAATCCAATTAACTGCATTAAAAAAATATAATTTTTTGATAGTTAATTATTACCAATTATTAATATCAAACAATAGATAAATAAATATACTTATTGTTCTTATTTTATTTGACAGCTAATTGTATTCTTAAATACAAATATGTTTATCAAAACAAAACATTTCAAAATAACTTTTATCATAAACTAAGTATAGTAAAATTGTTTTGTTTATAAAAATTTTTTTTTAAATTAATTATTTAAATTTTATTATTTATTATCTTCTACAAATATTTTGTATTTTATTATAACTTACAACAAAATATTTCAATGAATGATTCTGTTTTCCGAATCCAAAGAGATGTGTTTATTAAAAAATGAAATTATTATTTCCAATTTTTATGTAAACGTAATTGCACTTTTTGTTTTTTTAGAAACATTTGTTATTCATTTTGTGAATTTTTTGTATTTTAATATTAATTTTGATAAATACAATTTATAGCTAATCTTTTTTTTATTGTTGTTGAAATTTTATTATAAAAGTCACGTAAAAATAAAAACAAGTTAGAAAAGTATAAAATCTCTAAAATTTTGAAACATAATTAAAAGTTTTTTTTTAAAAATTCATGACAAGAGTAGGATTCGAAACTATGTAATTAAACATATAAATAATTTAAAATATTTAAATATTTTTATTACTTTTTTATTGAATTAATAGCTATAGAAAATTAATAAAAACTGTAGTCTATAATTAATAAATAACGAAGTAAAACTAATAATATTAATAAAATTTAAAACTAACTTCTTAAAATATATTTTCATTATAATTAAAATTCATTTTTTTTTAAGTTTATAAAATATTATCAATATTTATATTAGAAAAAATATTTCTTGTTTATCTTTTGAAATGAATATAATGTATAATTATATATAAAAAATTTAATTATTAATAGTGTAGTATTTTTATCATGTATCAATTTCAATGAAACATAAAATTTAATCTAATTTATCATTTAAACTTTTTAAATAACTTTATTGTTTGAAAAACATTAATGAAAATATCTTTGCTCATATTTTAAATTAAGAGATAAGGAACACTTAATTTATATTATATTAGGAATGCCCTTTATTTAAATATTTTTTCATTTTATGAATCAAAAAGACATTTTATAAACAAGCATCAGTTTTCATTACATATATAAACTAATGATTGTTAAATATAGATGAAGATAAAATATAAATTACTTTTATCAAAATGACATTCAAAAATATAGTCTATTATTAGCTATAAATCAAACCAAACAGCGAACATTTAATTAAAGATAATTAAAATATATAACTAGAATTATTTTTGTCATAAATCAAAGAACCACACAAATCAAAATGATAATTTTATTGAATTATTCAATTGAAAATATTAATTTTTTAAATTTTTAATAATTAATGAATTAAATAATTTAAAACATTTTTTTTCAAAAAAAATTTTTGCTAATTATAACATATACTTTAAAAAAAAATGATTAAAAATGGTATTTATTGTTAAATGTGACCTTTTTTATCAAATAACTTATTTAATTTAGAACAATAATATACTTATATTCTTTAATAAAAATTTCTTCGCAAAAGTACAAATTTCATTTTGATTATTTAACATGCAAATCTACAACATTTCATAATTTTCTAATTAGATATTTATATATACAAACAAACAATTTTTATAAACGCATGATTTTATGGTATCAAACAATTTTCAAAGATTTCTATCATTAAAAAGTAATTATTATTAGTTTAATATAGACTAATTTATAAATCATTATGATATACAGAAAGTTATTTTATCTTTTTTAAAATACAATTTGATCAAATGTGATTTTTCGTAAAGATCACTTTGAAAAAGACATTTTTGATTTATTGAAAATTAACAAATCAACCATTTTTAATATTTTTTTTTTATACAATGCAAATATTTTACGAAAAGTAACCAATATCTTTACTGGTATCTAAAAATTACTAATTAATAGATTTTTATTTTAACATAATCATCTTACTTATTTATAATTATTTTCTAATGTTTTAAAAATTACAAAGCGTTATATTTAATAAGTACACCAAAGTACTTACAATTTATTTCACATTATTACTATTTTATGAGTTAATTAAGATTTTATATAACTTATTAAGTAGAATGTACTTTTATCTAACTTTTTTTTTTCATTAAAAAAATATACAGTTTATTTTTTTATTTTTGATAAACAAAAAAAATATATCAGAGTAAAGCTTGAAATGAAAACAGGTTAAAAAGCAATTAAAATCTAAAAATAAATTTCCTTCACATGAAAGGAATGTCCCAGATTGGTTTTTAGAATATTTTTTTTTTCTAAACAATTAAAGAAAGATTAATAATAATTGACAGAAGAAGGAAAAAAAGATAAGTGTCATGACAACTTTGGATGATTAAGAAAATATAAAGATATATTAATTTTATATTATTAAATACCTTTCATTTTGATACTATTTGGCACATAACAAGTTTCAAAATAATTAAAAACTTGACTTTAAAGCTATCGTTTTAGTAATATAAGAAGCTATAATAAACAATATTTTTAATATTAGTTTATGGACAGATTTTAAATAAATTTTACCAAATACCTGTTAAAATATGATTGATGAGATATTAAACTCTGTTAAAATCATCAATGTTACTGTTTAATGTAATATTTTTTTTTACGTAAAATTGTATAGTACTTCAAATTTTGTTTATTTTATATTGATAAATTATGCAATAGTTTATTTTTATACAATATATTATATTTTCTTGTTTTTAAAATACTTTTGACTAACCTCATTCTGGTTATCAATCAATTATGATACCTATTTTTAATTCAAAATAACTTTTTCAAAAATCTTTTCTTTTTTTTTTAAAGAAAAAGCTAAATACATATAATAATTTTTATATCATTTATTAGAATATCATTTATCAATATTTGGTCATAAAAGAAAATATTTTATGATTTTATTTATACATAAAATATTCTTTATCAATTAACACTTATTTTTGTATTTCTTTAAAACATGTTACAGTAATACTTAAATACATAAAAGAAATTTTGAAAAATAAATTTATAAATAACTATTTTTATAACTATAAAAAAAAACATTAATTTATAGTTTTTTTTTAAACTATACTATTTATCGGTCATTTAAAATAAAACTTTTCTTTTATAAAAATATCAAAAAAAGATAAATAATTTTTTTTTATAAAAAATATTTTATTTTTATATATATATATAAACTAATATAAACACAAATACAAATAAAAAAATTTTTATAATAAAATTAATGTGCTTATTTGAGATCATATATTTAATGAATATTAATCTCAAACAATTATATTCTATAGATATATGAACAATTTTATACAAAAATTATATATCAAATTAAAAATAATAAATGTTGAGACTTTATTGATGTTGATGCCTAGCCATTCGAGTAGAATGCTACTGATGAAAAAAAATTTTATACAATTTTAGCTAAGATTTAGTAAAGATTTCTCTTATTTAATTATAGCTATGTTAATTTGTTGTTTTTATAATATTTTTCTTTTGATGTTAATTGGAAAATCAATTAATTGTTATTGTTTTTCCATAATAATATGAAAATATATCCATCTTAAAAAAAAACGGTATGAATACTATAGATTTTGATATTAATATATGATAACAGCATTCTGATGAAATAACTAATTGATAGGCACCAACAAAAGTTTCTTTTCTTAATATTCTAATGGTCTGTACATTGTACAACGTGCATACCATTGTTGACAAACATTAGCTAATGCTGCATTAGCAGGTGGATTGCATCTAATGTTTACAGCTGGATGTGTATGTGCACATTTACATTCAAGTGTACAATGTGGAGCAGTACAATCGGCAGAACAAGTTGCTACAACTTCGGGTGGTATTTTATCAGCAGGAACTGCGTCACTTGATGGAGTATGTGTTAATGGAAGAAGAACACGTAATTCATCCTTATCAGACTCCGATAATGGAATATCTTTCATTACACGATGCATTAAAGAATGAAGACGATTTTTTGGTATTGTAGGTGGTATTACAATTGGAACTAATGGACCTGCTTGAGCTCTAGCATGACCACTACTACTATCATCATGATATGATAATCTTTGAAATTTACCATCATATCTTTCCATACTATTATCCATTAAAGCGTCACGAGCTCTGAAATTAAATCTTCTATTACATATTGGAAGGAATGAATTTTTGGCACATGCTATTGCAATTAATCTATCAGCAGGTGAACCTAAAATAATAATAAAAATATTATTATAATTAAATTATAAATTAAAATCTTACCATAAGTTGATGAAATTAAGGCTATTATAAGTACGTTTACGTACACGACGAAATAATGATAATGGATCATGATTTATATGATATAATTGTTCAGCTTTCTTGCTATAGAGCATAAAGGCTCCTTTAATAAGAGTTAGGAGAGTGGTGCTGAAATATGATAAAATCAAAATTTTTACATCCTTTTATAACCTTTTAGAATCTTAATCTTAATGACAAAAAATTTAAGAATATTAACACGCCCAAAAATATATAATATGATTTTTGTGCGATAACATTTTTGCCTGTTATAAGTTAATATTATACAGATCCCGGTAATTAGTTGAAGTGTACATAATTACATATAACGAAAACCGCGCCTCTTCAAACGGTTTGCTTATAGATTTCGTAAAAATCTTTTTTATATTTTTATACTCCAAATAAGGTTTGTACAGTGTAAATATAAAAATTCTTTTATTTTTTTCTTAAAAACACATTTTTAAAAATAGAAGTTTGGGAGGACCTGAAATAGACGTAGAATGTATAAATCAAAATAAGTCTAACATTAGTTTCAATGGACCTGACTTCACATTTAAAATTCTATTTTTAGAATTATTATACAAAATAAATATTTTGCTTTTTTTTATCCCCTTCAGCATTACGAAAAAATATGATGATACATTCATAAATAAATTTAAAGCATTTTATTTACTAATTAAAAATATCTTTCATAATTTTTTTTTTTTTTATAATTATATATTGGTTTTTTTTTTCTTTTATAAAAAATATAATTATAAAAAAAAATTTTTACAAAATATTCATTAACATATTAAAAAATTTGATTTACTAATAGTTAATTTTATAAGAATTTAATTTAAATTAATGGAGGAAATTGAAGTTTTTTTTATCACTATATATCCAATTACTTATATATTAAGATAAATTTTTTAGGATAAATATAACTATTGTCAATTAAATAAACTTTATTTATTAATTTATAAGGTTAATTTCATTGAAAAAGAAGATATTTTTAGAATATATTGTTGATAAATTAATTAAAAGCAACATTTTGCGTCCACGAAATTGCGTACATCGTTATATTTTGCGTACATCGTCAACGAAATATTTTAATTAATTAACTATTTCTTGTATACCATTAAATATTTGGCGTTAACGATTTTTATAAAAATTAGCGATAAGTTTATTTAATTGATATCGCCGTTCAAATTCACCCAAAATACGAGAAATGTATTTTTATGGTATATTTTTAGTAACAATTACAATTACTTTTTCTACAAATAACATTAAAATCACGAGAGTGGCCATGTATTAGGTAATCACATAGATTACTGATCACATTTGGAGGTTATTCCATTATTTTTTTTTAAAGTTTATGTAAATCTACAGACATATAGCAGGTAAACTTGTAATTTACTCAATTATAACACTAATTAAATATATAATTATTTTTTTTCAACTTATGATCAAAAATGTTTTTTAACTATTTGATAGATCATATAAATATATGTCTACAATTCTAAAATTCTCGAAATACTTCTCTATCTGATCTTATGATTCTAGTTAGTTATTGGAAACACTTTGTAAATTAATTATGCTTTTTTCGTCAAACTTGGTTCCTCTTTTTATAATATATATCAAAAATGTAAATTTATAATTTATGACAATGAAAATAATATTCAGTAACAGAAATATTAACATAACCGTGATCATTGTATTGCTTCATTATCAAAAAAAAATTTGAAAATATCTTAAAATTAAAAGTTATTATTAATATAAATCATTTAATAATTATTTTGTCTCTTTTTATTATTATTATTATTATTTTATTCAAATACTTTTCTTCTTAAAAATCATATTTATTATCATATATTTTATGAATCTTATAAAAATCATGTTACTAAAAAAGTAATAGAAAGAAAAAGAAATAAGTATATATTACTATTCTTAAAACAGGCAATAGACTATCACAAATTAACAAAGAAAAAAAAAATGAGCACGTATAAGTTAGACAGAAGATTTGTCAAACTATTAGAATATTAAATGTACATATTCATAACCGGTCTTAAAATATTAATAAATGGGTTGGTTAAAAGAAACTATAAGAAAATTTCGAAAGATTCCTGGTAAAAATTTGTCAACAAACAAAATGACAACACGTAACATATATCATTGTTAAGAAGATCATTTTGAAGAAAGAATAATACGCCTTTTGATAGTTGTTTTAGTGCTAAATTAATTATTTCTTTTCCTATTTGTAAAGATAATTTTGATTTTTTGTATGTCAATCATCTCTCTCTCTTTAGTTATTTAGCAAAAAAAGATATTTTTAGAAAAATTATAATGTTTCCCAAAAACTTTAACATCATGATGTATGATATATGAGTTTATGCTAAAGTGTAGTTTAATTAGTTATATTCATGTCTTTTATGATATATTGTATAAAAATATTTTTCTGTGTAATTTATATAAAAACCATGTGAGAGGGAAATTTATGATGTATTATCAAGAAAAAAAAAAGCCTAAAATTTGTTTATAAAAATATTATTTCCTGTTTAAAAAATTTTATTAAGTGCAATGTATTATTTTTTAAATGTAATTAAAATAACAAAGAGGAACTCTTTTAAAAAATTAACTGATTTATAAATGTAATTTAATTATAACTAAGTAACTTATAAAATATGTTTTGATTAATTTTTGTTAATAAATATATTTTTTATGTGGTATAAAATTTTTTGTAAATAATGTAAATTTTTATTAAAGCTTGTTTTTAAAAATTACTTTTGCCTTAATTTTCTTTATATATTTAATAAATAAAATATGATTAATATAATATATTTTAACAATGAATTCTTTTTTTTTTCAAGTCAAAAAATATTAATATAAAAATTTTATTATATTTTGGCATGACCAGTTTATAAAAATGATAAAATATAGTTATTATTCACTTAATAAAAATCAAATTATAAAACAAAAAATCAGGGTCATTAGAGAAAGCTAATGAATCACATATTTTATAGCTCTGAAATATATTATCTTTAGTTGAAAAAAACAAATGAATATATATATGTATGAATTAGTTACACAATTTAAAAAATAAAAATTTTCTTCATTATAAAGCAATTAATTATTCTAAATCTAAAAATAACTTCTACAAATGACAAAAAAATTGTAGTTTTTTTTTTGTATTTTTCTATCATAACAAATATATATTTAAACATTATAACCACTTTCTCATTCACAAAATTATTAGATCTAACGTGATTGTTATTAATTAATAAAAAAAACATTAGTAATAACGATCCATCATTTCATGCATGCCCATTTTTTATAAAAAAAAAAAAATCTAAAAATCTAAAAATCAAAAATAATCTTTTTTAATGTTTCTATGAAATTTTTATAAATTAAATTTAAAATATTTTAAAGAAAATTTAATTGAAATTTGATTATCTACTTAAAAATCATTTGAATTTCATGAAAGTTCTTAGAATAATTTTAACAATAACATTTTTGTTTAAATAACTTAAATTATTTATTAATAAAAAATAAAATAAAATAAAAATAATATAATTTTTATTAAAATATAAAATGATTTTATTAAAATATTGTCTTTTTGAAAAACTATTAAACATTATAATTTATGGTAATTTGATCACAATCTAAATGAAATATGTATTCATTTAATGGTATTAATTTTAGATTTATGAAAAAAAAAAGAAAACTTTTCTTAAACATTATCAATTATAAAAAAATTATAGAAAGCACTAAACTTGAAATTATATAAAAAAAAGTTGCTATTTTAAGTTAATTTAATTGGTTGTAGGAAGTTGAAAAAAAGTTGTAAGTAACACCAAAGTACATCTATAAAAGGTTAAAGATATAATTAATTATTTATACTTTTTTTTTTTCTTCAAAATTTATTTCAATGACCATGTGACATGGAAGGGTAATAAGGCAAAATATGATATATTAGGTTAAGTTAAATTGATTATGATACATGATGATTTAAAGTATAATGTTAAATTATTTTTATATTAAATCTTTTAAAAATAGAAAAACACCTTAGGCAATCTATTTTATACTAAAAACATAAGTGGTAGCAAAAAAATACCTCTTTTTTTTTGAAGAACTAATTAGCGTTACCATTAAGATTTTCTTTCACACTTTATTTTCATTTCAAACTATTTTCTATTCAATTGAAGAAAAAATGTTTTTGTTTTAAAATCTTATTTTTTACAGTTACCATGGAAAGTTTTATTTTTTTTATCTTAAGTATTCTTTTGTAGTATGAGAGAAGCAAGAATATTTTGTATTGTCACTAACATTGTACTTAGTGGTATTTTTTAGGCGGTTCTTCTTAAATGTTGTTTCAAGTTTGGTGTCAAACATAATACTATAAAAGAAGATAATCTTTTAATATTTCTAATTATAAAATCTTTTAAAATAAATTTATGCTAACAATTTAAAATGAAACAAATTTTATGCTTATTATTTATCTTACTTTTAACATCAACTCTTATTAATGGTATGTTAAATTATAAACTTTATAATATTTTAATTATTAATTTATTTAAGGAGTACCAAATAAATTAATAGAAATTGCATGTCAAAGAAATCCATCACTATCCATGTGTTATCGTAAATCTAATATGCGTGATGATCCATTTCCAAGAAAAAATTCTATTAATAATGGACATGCTGAACCATCATCAAACCGATTTTTCGGTAGATTGTTAAATGATCAACCAATATATAATGATAAAAATTTAATAAGAAACATGCCAAAATTTGCTCCAAAAACAAAAGTAGCTGTATCAGAACTTCCTAGTGCTGTTATTGAAACTTGTACTCCAGATTGCACAGCACTTCACTGTACAAATGAATGTAAATGTGCACATACTCATCGTCTAGTTCACACTATTTGTAATCCACCGGCTAATGCTCATATTGCAAATCATTGTCAATCATGGTATATTAAATGTCCCATGTTCCATCCAATCCAATATTAAATGAAAAGTTTATCTGTTAAGATATATATATATATATAGTTCTTCTTTATTATTTCTTTTTTTCATTTTCAAAAACAGCCTTACTTTTTTATTTGGCAATTTATAATAACGGGACAACAAAAATGTCATTATAAAAATCAAAAAAAAAATTAATTCTGTTTAATTATTGGTTAGAAATTTTGTGGTATATTCATGATCTCAATGAAAAATTAACTACTTCAAATCATGTAGATCAATGAATCTTTATTATATTATTGTAATTTGCCACTTTTTGTCATAATATTTTTAATTATTATAGTAATAAAAAATTATTTAATTGCTTTATTCTAAAAATATATATCATAAATTTTATTAAATATTTAATTTAGAAGATTAAAATTCATTTTTAAAAAAAACAATTTTTTAAAAAGCAAAAACACTTAATTTTCATTGTAATAAATCTTTAAAAAATGCCATAAATTATAAATAGATTTTTTATGGGCATATAAATTATTTTTATATATTTTTATTATATGATAATATTAATCTTTTGAAGTGATTTTTAGTCACTTAAATGATCATTATAAATTTGTTTGAATAGACATATTATATTATTGGTTTTTATTAATTTTTTAAAATATTTTTTTATCTTGTACTTTTAATATAAATTTTTTTAACACTTTGATAATAAATAATAAAAGTTTCTATTAAAAATTTATAAGTCATAAAGGTTTATATCTATTTACAAATATTTTTAGAAAATTCCATCTATCTAATTGTTAATTTATACAGTAATATAATTTTGGTTAAATAATTTTTTTATTTAAAAATTTTTGTTTTCATATAAAAGATAACAGTTTTATAATAATATTATTTTGTATTAATAAAATGATAAAAAATTATATAAGAAAAATTCTCAAGAAAAACATTTCTACTCAAAAAGCTACAATCAGATGTGGCGAAAGAAAACCTGTTTGTGTTTTTTACTAATAAAAAAATACCAACATCCTGCTACTTTTTGTTAAAAAATATATATTAATCTTAATGATATATTAACTTTCATCAATTAACTTATTATTTTTAATTATTAAAAATAATATAATTTGTATCTAAACATTTATTCTAACTACTTTGTTTGATTGCTGTTTCTATAATACAAACAAACATGTACTGATGTCAAAAAGAATAAGATATCAAAAAATATTTTGACAAAATAACTTTTAAAAAACTTCCTGCAGAAGTGTGTTTTTAATTTAACTGGTAAAACATTTTTTTAAATAATGATACTCTTTATATAAAAAGTAAAATTACGGTAAATAAAAGATTTTATAACATTCTTTTTCACTTTTTTGTATTAAAAATAATGATATAATTTTCATAATTTTTCAATATTTTTCTGAAACTTTAAAAATGTAACAATGTTAAAAATTGAATAAATTTAGTACATAAAGTTAAAAAAAGAAATCATAAAAATCTGTAAAATTATCTCCTTGATTCAAGGTAAAGTCTGAATTTTAAAAATTTTTGAAATACACAAATCTTCAGTATAAACATGAATAATTGAAATTAATTTACATTTAGTAATTTTTTATAGCAAATATATTATAAAAATTTTCAATATTATTTTACTATGATTATAATGTAAATTTTATTATTATTAATGATAATTATTAACGTTTAATTATTAAACTTTCTATGGTAAAATATTTTCAAAATTTTTTACTTTTTGAGTATCAGATATTTCTTTTTTCACTTTTCTAAATGTTAATAACTACCTTTAGAAGTTGGATTATTTTCTGAATCTATTATATTATGTCTTCCAATGACTTTTCTATAAAATCAGATTATTAGTATTATTATTGTAAAAAAAATTACTAGTTTTTTCTTCCCATTTAATTATATTTTTAAAATTTTTCTTTTTGAAACAAAATTTCAGGAACTAAATTTTTTTTTGAATAAATTATTAATAACATTTTTAATAATTAACAATTTTAGTGAATGTACTTGTTATTATTTAAGTTGTTTTTTTATTATTTTATTTATTTTTCAATTTTTTTTCTAAGACTTATAAATTTACTTAATTTTATTCAAAAAAAAGCCCTACCAAAACAGAATAGTGACGATTTTTTTTCAATGATATCAAACAGTAATGATAAAATAAATTAATAAAAACACACAGTGTAAATCAAATTTCTATCTCGATATTTTCTTTCAAAAGTACCAAGACAAACTTCAATCCCTTCATCCAAATCATCTAAAGTTTCTAACATTTCACATAACTCACAAATAACATATGCACCTTTTGTTGCTTCCTGTAAATTATCTCTGATATCTATATTTATAACAAAAACTCTTTCACCTGTTTTTGAAGGTTTCTTCTGTAGAAAATCAACAATGTGATCGTATACACGCTCCTCCAAGCATAATATAACATCAAAAATTTGATCTTGATCCTGAAAACGTTCTGGTTTCTCTTTAATTTTTCTGTTTCTATCTAGAATTCCTAATAAACCATTTCTTGTATAAAATCTTTTATCTTTTGTAGCTAAATCTTTATAAATAAAATCATATGTAGCTTCACCAAATGCATAACAATTAGGTTTATCAAATGAAGGTCCTGGTAATTTTATTTGACCACCAGAACCAAATGATTCAACTAAAAAATTTTTCTTTCTATTGTTTAAAATAATATTTTTAATTAATATAACTAAGCTTACTTCATAAAATTGTGCGCTTCCATGGAACGATTCATGTTAGATGAACAACTAACGGCAAAACGAATTTTGGGCTCTGCTATCATTTTTTAAAAGAAAATTATAAAGAAAAAAACAAAAAAACAAATAAAAATTATTAATAAGCCAGATTAGGAGGAAATAAAATGTTTGTATTTTATTTTAAAAATCTCAATGTACTCTTAACATGAATACATTCAACAACATTGGTATTATGTTCACGTGAATTTTTATATCCATTAAAATATCCTTCTTTCATATTTTGTAACATTGAAATATTATGTCAGATGTGAAGGATATACCCATATCAAATGATGGAGAAAATGTACATAATAAAACAAAAAAAATCAAAAAGTAAGTTAGAAAATAAGGACATTTTTTTTATTTTTCTTATTTAAGAATATTTCGTTACGGAAATTATAATCGTTATTATGGACGAAGGAAAGTTGATTCTGCAACATCTTTAGATCCTCGTCTAACATTATTCCCAAAAAATTTTTTTAAATCAAAAAAAATTCTTGACATTGGTTGTAATGTTGGAGCTGTCACTCTTGGTATAGCAAAAAATTTTGAACCACAAATGATTCTAGGTATAGATATAGATTCACATTTAATAGGTGTTGCAAGAAAAAATATAAGACATTATTGTGATAAGGATATTGAAATTAAAGGTTTATATCCGGCATCTTTTTTTCAAGAAAATGGAAAATTAAGAGAGGATTTAGGTCATGAAGATAATATATTTAGTGTTAACCATTTTCCCAATAATGTGTGGTTTCAACATGAAAATTACGTTCTCGAAAGTGATTTTCATTTAGAAGCTGTTGAACAGGAATATGATGTTATACTAGCATTAAGTATTACAAAATGGATACATATGAATTTTGGTGATGATGGCATGAAAAGATTTTTTAAAAGAATTTTTTTGCATTTAAATCTCGGTGGAAAATTAGTTCTTGAAAGTCAAGATTTTAAAAGTTATTATAAAAAAGCTAAACAGGACAAAGAATTACTAAAAAATTACAAAGAAATTAAATTTAAACCTGAAGAATTTAAAGAATATTTACTAAGTGATGAAGTTGGATTTATTAAACATGAAGAATTAGGTATACCAGAAGGTTCTGGAGAGGGTTATGGTAGGATGATTGAAGTATTTACTAAAGATACAAAATTTAAAAGTAACAGGAAACGTAAGATAAAAGAAAACGGCGGAGATAATTTAAATCATGAAAAAAAATTACCACCTTCTAAAGTTATAAAATTTAATGATAGTGATGAAGATTAGTTTTGTTTAATTTGTTTTTTCTTTTTTGATCTCTTCTATATTTATTTTAACATAAAGTTCTCTTAACTGTGTTATTCAGTTGTAATGCTGTTTAAATATTTTTATTATATCATTAAAATTAAATACAATTTTTTTTTATAGTTCCTTCAAATGGTTAATGTATCAAAAGGAATTTTCATAACCACTGACCCAGCAGTAAGAGAATTTTTAATATATTTGGACAGAAATCGTGAACTTGGACGCCCATTTATTATTCAAAAACTTAGTGATAGATATTTGTTGATTGAATCTGACATGCTACCTATTTTAAAGGAACGTTTTGATAAACTTATGGAGGCAAATTCACCAGACCAGTATGAAAAGCAATGAAGCGTCAATTCACAATACATCACATACTTTTTTTTTTCGTTCAAACTCATACACTTTAACATTTTTTTAATTTACTTTTTTTTCCCTTGAATAAAAATATACATATTTTTTCAGGTTTTTACGTAAATTAATGTCACTTATTTGAAATAATATAAAAATTACGTATACATTATAAGTGTTCATGAAGAATAAAAGCATTTTTCAATAACACAAATATTTAGAGAGTTCTCAAAATCAATATAGAGAAAGAGTAATCTTTGTACATAGCTTTTTATCAGTACTTAACTAAAATATGTCATTTGTGTGTAGGTTAATAGAATAGCTAGTTACTATATATCATTTGTCAAATGCTTCACCCAAAACTCTTTATTGGACATTGGGCTATTGTTTCTCTTTTTCTTCTTTCCAACTTTAAACAGAAAATAAATGATAAGCGTCTCTATAAATTTTTATTATTTTAAAAGGAGAAGAAATCTTTCTTTCCCATTTCTTTTTCTTTAGATTTTTTTTTTTTGCTATTACCCCACTAAAAAGAAAGATTGACTTTGGTGTTATATATATTTCGCTTCTCCCCATATATGTATTAGTATTAAGTAATATGTGTATACCTACACAAAAGTTTATTTTTTTGAGTTCTCCACACCATCAGTACCACTCCCTTTTACATCTGACCATTAGAATATATGTATATATATATATATTTTTTTTTGAAGGTTATTGATCTTTTCCAGCTAGATTACATTTACTAAAATCATCTTCCTATACTATAAAATAAATTAATTTCAATGACAAGTTTTGTCATACTTAATAGTATACTTCTACTTACTATTTCTAAATCAATGAGGGTCACTTTAAAAAGTTTTTCATTTCTACAACGTTGCCACTACACTACTTTTTATTGTTTTTCAAATTTCAGTAAATATCAGAATGTTAAATGTCAATTACAATTTTTAATATTTGTAAACTAACAAGTTTTATTAAACTTATCTTCTCTCATCAATGGCTATTAGCAATGACAAAAATTTTTTTGTATGTATTAATCAAACATTGTTATATTTTTCTCACATCATAAGGACAATAGATATATTTTTTTTCCAATATTTATCATCTTGATTTTATGAAATATTTTATTATTTTAATTGGCATACCTATATATTTATTATAAAAATTTCTCCCATAAAATAATTTTCTATATTTCTATATTTTTTCTGATCGTTTATTGTCTGGAAAAATAAGAAATGTACGTATATTTCTAATTAGGTATCATTGATTTTGGATGTTTGGTATACATATATATATAATATTATTTAAATATAGAATACATATATATTTTTAATCAACTATATTTCTCTTTTTTTTTATGGTTGCAGTATTATTATTAATAAAATGATAAGCTTATTATTATGTCATCTGTGTTATTTTTGTGACATTGTACATTGCTCAAACTGAAATAATATTTAACAGTCCACTTGAATTTCCGTTTTCTTTTTTATTAATGATAATGTCTAAACAAGACAACGGTATATTATTGTATCTTATACTTTGTTACTCATTTCTTTTTTAAATCATCTTCCGACACCATATACTTTTATTCTTTTTTACAACATTATATATATATATGTATCATTTATTCAAATAATTTCTTTTTGTATTATATTCATCGTCATTTTTCCAAAAAAAAAATATATATTATTTCATAATAATACATTACTATATTTTAGAAACGTGAGATTAACATATACATCATTTTGAAATATATGTAGGTATGTATATTTAATTGAAAAATAACAGTTTAAAAGGTGATGATATTTGGTAGTAGAAATATGATGAGGAGTTCTTTATTATTTTATCAAATATTCATAGATAAAAATATTCATTTATTTTATCTTAAATGATATTTTAATTTATATAACTCAACCAGATGTATTGCGGTTGAACAGAGTGATCTTTTGAGATATTAGATATGGTTGATAGTGTCATCTATTCAAAAATATAAAGTGTATATATTATTATTATATATAAATATATTCGATCTCATCAATACATTATTTTGATAATTTTAACCCCCCTTCAATGATTGTGAACATCTTAACTTGTAAAAATTGGAGATTTGTTTCTTTAAATTTTACAGTTATATTTTTTTTTTTTTTTCGAAATATTTATTTTGTAGTAAATTTTTTTTTAAATAATATATATTTTTTTTAGATATTATTCTCTTACATATCTTGCCGATTTGGAAATCTTACTAACCGACAAAGACTACTAATATGGACATTGAAGTCAGAGCTTCTAAATCATCAAATACTCTCGTTGAGGCTGTCATCAAGTCTTTCAGTGACACAGATGGCTTACTTATTCAATACAAATCATGTGAAAATCCTCCACAAAAAATGCCAATAACCTCTTGTTTTGTTTCAAGAAAAGATCGCTTAACCAAAATTGATCTAACAAATCCAGATTCAGCTATAAAAGTTGGATCAATTGTTGAAGCTCGTAGTGCCACCTTATCTGACATGGGAGGTCTTGTTGGTTGGGCTGAAGGAAAAATAAAAAAAGTTGAGAATAATTTTGTGGTATTAGAAAGTGTGGAGAAAAGTTCTCTCGTCGATATTGTTACTATTGGTGATTGTAGAGAAGTGAGGGAACCCATCCAACTGACTTCTAGCATGCTTAAAACTGAAGAAATTAATGTACCTTCTGATATGGTTGAGTATTTCAATAGACCTGATTCTTATAATGATTTAATTAAAATTATTGGAGATATTGCCATTGAATACAAGTATAATGATAGCATACTTGGTGAACCTACTGGAAAATTTATTATCTCAACATATAATGCCAATTCATTAAAAAGAGTTAAGATTTTATCTGATATTTATTTTAATGATACTCGTCAAAAAATGCAATTGGTTATGAAAAAAGATGAAGTTACTAGATTACTTTCACAAGCTGCTGCAACACCAAAGCATGTTGAAGAGTTTACATTATCAACAACCTTTATGGGACTTGCTATTGGAACACATGGTACAAATATACTTGCTGCTAGGGATATTGAAGGTATTGAAGATATCCAAATTGATGAGGTAACTCGTGAATGTGATGGATTAGTTGTATTTAAAATTTTTGCTGAAAGTAAGGAAGCAGCTGAAAAAGCTAGAGCAATTCTTGAATATAAAACTGGTGAAGTAAAAGTTCCTAGAAATATGGTGGGAAAAATGATTGGTAAACAAGGAAAAACTATTCAGGATATTGTTGATAAAAGTGGAACTATTCGTGTACAGATTGGAGAGGAAAAACCATTAGAAAAAGGACCTGATGGTGCTATTATATCTAATGATGACAAACCAGATTTTGTTGATTTTGTTTTTACTGGAACTTCTGAAACGATTGCAAATGCTGAGTTTTTAATTGATTTTCATTTAAAGCATTTACAGGAGATGGATGAAATGAGAGAGGAAGTCGATGATTTAAGTAAACAACTTTATAGTAAGCCAAATGGAGATATTCCTAGCCGAGAATATAATGCCGGTATGAGATCTGGAAGATTTAATAATGAAAATAGTTTTAATAGATCCAGCCGTAATTCATCAAGGCATGGGAAACCATATGTCAATGGAAATCAAAAGAATGGCACTAAAGAAAATGGACATGAAACGAGAGCTAATGGAAATGGTGTTTCAAACACAAACGGATTTAAAGGTTCAAAAAAAGGTAGTCTTACAACATTTGATTCAGCATTTGAATCTGCTGTTGTCATTAAAGGAAATGGAAAGAAGAATAAAAAGAATGCTAAGAAAGAAACCACTTCTAATTAATACTTTTTTTCTGAATATTTAGTTAATTTTTGAATAATCACAATCTCAAAACTTGAACATGATGATATTTTTTTCAGAATATATTGCTTGTTATGATTAACTATTTGCTTCAAGGAAATAATTTAAAAGGTGTATTTTAATTTAATTAATAAATATCCTTATATTATATAGGCGAAATTTAAGCTATCCTTATATTATATAGGCGAAATTTGAGCTAATAAAATTTTTTTCGATTTTCAAATATTTAAAAACCTTTTCTGGGAGAAGAAATTGCGCTGATTATGAAAAACGGAATTTTTAAACAAAATTTCATTCTCACATAGATATGGCTCCAAGAACGCAAAAGATGCATTTTTTTTTTAGAATAAATGATATTTTAATAAAGTTTTACACATGGGTAGAAAATGGCCAATAATTCATTTTCGAAAAAAATTAAAATCAACTTTATTTATGAAACATATTTGGCCAAAAATTGAAAGCACACGCCTGGGGATCATATTTATTTGTCGAATAACTTATTTCATTAAATTATATCTATTGATTCCTAAGATAATCGTGAAAACAAGTGTTTTTAAATTTTTTAAAAAGTAAATATTTTTGTTTAAAATTTATTCTTAATTTTTTTTTCTTGATTTATTTAAAATAGTAGTAATTAATTAGGTTATATTGATTATAATTATTTATCAATATTGTGAGCAATTGAAATCAAATACAACAATATTATAGGAAAAAATTTTTAAAATAGCGTATATTAAGATTTAATAAAATATATCTTAACTCTGAAAGCTTCTATAAGAAAAATAAAAAAGTATAGGGATAAAGTTAAAAAAAATATTTTAAATGATTAAAAAAGTTTTAGTAAAGATAACTACAATCATTAAGATATTATATGATGCACAGAATGAATAAATAACTTTTATGAAAAATTAAAAATTTATATTTGAAACTTTTCTTTCAACATCAAAATTTTAAGAAGATAACTGATAATAAAAAATTCTAATAACTTTATTGAAAATGACGATGTTGAGATATATTTTTTAAATAATCTTTAAAAAGATTTTTAAAAATATTATAATCTTGAAATATATAAATTTAAAAATAAAAAATGAAATTCATGATTGTAGTATAACAATTATTTGTTTTAATATTGTATATTGTAAGATAATAAATTAGTATTATCATAAATTTGCCACTTTATATTATTAACCATTTGTAGATAAATTTTATTGTATATCCACTTTTAGGCATATATTTTATCACATACTAAATTCTAAAACATATCAAATTGTTTTGGCTCAATTTTTTTTAAATTTTTTTTGTTATCATTGTTATATATTATAATCAACATATTAAATAGTTATTATATTCATTTTTTTGACATGACTTCAATGAAATTATTTCTATAAATATTCCTGTTATTTGATTTTTTTTTATATATTTTTTCAAAGATTGTTCATGTGGTGTTTTGACAGGTTTATGATTATTTTTATTTTAACAACTAGTTCCTTAGATTTGGGTTTTCCTTCTTTATAGGTGGATTTTTTTAATCATGCCAGTGAAGTTTAAA
Source organism: Strongyloides ratti (assembly GCF_001040885.1). Classification (NCBI taxonomy): domain Eukaryota; kingdom Metazoa; phylum Nematoda; class Chromadorea; order Rhabditida; family Strongyloididae; genus Strongyloides; species Strongyloides ratti. The sequence goes on from NC_037307.1 coordinate 962,236, forward strand.
AAGGATATTTATTTCTTTATTGTTTAATAATGATTCTCAAAAGTGTTGTTTTGTTAATTTTTGGATTTCTTTTTAAATACTGTATTTCTTTATCTAGTGACAATGATTTTAAAGTTGATTTAGAATTAATTAAACACCAACCCTGTGCTTATAATAAAGGTAAATATTTTTTTTTTCTAATTTTATATTATTTTTAAAGAAAAATCAAAATGGAATAAAAAGATTGAATTTCAAAAAGGTACTGATAAAAGTGGGCCAAAGTTAGTGAAAATATCAAATCAACCTCCATGTTTTAGTTTAACAGGTATAGTCAAAGTACATGAAACATTTAGAAATCCATTTTCTATTTATCTTGAAATACGTACCTCTACAAATAAAAAACAATTACCTGAACCATGTAGAAATAGACAAAAAGATGGATGTGGAGGAATTGGTTCATGTTTATATTGTAATGCTTGTGAACATTTATCTAATGATATAAAAAATGAAACAACTAATCAACTAGGAAGTTTAGTTAAAGCAAAACTTTTAATGGATAATAAACCAATGAATTGTGATACAATATTAGAACCTGGAACATATGATAATATTCAATTAGCATTTTGTTTACCAACACTTGATGAAATATTAATTAGTCAAGGATTAACAAAGGAAGAATTTAAAACATATATTTTTTCTGATGATGATGGAACAAAAAATTTAGGAAATCCATCTTTTCATTCAATTCCTTTGTTTGCTACTGTTTATATATTTGATATAAATGTTAAGGAACACATGATTGCTCAAATGAAAGTTGAAAAATTATATAAAGAAAAAGAAGAAAAAAGTTCTAAAAAGTGTTTTTTCTGTGATAGCAGTCTACCTTCTAATGTGTATTGGAATCTTCCATTTAATAAAATTATTCTTGAAAATAAAGAACATGTTGCATGTCATAAAATCTATGGTAATGTCAAAATAAGTAAAGTAAATAATTAATAATTTTATTACTTTATTTTGTAAATCAATTACACTAGAAAAATATAAATGGTTAATATTTTTTGTAAATGTTATTTAAGCAATATTTTTTGTTTATTAGCTTTACGAGCATTAATAGCTTTAATTCTATTCATCCTACACTTTCGAGTAACTCTTATTTTATTTATTGTTATATTAAAATCTTCATTAATAAATAAAGATGCTCCCCAATTAATGTTAAAAGCATTATCCCCCTGATATCCAGGTGCTGAAAAAACTGTTAATAATTTACCATTAGCAAAACTAGTTATTCCCTTTAATGGTACTTGATGTGCGCGAATTATAAGATCAATATTAAGATTTTGTATGGTATTTTCAATAGCTTTTGTAGTAAATAATTGACCAATACCATGAATATGATCACGATCAAAGTTTGGTGTATATTCAGGAGTTTTTCTATTATTACAAGGATCACTCCACACCAAATCACAGGCTAATGTTTTATTAGTAAAAGAAGATATTGGTCTGATAATATTTCTTATTGTGTCTAATGAAGTTAATTTAGGTGATATACCACCATGCATACATAAAATTTTTCCACCAATTAAACCACTTAATGGAAGATAACTGAAAAAAGTACTAAATAATTTAAACATTTCTTCGCCTTGTGTTATACCAAATTTATATAATACTTCATGATAAAATTCATAATTTCTATTTATTCTTTCTTCTTCATGATTACCTCTAATCAAATAAATATTATCCGGAAACTCAATTTTTAGGGCACATAAAAGACCAATAACCTCAACACCATAAATACCACGATCTACATAATCACCCAAAAAAATTGACTTAGTCTTTGAAGGCCATCCATTTATTTGAAACCAACGAAATAAATCTGAATATTGTCCATGAATATCACCATAAACAGCACATGGTATAGAACATTCAATAAGACATGATTCTTTTGAAACAATATTTGTTGCTTTTCTTAAAATATCAGCCAACTCATCAAATTTATAATCAAAAGGTCTGGGTCCATTTTGTATTATTCTCCCTAACATATTTTCATCCTCTATTAAACTTTCTATAGTTGAAGTATTAGAGTTTGTAATTGTATTTTTAACAACTCTATCAATTCCTGTGACTTCATCATCTGTTCTATAGACATATGTATTACCTAACACAGGTTTTTTAGATGATGTTTGCGAAACTTTTAATTTGGTATCTTTAGCATTTTTAAATTCTTTCAATAAATCATTAATTTGTTTTGTATTCAAAAAACAACTAACAACTAATTGTTTTTTTTCTTTCTTTGATTTCATATAATTTTGTATAGAATTAGTTGGAGCCTCAAACATATCCATGTCTTTAATTATTTTTTTTGAACATCCAACACAATTAACATATGCTATTCCAATTTGTAGTATATATGCAAAACGAAAACATATTTTTTTATCAACTATAACTGTTTCTTTATATGAAGTATTTGATAATTTTGTTTCTTCATTTAATATAACTTTTTTTTGACAAGATTTAACACTTTTTTCTTTTTCAGGGCCATTTTTAATACATGATATAATAATTAATGGTATGAAAATTATTACTCCATAAAAAAAAATAATATATTGGCAACTGAAATATCTTAGATTTTCAAGATATTCCATTTTTAATGCAAATATCTTTTTTTCTTTTTCATTTTTTATAAATGATTTCAATTTAAAAATTTATCATATATTCATATTAAATGCATATTTATAAAAATCATAATTAGTAATAGAATTACCTTAAAATATAATAACAAAAATAGCATAATTTTCAATTATCATGTTAATGTTATAAAAAAAAATCATAAAAATTAAAAATATTATTTGTTTTAGATAAAATTATTAGCTAAAAATGAAGAATTATAATTCTTTTTTAATGTAATTAGTTTCAAGTTAAATAATGACAAAGCATGAACAATGAATATTTTAGAAAAATTTCCGCCTTTTGTCATATCTCGCTTCAAAATGAAGATATAAACAAGAAGTTTTTTTTAATCGACTTCTATAACGTTTTCATATAGGGTCTACCTTCAAAATATTTTTATAACTTTAATAATTATTGAGATATAAAAAATGATGATAATTGATTGCGCGCGAAAAATAACCACATCTCATATCTCAAGAACGATTGAAATTGAAGAAATGTTTTCAACGTGAACTACATTTAAAAAGTTAAAAGAAGCCCAGCGCACCAAGTTTCAAGTTTCTGTGAGCTTGCAATCTTGAGTTATGAACTCGTACTTGAAAATATTTTTAAGCTACATTTTTGCTTATATCTCAAGATGTAAGCATCCTATGAAGATGGAACTAGTCTTATTCGCTTTCTTACAAAAAACTGATCTAGAATCGTTAAATTAATTTTAAAAATCTTCAATAAATCATAAAAAGCGATTTTTGTCAAAAAATATTCCCCACTTTCGCCTTCAACTTCAACAGCCTATAACTTTCTGGGTTTTCATTTTTACATAGCCTTGATTATATTCAAAATTCATAATTTTTCAAGGGCTATCGAATGATATACTTTTACTTAAAAATTCCAAAAAAAAGGTTTTTTTTGTGGCACTATTATTAATGATGATGCCGAAAATTTAGAATATTTTTGGTAGTTGATGAATTTTAGAAGAAATAGAATATATTACCAACGAATCTTATTATTTTCAGTTAATTTTGAAATTGGAATTGAATGAGACTAATTTTATTGCCGTATGATAAGTTTTACCTGAGATATTGAAAAGGTATAAACAATGAATATTTTAGAAAAATTTCCGCCTTTTGTCATATCTCGCTTCAAAATGAAGATATAAGAAAGCAGTTTTTTTTAATCGGCTTCTATAACGTTTTCATATAGGGTCTACCTTCAAAATATTTTTATAACTTTAACGATTATTGAGATATAAAAAATGATGATAATGGATTGCGCGCGAAAAATAACCACATTTCATATCTCAAGAACGATTGAGATTCAGAAAATATTTTTAACGTAGACTATACTTTAAAAGTGAATAGAAGTTCAGCGCACCAAGTTTCAAGTTTCTGTGAGCTTCCAAACTTGAGTTATGAACTCGTGCTCGAAAATATTTGTTAGCTACATTTTTGCTTATATCTTGAGATATAAGCATCCTGTGAAGATGGGACTAGTCTCATTCACTTTCTCATAAAAAACTGATCTAGAATCGTTGAATTAATTTTAAAAATCTTCAATGAATCATAAAAGGCGATTTTTGTCAAAAAATATTCTCCACTTTCGCCTCCAACTTCAACTGCCTATAACTTTCTAGGTTTTCATTTATACATAGCCTTGATTATATTCAAAATTCATGATTTTTCAAGGGCTATCGAATGGGTGTATTACCATCCTTGTTTTCCAAAAAAAAGTTTTTTTTTATGATAAATTTCAAAAGTCAAGTTAAACATATTAAATTTTATTAGCCGATTTCAAACCTTACTAAATAGTGGATATATTTTTATTAAATTTTCCGTCATTCGTCATATTTTTCTTCAAAACGACGATATAAATAAGTAATTTTTTGCAATAAACTTCTATTTTATTTTTATATAGGGGTTATATTTTAAACATTTTTCAGTTTTTAATTCAATTGCATTGTAAAAGGGTTTGTACAAGCTCAAATGGCATCTAACCTGTACATGGATAAAAGGGTTATTTGAAATAATACGTGACTATTCATGGTACAACGAAAACATTCATTTCTAAGTACATTAGCTTTAATTAATATTTAATTTTTTACAAATAAGAAATTTCTTAACAGGAAAAGAGTGTTACATTATACCAACATTCACGTAACTAGGTAGATTTTTCTTCTTAGATGAATATTTATCAATCATTGTATAGAATACAAAAAAGTTTCTATCGTCGAGCATCATATGACATCAAGTAAGGTATTTTTTTGAACTATTGTGTACATTGTAAATATTTGTATATTTTAGAAAAAAAAATTACTATGAAATTCTTGGTATTCCAAGAGATGCTTCTAATAATGAAATAAAAAAGGCATTTTTTGAAAAATCACGTGAGGTATTTTTTTTTCTATTGTTATTTTATATTTAATATAAATTTTAGTTACATCCTGATGGAGATTTATACATAAATAATAATGATAATAATTCGATTGACAAAAATTATTGGTCTTTTAAAAGTAAAACAATATTATTTATGGAGTTAAAAGATGCTTATGATGTACTAAAAAAAAGTGATACAAGAGCTGAATATGATAGTAAATTATTTGATTTAGAATCAAGGGATGGTTACTTAATGGAATGCACATCAAGAGATAGATTTATGAGAAAAAATATTTCAAATTTGTTATACAAAGGTTCTCCATCAATAAAAAATTCTATTAGAGATGTTGGTGGACATTTTTTAGATCCAAATGAACTTTATGAAAGAGAAGAAAGAAACAAAAGATATTTTATTTATGGAATTAGTGTTGTATTTTTTTTAATTATTTCAAATTTTTTATTTGTTAATTATTTAAAAAGGAAAAAATTACTTTTAGAAAAAGGAAAGGATATCCATCCACCTGGATTAGTTTAAAAATTGATCAATAGTTAATAAATTTTTGTTGATTTGATTGTTTTATTAATTTTTTAATTCGTTGAAAAACTTACGTATTTATATATCTTTTAAAATATTTTTTAAAAATACTTTTTTTTTTAGCAATATTTATGTTAACTAGAAGGAATGTTACATGGAGGTTTATGAGATATTTAAATTATTCTTCTCAGAAATCTTTTTATGAAATTCTTGGTGTATCTCCAAGTGCTAGTAAAAGTGAAATAAAGGCAAAATTTTATGAATTATCTAAAAAATATCATCCAGATGTAATTAATGATAAAGACTCAAAAGAAAATTCTTTAAAATTTAGGGAAATAAGTGAAGCATATGAAACTTTAAAAAATGATGAGAAAAGATCTCAGTATGATAGAAGTAGGGGTTATGGAAATAATCAATTTTGGCAAGCTCATGATTTTTCAAATTATCAAAATCCAAATGGGGGATATTATTATCATAAGCAAACATTTTATTATGGTCCTGATAAAAAATTTTCTCAACAACGTAGTAGTCGTTATACACAAAAAGATTTCGAAGATATATGGCGTCGTTTTAATAAAAAAATGAATAGTGAGGAACAAAAAGAGTATGAAAAATATCAAGAATTTTTAAGAAATACACTATGGAAAGAATATCATGCAAGGAGAGATGAGGCTTGGAAAAAACATAGAGAAGAATATGAAAAAAAAAATAATCCATTTTTTTTCTTTACAGGTAAAAAAGGAAAAAAAAATGAAGATTTTCAAGTTAATTTTAATGAAGGTACATTTGCTAAAATAGCTGGTATATACATTGGTATATTCTTTGTAATTACATTGTTTCAAGTTTTTTTTGATAGAAAGTACGTCATTAATAATTAACTTCATTTTTATTTTATATTTATTTTTTAGTTTTATGGGTTCTAGAAGAATAATGAAGAAAAATGATAATTCAGGTGAACAAGTTATTAATGAAGATATGTATAAACCAATAAATATAAACAATATTCCACTTAATTCTGGAAATATACATGATAATACGAATGTTGATCAAAATACATTTCCTTACGGAATGCCAAAATAAAATTTTTTTAAATTTGTTTAAAAATATGTAATAGGGCTTTTTTTTTTAAAATTTTTAAATAAAAATATATTTAAAATAATACGAGGGTTGTATTAAATTATTCAGTTGCCTCCTCTCACTCTCAATTTTAATTTTATAAATTATATTGTTGAAAAATATCTTGTATAACATTATCTTTTACTTTCTCAACATTTGGCTATTAATCTTGAATAAAATATAAAAATAATTTAGTTAATGGTTACCTCAATAATATAAGAGAGGAATTTATAGTGTGATAATGTAGTATAATTTTATTAGTTAATTAAATTTTTTTTTAAATTTTCACCTGCTTATTATTAAATTATATATAATATTATTTAAAAATTAATTTTTGATATATAGTTTTCTAGAATCACATGATAACTGTATTTTTAGATAGTTTTAGGAAGAGAAAAATTTAAGTAAGGCTATTCTAAATTAACATAATTTATTAAATGAGAAAAATGATGTTTTTTAATGAGATGAATTTTTTTTTTATGCTATAAGGAAAATAAAATTATATAAAAGAAACATGTACTATTTAAGTTAAAATATATAAAGAAAATTATTTATCAAAATTACCTCATTTTCCATTTCCTTCAGTTAGGCACTTTTAATATATAAAAATAATTTGAAAAAATATTTCACCATGTTTGTTATCTACAAAAACGTACTTTTATTTTAAACTCTTCCCTTTTTTATTTCTTTTTATAGACATGTATATGGGGAACTAAATAATTTAAGAAACAAAAATGTGAAGGCAATTGTCAAGTTTTATTATATCAAATAAAATATCTACAAACAATAGTGTTAAAGTTCTTACTAGTTTTATTAAAAGATAATTTTAGAGATTAAAATTTACACCATTTAAAAGATACCAAAAAAAAATGTAATAAAAGCTTTTTCAAAGTATTAATATTATTTTAATTCTTAAGGCTCTTAGTTTACTAATATAAATTTTATTTAAAATTAAGTTTTTTTTATTATTATTTTCCACAAAAATACTTTTATTGGTATTTTTTTTATTTTATATAAAAAAAAAAGTATCTTTTTATTCAAAAAAAAATTAAATTGTTTTTTACATAGTATAGTTTTATATAATATAAAGGAGTATGAAAAAACTAATTAATTAAGCATAAATATATATATGATATCATTATTTGTATAAAAATTTTTTTTCTCTTTTTTGTATCTTTCTCATTTTCATATATATTATATTTCTTATATAATTATAAATTGAAATGATATATATTTTTTTAAATATATAACAAGCATAATTACCAATTTTAAAATTTTGATTTATTACTTCTGTTTCTTCTTGGAATTACTTATTCCATATTAGAAATGGTTAATCATTTTTTCTCATTTTGTTTTAATTTCTCTTTCAAAAGTATTAGTTGTTAGTAGTATTTATAAGCTTTCTTGTCAACTGTTAATGTCATTTTTATATACGCTACCACTAACCATTCACTTTTTGAATTGAATTTAACAAATTTTAGTAAATCTTTTTAAAATTAAGATTGCAAATTGGATTTAAAATATTTTTTATTCCTTACAAACCATCTTCTTTTTTTTTTCTCCTGTCATGGATACAAGTTTGGTATTTTATTTTTTTATTTTTAAAAGTCAAAATTAGAAAAGTTAAGTATTAAAATTTAGTGATAAAAAATATATTTAAGAATTTTTATTTTTTTTTTTTTCAAACTATAATAAACAAATGTATTATGTTTAGAATAATGATAATGTATTGGTAGTTTATTGGGAATATATTAATATTTATCATATAAATATCTTTTTGTAAAAAGTTAATTAAGAAAATGCTTTTTATAATTTTTTTTTATTTATATCTATATTTGTTAAGCATCTATTAAATTTAGCTTTATATTTATAACAACTTTACAATCAAATGATTTTACTATAATAAATAATAATATAATTATATTTTATAATTTTTATTTTTTTAAAATTATTCTTTTATTTTTTTCTATAAATGCCAAATTTTATGAATCATTTTTTTTTAAAAATGAATATATATTATTTTTTATTTATTCTCCCAATTTAAAAGCTTTTAAGGTTTTTTTTTTAAATTATTATCTATATATTTAAAAAATTGTATTGAAAATTACTGGAAGATGATGCATCATACAAATTTTCCTAAAATTATGAAAACAAATATTAATAATGTTGATGTTGATATTTATGTTGTTCCTGTATTAAAAAATCAAAAACATTTTATGTTTTGTAATCAAAGGATACACATTACGGTTAGTTTTTTTTTTAGAAAAAAAAAATTGTATATAATACTATATTTAAATAAAAACATTATATACTTTTTAAAAATTAATAATGTTTATATTTTGTTTTTATAGTTTTTAGGAAAAATACTTTCAATTATATATCTTTTTATCCATATAATTTTGATACGATTAATTATGTTGTTTGGAAATGAAGTTTCCGTCATGATAATGTCATTAATATCTTTATCTGTATCAATATGTCATATCTATGGTTCCTTTCGATGGAAAAGAGCATGTCTAATACCAATAATTATATTATTATCATTTTACATAGTACATCAGATTGTTAGTTTAATATTTTTGTTATACATTTTTTTAAATGAAAATGCATATTTTCACCAACAACTTCACTCACATTTAGAAGAATGGGAAATTGCATCAATTCATTATGGTGAGTTTATTTTCCTTTTTTTTATCTTATCATTTATTCTTTTATATATTATTAAATAATGTTATATTTAATATTTTATTTATAGTTTTTCAAGCATTTTTTCTTGTAATTATACCTTATCTATTAATATGCTTGGGAGCATTGAAGATTACCATTTATCAATATCAATTTTTTAGTTATGTAGATAAGTTATTGAAACGTTTCTCTTATAGACAAGAAAAATTTCAAGAAAATGATAGTAATGTTGATAGTCCACAAAATCATGAAAAGTCTAATAATAGTAGGCAACTTGAAACTATTCAAGATGTTGAAGTGTAAATAATTTTTATATGCATTTTTTTCTAAATACAAAATGTCGATTCATTTCGTTTATTATTTTTGTTATTATTATATTTATTTGTCAATATATAAAATAAAATACATTGTACATAATGAAGTAGAAATTTTTTTTTAACAAAAAAGCTTAATGTAATTACATTTTTTGTTTATTTTTTAAATATATAAAATTTTTGAGTGTTGTCTTTTATATATTTTTAAAATATTGTCATAAACTACTTAAATATTAATTTTAAAGGGGTGCTGAGTATTTAATGAAAAAAAGAAAGAAAAAGAAACAATAAAAACACTTCGTTGTTTGAGAAGGAAGTTTAAAAACTTTTATAAAAATATATTTTATAGTAAATACTTTAATTTCTTTTGTTAAATATTATTTTGAAACATTTTAACGATTATAACAAATAAAAAAAATTTAATTCAGAACACAATACAAATTATTAAAATATATATTTTTTTAATACGTCATAAAATTGGTAAAAAATATTAAAATATTTTTTTAAAAATTATATAGTTAATTGAGATTTTAAATCATCATCACAAAAAGTTATTTGACTACTTTTTTCAAAATCATTTAATTTTTGAGAGATACATTTTCCATTATTTTCTATTGTTATAACATCCAAGTCAAAATATTTCTCTTTATGTGTAGGTAATTTTTCTATATTTTGGACAAAATTTATTAAATTTTCTTTACTACAACTATATTTCTTAGTTGCAATTATATAAATTAATGTTGAAATAAAAATAATAAAAATAATACAAATTGATATTACTGAATAATAATCTGTTTCACGAGGAATTGATGGATAAGAATTATAAAAATCTAATACACTAGAATTAGTTGAATGATTTAACATTATTTAGAAAAAAAAAAAAAGATTTTTTTTCTATAGATTTAATCATTATATAAATATAACATATATTAATATTTTTTAAAATAATTTAAATATAAAACATTTTTTAAAATACTTATTGTATAAAAATTGCCTCTTTCAATTATCATTTATGTATATTTTAATTTACAAAATTTTCAACATTATTTTGCATTCTTGATGCTTTTTCAAATAAATCAGCAAATCTTTTAATTCTTGGACCACCAAAATCTTTACCCATTTCAGGATTATATTTTATTTTTAAATAATTTAATTCTTCTAATGAATCATCAGTTATTGGTTTCCATAAAAATGTTTCATTATTATTTGTATTTTCATTACCATTTGGATTACCATATTTTGCAAAATTACTCCACCATATTCCAACATTATTCATTACCATTTTATCTTTTTCTGTTACATAAAATGGTACAACAAATAAATTTACACCAAAAACATAAAATAATTCTGTTGAATGAGTTGCACTAACAAATGGTAAATGTAATTTGAATGCCATTAAATGTCCTTTATTAAAATGATCAAAACGATATAAATATAAAGGAGCTGTTTTTGATGTTTCTTTTTCTGAAGAAAAACTATTTGAAAAATTAATACTTTCACTAGAAACACTTTTATCACCAAAACCAGAATCACCACTTGAATAACTATTTCTTTTTATATTACTATTTTTATTATTTATTAAAGTTTTTCTATGTTCTATACTTTCTTGACAATATCTTCTCATAGCTATATTATTAACAATATCTCCAAATAGTGTAACAATTTTCTTTTTATAAGCTTTTTTATTTTTAGTAGATACATTTTTTAAATTACCTAACTCTAATGCTTCATCATTTGTCAATTTAATATTACTTTTTTCAAAAAATTCTATAACATTATTAATCAATTTATTTTTTAATTTTTCATTAATTTTCCATTTATATAATCCCATAAATAATAAACCTTCATATTTACATACTCCTATAATACAACATTTTGGTGAAACTTCTTTTCTTAATTCATTAATAGGTTTTGGTAAAAATTCACCATCAACAATTGGTGCATTATCTAAAGTTCCTTCTTTAAAATATTTAGCTTCATATAACATTGTATTACCAAATTTTTCTCCTGGTATTTTCATTAAAAATTTCATCATTTCAATATTATCTTCCTTACTCCATTCATCATTATTTAATTTTTTAAAACCTAATCTAATAGCTTTATTTCTACATATTTCAATTAATTTATCTTTATCACCAATACCCCATATAGTATCAGCATTACCACCCATAAGAATAACTTTTTGAAACATATCTCTAGTAATTGGTGATAATGCTAATATATCAGCACTAACAGCACCAGCAGATTGCCCAAATACAGTAATATTATTTATATCACCACCAAAATATTGTATATTTTCATGTATCCATTTTAAAGCCATATATTGATCCCATAATCCAAGATTACTTGGACATGCTTCATCACCTGTATAAAAAAATCCTAAGAATCCTAATCTATATTGTATTGTAACAACAATAACATCATGTTTAACAAGTGTTTGTGTAATTTTTTTATAATCATATCTAGCAGCACAATCAATTGTAAAACCACCACCATGTATATATATCATGACGGGATATTTAATATTATTTGATTTATTTGATAAATCTGGTGTAACTATATTTAAATATAGACAATCTTCATTTTTTTTATTTGTTATTGTTATTGGTTCAATATAAATATCTTTTTGAATTGATCGTGATTTATATTTTTTTGCTAATAATATTCCATCCCATTTTGATGGTGGAATAGGTTTCTATAATGTTATTAATATATATAAATATATTATTTAAAATAAAAAAAAATAAATAAATACCTTAAATCTTAATTCTCCAACTGGAGGTGAAGCAAATGGAATACCTAAAAATATATTTGAAATAAAACCTTCTTTAGTTTGGTAAGTTTTTCCTTCAACTAAACCATAATTTGTTTGAATTATAGGATTTGATGATGAAAAATCTTGAGTATTTGTAACTGTGGTAAGTTTACTACTTTGACATCCCATATTATAAGTGATTTAAAGTAAATATAAGATATAATGTTGATTGTAAAATGAGTATCTTGATATTAGTAAAATTTAATATATTCTAAAATAAAGTAACTGTTATAGAAAGGTAAATTTCTTTTATATAACATATTCAAATATTCTATTTTATTCAAATACAACATTTTAAAAATTATTATTATATTATAAATAAATATATATATATATATATATTAATGTAATGATTAAAATAAAATTAATAATTATTCATCCTAACAATTATTTTGTAAATATTTTTCATTATGTACAATAAAATTTAAAGATTGTATTATAAATAAAAATAAAAGTTTATTGAGGTATATTTACTGTTAAAAATTTTATTTGACTAAATATATATTGGATCAATGAAAATAATAGTAAAATAATTTGTTTAAAATTTTTACCACCTCCATAATAGTCTTTTTTCAATGTATAAAAGGTTAGAATATATATAAATATATATAAGAGATGAAATGAAATGAAATAATTCAACAAAAAAAAATGATTCATAATGTTTCATAATAAAAAAGGTTAAATTAAAATAGAACCTTTAATTTTCTTTTTAAATAGATATTTAAACTACACATTTTTAATTATCATCAATGAAGATAAAATGTACCTTTTTTTTAAACTACTACAAATACTACAAACTACAAAAACTTCTTTTTTTTTTTAAAGTTATATATTATTGTACTTCAAAATTAGGATAAATATTTATTACAACATTATTAAGTTTTATAACTAATATAAAAAAATTAAATATTTTATTGTTTGAAAATGTTTTTGTTTGAGGGGGTTGAAATGAAAATAAAAAATAAATAAATAAAATATTTACTTACCAAGTACGAAGTTATATATATATATATATCTATATATTTCTGGAAAATGATCGTCTTACTGGATAAAAATAAAATGAAGCCTTGTACTTGAGAAAGAAAGATATATATATATAATATCTTATAAATTTTTTTTTTCTTTGAAAAATAATATATATATATATATTACGCTAAATCAATTGAAGAATGAACAGTAAAAATAAAAAAAAAAATTAACTGAATAGTAAGAAAATTCTTATTTAAATAATTGCTAAGTTATAAAACAAAAGTATTATACAAAAGAAAATGTTGATAATAATAATATTAATAATAATTATAATTTGTTTGATATAAAATTATTATCAATGATAAGAAGAAATAAGGAATTTAATTAATTGACACCAGTCATATTTTAAATTATTTTGATATACTTTCATAAACTTTTAACCTAAAATAACATAAAAATTAGTTAAACTATATATATATATAAAATTGTTTTAAAATAGTTTTGTGATAATTTTGTGCCATATTATGGTTATAATACTGAAACCAGATTGTTTGTTGTACAAAAATGTGAATGATTTTTTAAATAATATGTGGAACATAAAAATAAATATAACTTAATAGTATTAAATTTTTTTTTCTTTAAACATTAAAAAAATTAGTTTAAATTTTAAATTTTTTTTTAAGAAATAGTTTTAAATAAGTTTTTCTACTTTAAAGCTATTTTTTTTATCATCTTTCTAATACTTATATTATAAGTTTCTTAAATTAATCATATTATCAATTTTATTTTTTCATACATCTATAAGAATAATTGTATTTTTTTTTTTAATAAAAATAACAATAATATAATTATAAAACAAGTAAAATATGCCGGTGCAACAAATATAACACAGACTATAATTAATTTTTTTTTTATTTATTAGTTATAATATAATGTTAAAATAATACATTTTAATAATGTTGTTATTTACATATAGTAATTTTACTGGAACATTACTTAAAATTTATATAATATATAATAAAATATTTTAAAAATTTTTATGAAATATAAAAGTAATATAAATTTTATTAAAATTTCTAGCTAATTTAAAAATAAGATAATAATTATAATATAAAATTACTTCTTTTTTTTTAAATTAAACAATAAAAGAGAAAGAGGGATAGATAGAAGAAAGAGATAAGAGAAGACAAAAAGAATTAAACATTAGTAGTATCTGGAACAGAATCATATTGAGAACCAGTTAATTGACTAATAACTCCTTGAATTTTATCAGTACACAAAAGTTTATATAAAGCTCTTTGAATTGCGGATGATGTAAATAGTAATAACCATGGAGTTAATGAGTACATAGCATCAACAATTGGATAAGATACATCATTAATAGTCATTACAAAATCTTCATCATCTTTGTAAGCTCCGTAAAATGTTAACACTTGAATGGTAGCATTTAAAAGTAAAGATATACATAACGCCATTGCTGTAAATAGAATTCTTTTTTCAGCTGAAATTCTACTATTTGATGGAGTAGAATTATTTTCATCTTTAATTTCACTTCTTCTTCTATTCTCTTTCTATAATATTATTATTATTATAAAAAAAAACAATAATTTTCTTACCATTATCTTAGATTGTCTTTGTACTATAAAAATGACAATTATATATATTGTTACACATATCAAAGCACATAATAAACATGCAAATAAATCTATATTTGATGTTAAATAATTTGAGGTATCACCTAAATATAAACGTAATCTTTCACTTTGTTTATCTCTCTGAAATCTTATTATATGTAAAGGATTCATTGGTATATATACCAAAACAACAAATGGTAATAAAAATTGTATCAATCTAGCAATAAAAATATTTTTACTATTCCAATATCCTTCATATTCCATTGGTCGGATGGCTGCTGAGAGGCGATTTAAAGCAAAAAGTACATGACCTAAATATAAAACTAATTTCATATAATAATGAACTGCTACTGATATTCTTGGTAATAAATCCCATGTTAATGTACCTTCTTTGATAACATTAGAAAGCCAATGAAATTTTCTTCCTCTCATAAGTATTGTAAATTGGATAAACATCATTAATTCAGCAATAATTTGACTTGTAGAAAGGCGAAAGAATGAATTTTTAAATATTGTAAAACGTTTCTTAAGTTTTGTTATCATATATAGTATTAATATATTGAGAAATGCTGAGATCAAAACAAATACAAATAAAAGTAAATGTGGTAGAGGTAATGTATATGACATTTTTGGCAATGAAAATTATTATTAACCAACCACCAAATTTACATTAAAAATATACTTTTGATAAAAAAAAAAATAATATATCCTTTCAGTCAAAACAAATAGCAGCTGAAAAAGTAATAAATGAAAGTTTAATAAAAAAAAAAATTTTTTTTTTTCCAAATAACTAAATATATATTATAAGGAATGACAGAGAATTTGTATAAGCATAAATGATAAAATGTAATAACAAAAAAACATATTAAAAATATGCAAAGGGTGATTTTGGCATTAATATTGTGAACAATCTTCTCCACATGAAAAAGTAATGTAAATACAATTAATAGTTAGTTATTGTAAATATTTTTATGTGTTTTTTATTTTTTTTTTCACTAAAAAACTATACTAAAAATAAAAAAAAAAGATCATAAAGTATTACAATTAAATTTCCTAAACTATTATTAAAAAAATGTACTTTTAGTTGTCAATTTATTTACCTATAAATCATATTTTTAAAAAAATAAAAATATTTAAAAAATAAAAAAAGTGTTTATTAAATTCATTTAGCTTTAAGGTAATTTTAAAAAAAAATAAAGTTATATATTTATATCATATTACTGATATATTCATGAAAATGTTATGCCAAAAATTTTTTTTAATCTTCACATCAATCTTATTTAAAAAATAGGTTAAAAAAAACATTATATGTAAATATCATTTATATATCAATTATA
Organism: Strongyloides ratti; assembly: GCF_001040885.1. Classification (NCBI taxonomy): domain Eukaryota; kingdom Metazoa; phylum Nematoda; class Chromadorea; order Rhabditida; family Strongyloididae; genus Strongyloides; species Strongyloides ratti. The sequence goes on from NC_037307.1 coordinate 978,659, forward strand.
ATATATTTATCACAACTTAGAATAATGATAATTTTAACAATCTATCTTAATAAAACAAATTATTATATATAAAAAATTACTTAACTATTATATATAATTTTAAAAATAAGATATATAAATAAAGTATGTAGCATATTAATGATAAAAGTATTTAAAAATAAATAAAAAGAATGGCATTTTTCTTACAATCATTGATATTGATATATATATTTCATAAAAATTTTAACATAAAGAGGAGATTGTTTATCAGAAAAAGAATTTTGATGTATAATCATATTTCCTCTAAATAACTTGTTTTACCCTCTCAACACCGTTTATTTAGCATAAAACAATTTAAGAATAAAAAAAAATTTTTTTGTTAAAATAAATTAATAAAAAGTAAGATTAGTACACTTCATAAGAAAATTTAAAAGATATTAAAAATATTTTTATAAACTTTTTTTATTAAAATAAACTTATATAATTTTAACATAATATCAAATTTTTTATATTTAACAAAGAAAGACAAATTTTTTTAATTAATAATTTATAGTTATGCATTTACATTTAGGTACAGTATCAATAAATAAAAAAATTTAATATATATTATCTTCTTTTTTTTTTTTAATAAATAAAATAATAGCTAATTAATTAATAATTACTTATTTTATCTGTTAATAAATTAAATAATCTATTATATTCAAATTTTATATAGAAAATAAAATATTTTATCAAACAAAAACATCTTTATAGAATGATTAAAATATTTTAAGTAAACATTTGCAAAAATTTATAAATAATCTTCTTTTTACTGGTAGTTATCTTTTGTTAACAATCTCAAAATGATAAACATATGGATTGTTTTAACATTTATATATATAAATATATTATCTTGATAAATTAACATTTTTAAAATAAATATTTTTAAAGAAATAAACTTAAAACATAATTACAAAATTTTTATTTAATCTCTGTATTATGATGTATTGGATAAGATATCACAAAAATCAAAATTACAATTTTTTTTGTTTAATGTTATATTATAAGTCTATTTTTTAAATATATATCATTTTTAATTTATGTAAACACAAAAATATTGTTCTTGAGTATTTTCTGGTAAATTTTCATTGTGTTTCTATTTTTTTTTTCTTCATAATACAATATTTCTATCAAGTCTGTTTCCTTATATTAAACTTTATTGGTACTTATTTATTTATTCTTTATATGTAAAGATTCATATTATAAAAAAAAATTCAATAACATTTTCTTCATCTGAAATTTTTGTGTCAGGTGTCAAAAATTTATATTATATTAAATAACACTTCAACCATAAAATCATTATAATTAAATCAAATATTTTATCATTATTTTCTTTCAAAGTATAAATAAAATTAATGTTAATATAATTTATAAAAGTGATATAAAATAAAAAAGTTTTATATATTTTTTTTCATAAGTTATCAAATATTATTATCGATTATTAAATACTTTTTAGTAATTATAAATATTTTACAAAAAAAAATGTTTAGAAATTGTTTATATTTGAATTAATTAATATTAGAAAATATATGTAAAGTTAGAAATAAATTGGTGATTTGATAAATTAATGATAATTTTAAGAAGAACTGTTTTAAATACTTTCAATACTTAATACATTTATATAAAAAATAAATAGCTCTTTTTATCAACTACAAAATTTATGAAATTTTTCATGATATAAAGAAAATATATGAAACAAAAAAAAGTTCAACTTTGACAAAATTTAATACCTTCTTTTCCTATCAATGAAATACTCATGTTAATAATAATTATTTATTCAATTTTTAATTAATCTTATTTTTAGTATTTTTTTAATTTAAAAAAATTTACAAAAATACATTTAAAAAGTTTTTTATTTAATTTAATAAGTTCTTTATTTTATTTGAGGAAACTAATGGATAAATATTCTATTTTATTCAAATTTAGTATTAAAATCAGTTGCTAACTTTATTGTTGGTGTTCCTAAATTTGAAGGTTTTGTTTGACTTTTTCTACTTCCATGCATCATTTGTGCCATTTGTATCTGTTGAGAGGATCGAAGTCCTTGATGTTTTAAACCATCTTCTATTCTTGTTTTTAATATTGGTATTGCTGAAATACATTTTTTAAAATTTTCTGTATAATTTCTTGCTAAATTTGTTAATTGGTTAAGACAAAAATCATTTAATTGTTTACCATTTTTAGAAACATTTTTAAATTTTGTTTCTGGTGATGGAATTACAAAAGATACTAAAACTTGTATAAGAAGAGCCGTTAATTGAAATTGTTTTTCATCTGATGATATATTATAAAGAATTGTTGTTAGTATTTTACATAATTCTGGTAAGATTAGATAATCACCTTCATCCATCTCATAAACATCTTCTGGTAATACTTCAAGAGCATTGCCTTTTTCAAGAATTTTTTTTAATTCTAATGTTACAAGTGGTCCTAATATCTTAATATAAGATTTTGAAATATCTTTTTTTGAAAATATTGATATAATTCCTTGAAGAGCTGTTAATTTAACTTTTGTATTTTCTGATGTAATAACTGTTTTAAAAATTCTACAAATTTTACCAAATAATTGGGATCCTAAAATAAAGTCTGATGGTACTGAGGTTATCATTACTGTTAATGATAATAATATTATTGATTGATCTACCGGTATATTTGGATTAGAATCCATTAATGATAATGAAAACATTGCACTTCTTACCTCTGTACACCATTCTTGAAATATTTCATCTTCATTACTATTATATATTTTATTACCATTATCATCAATTATAATATTATCTTCATCTCTTAATGGATTTGATAATAATATACGAAGTGATTGAATAGCTGTAGCTGAGACTATTGATACATGACCTAAAGGAATATCACCAATAATTTGTTCACTATCTTTTCTAGCAGATTCTCTAATAACACCAAGAATCATATAAAGAATAGATGGTAATATAACAATTGTACCTCTATAATGACATAAATTTGGGATTTGTGAAAGTAATTGTAAAGCAATTTTAATTAATTCATGACCTTCATATGGTAATTTTGTATATTTTCTAAAATGTAATGGTGTCATTGTCTTTGAATTCATTAATGCTGTATTTATTTGTGGAATTTGTCTTACTAAAAGACATAAACAAAATTCTAATAAAGCAAAAGCAAGTGATCTTTTTGTATCAAAACATCCATCAGATCCTTCCATACCAATATATAATGTATCATTAAATTTATTTGTTTGTTTAATTTTAATAACTATTTTAATAATATCACCAGCAACTTCAGCACAAAGTTTTTGTGTACTAAGATTATCTCTTGTTAAAATTATTCTATGAAGTGCATTTACTATTTCAATACATTTTTCCATATCACTCATTAATTTTTCTTGAAACCATTCACTTTTCATCATAAAATGAATTGATTTTAGGCACAATTTTACACGATTATCAATATCATTTACATTTCTAATACAACATAAAGCTTCTAAACACATACCAATCATTATATCAAAACGTGCTTCTTTTGAAAGATTTTTCCAATTTCTACATGTTGGTAATTCTGTTGTTAACTCAAAATTAGTTTTAGATAACCATATACTTGAGGCAAGAAGAATAGTTGGCCAGACATCACGATAATAATCTTTACATGAATCAACACATTCTGCTATATAAAATGAACCACCATCATCTGGAAGTTGATTACTATACTCTGGTGGTAAAGATAATAAAGCAGAATCTCTTAATGCTGCCATCCAATAAATAACTAAAAAGTTTAATTCTGGATCAACTAAATGAAGAAGAGAATTCTCATCATTATTTTTTTCAATAGCTACTATATAAACTTCACTCCATGCTTTTAAAATTGCTAATTTTTCAAGTGTAGCAGTACTTTCATTGTATAATGGTGTTATATTATTACTAGTACTTTTTAATTTTGTTAATGATGATACCAATAAATGGTGAACTCTTTTAAGATCATTTATATCTCTTACAACACCACTACCTATCCATGTTGAACATACTTCACAGGCTGCTGCTGTTATATGAGAAGGTGTATCTTGTTCAAAAGCTGGTCTTAATGCTGCACCAACTTGTGCCTGAAATTGTTCTAAAATTACATGACCAGGAAATTCTGTCTCAGAAACATGAGCAAATCTTTTAATAATATCTTGTAAAGTTGCTAAACCAGCTAAACGTAAATGTGTATTATTAGAGGTAGCACCCATAAAAGCCATTCTAATAAGATCAGATAAATGAAGAACAAGATAATCAGCCTTTCCAGATGATGATAATTGTAATTCTTTAGCTAAAGCAAGATCTAAATGTGCACGTTCTGTTTCACAAAGTTGTAATAATTTTTGTACAACTTCTAATGCAAAAACTCTTGCTGGCCATCGTGGTAATAATTTTTCTTTACCTGGTTCTGAACGTTTACTAGATACATTAAAAGTTGAATCATCATCTTCATCCTGATTTTTATCATTATCATCTTTTTCACCATTTAATGATGCCATCTCATTTGTTGATGTAGCAAGAATATCTTTAACCATTAACATCCAAAAATTTAAATGTTCACCACCAGTAGCTTGAACAAGAAATATAATACTTTCTTTAATATTACAAACTATTTCAGGATCAGTTTCAATATCTAATAATTCAAATAAACCACCTTCAAGTCCTGTTTCAGGTAATATACATTCATTTTTACTTCCATGTCTTTCAATCATACTTTGTGGTACTAAAGATGAAGCATGTTCTTTTACTTCAATAGATTCTCTTTGTAATAATTGTTTTAAACAAGCAATTGAACTTTTTCTTAAAACTAAATGTGGTGAGTACATTAAACGGCAAATTTCTTTTACCAACCAATCTAATTCAACAAATCTTGGAGCAAATATATGTAATTGTTGTAAGCAAGCTATAGCTTCAGCCTTCACAAAACTATCATTATTTTCAAACATCATTGAACAAGCAACTAAGAAAGATGACCTAATATTTTCAACTGATCCAACAGCTGACTGTAACTCTGGACCAACTGCTGTTATTAATATTGATGTTAATTTACCAAGTGATCTTATAATATCAATATGATGTGATGATACATTAAGTAATAATCTTAAGCATAAAGATAAACATGGTTCAACATAACCTTTAAACATTCCACTACCAGTATTAGCAATAAGTGATAAAGAAAAAATAGCCCATGATTGTACAGTTGGAGAGGATGGATCTTGAGCAAGAGCTAATGTAATAGAAACAGATGTATTTAAATGTTGACTTGATCCTAATAAACCAACATAATTATGAAGAACACCAATTGTAATAGCAAAACTGGCACGACTTTTTTCATCTTTTAATGTATGAAGTTTATCAAAACAATATTGAGCAATTCCTGCTACATATGGTGCATCTTTTGTTACCTGTGCCATTCTAGAAAGAAATTCTATTGCCAAACATCTTAATGGAATTTTTTCATGATTTATATAATTTGAAACTAATTCAAAGTTTGTTTTTCTTAAATTATCATTATCCATTTTACCATTTCTACATTCACTAAGACATTTTATTGATAATAATAATGCTGTAAGAACATTTAATTGTATTGAATATTGTCTTGCTGGTGATCTTTGCCATGATTTTATGACTTCTTTAAAATGTTCTGTTAATTGTATTTTGTGTTTTGATGCCAATGTTGGATAAAGACGGGAAAAAACTATTATTGATAGGTCTAATGCTTTTACAGGTGGAGAAATTAATTCTGGCCAGTATCCCTGTGAAAGTGTATTACATGTTAAACTTTCAAAAATATCACTTTCTAGTGAATCTATTATTTGAAGATGTGAACGATTAGGATGTAATTCCATTTCAATGGTACTTTCATCAGTAGTCTTTAACCACCCACCAAGAAAATTAGATTCCATCAATGAACATGCTGATAATGATAAAGAAGTTATTGTTGTGGAGGAAGAATTATCTGATAAACTAATATCAGCAACTAATTCACGTAATAATGTAGGATTCAATGTATTATATTTGCCTGTTTCCATATTAATTAATAATTCATATAATCTTATTTTTAACTCAAAAATATATGATCTTAAAGCTGTACCATGAGATTTTAATAAAGATGCTACTTGTGCTAATGTCATTAAACTTGACTCTAAGGCATTATAGATTTTTTTTTCAATACTTTCATTCATATCTTCTTTACAGTTAACATAAAAAGCATTCAATGATGCTAAAGCACCTGATCTTGATGTTAAAGTAAAAATCCATGTTTTGACGTCACCTCTTTGATTTTCTGCTTCAGCTTCCTCTTTATCTTTTGGAAAAGAATTTTTCCAAAATATTTTTAACTTTGAGATGTATGGACGAATGAAAAGTGGATCAGAAAAAATAAGAGATGTCAAAAGTAGCCATGCAGCTTTAACTTTTTGTTGAGTTATATTTGATGTTGAGGATGCTGAACGAAGTAAATCTTCAGCTAATTGAAATACCTGACGAGATTTAGAAAAAGGAATACCTAAAGGTGACAATTTTGATGCTGTTAAAAGAGAAGCTAAAGCACATGAATAACCATCAATAGCAACAGAAAATGTTTTCATATGTTCTAATCTTGAAATACAACGGTCAATAAGTGGTGTTAAAAGTGATGGAACAGCAAATGCTATACAACGTAAAGCCCACCCTGCAGCTACACGTGTTGATTGAATGGGATGGAGAAAAGATGCAAAAACTGGTTCCATAATACCAGTAGCATCTGTAAAAAGATTTGCTACAGATGAGCCTATTTGTTGAACTAGAGCAGATATTTCTAATAAAATTACAGTACATATTTGTGATGATGATATATGTTTAACAGATGGAAGAGTTTCTGTATTTGTTTCACTTAAAACCTCGTAACTTGAAATAAATTCACCAAGAAGTGTACCAAATATTTTACAAACTGAAATTTGAGTATGTTCTGAAATAATTTGACCAAATGTTTTACGGAAAATGAAAGAAATACAACGACGCATATGAAGTGCTTCTTGTATCTGATTAGGATTATCTGATGAAGCAATAGGACCTATTTTAGAAGCTACTGATAAAAGATGTGTTATAACAAATGATTGATTTTTTTCTAACCATCTTCCACCCATTGTTTTTATTATTTTTATATATGCAAGAGTTATTCCATTACGAATTTCTTTTGAAGAAGAGTAAGAAGACATATTTGTTATAGAAACAGTTGATTTTAAAAAACCACCAATTCCACCACGTATAAAGACATCAGACAATAAATTAAATGAAGATTCAATTGTCCAATATTTTCCATTACCATTATTTTGTCCTTGACTATTATTTATTTGTGTATTTTTAATTGCAAGTTTAGTTAATGTAGCAAAGACGTCAGCAACAGCTAATCTAGTATGATAATTACTAACATCTAAACTTTTTATTAACAATGTAGCAACACCATCAATATCCATTGTATATAATGTTGGGTATTCTTTAACTAAAGCATGTAAACAATTTATAGCAGCAATCCTGACAGATAACACTCTATCAGTTAAGTATGGCTTAACTAATGATTTATAAGTATCTCTATGTATTGAAGTTGAGGCATTTCCTAATCCTAATATAATTTTTGTTATAGTATTCAAAATTTCAGCTCGAACCATACTTTCAGCGCTTTTTATCCATTTTGAAATAATTGTAAAAGTTTCTTCAAAACTTCTACCAACTAATCTTCCAACACTTTCATATAATGCACTTAATACAGATAATGCTGTTCTTTAAACAAAAAATAAAAATAAATTTCTTTTTTTTTTTTAAATTTAACTTACAATTTTATAGATAATTGTTGTGAACTTTCCTCTTTTCCTTTTAAAATATCATTACAAGTAGCTATAGTATTAAACAAATCAATGCTATCACCAATAGTATAAATTTTTCCTATACATTTTGATAATAGATGTCTTGTAGATGGTCCAGGACCAGAATTAATTCTTATTATTAATTGTGAAATCAATTCTTTTTGGCAACTTTTTAAATCATTCTATAATTTAAAAATATTATTAATCAAATAATAATAATAATAATATTTACCTTATTTGCAGCAGAAAGTACTTTATCAAGAAAACGTAACCATTCATATATAAACAATGGTTTCTTTGGATCGGGACATATTTTGAAAGCTTCCTCATTTAACAATAAACTTTGTGAACCTTCCATCTAATAAAATAAAAATATAAATATTTATTTATAGAAGTAAAAAAAAAATAATATTATTAAAATAATATAAATATATATAAATCTAAGTAAAGTAAAGATAAACTATATTTGAATGGTAATGCCAACAAAACAACTGATAAATAGATATCAAGAAAAGAGAGAGAGTTTAAAGAAGGGAAAAAGAGAAACACCATACCAAAATAATATTAACAACGTGTTTTATTTAAGGATATATTTACTTTCTCTTTTTTCAACTAATGAAAAAAAATTTAATTAAATTTTTATTTTATTTTTTTTTTATTCTTAGAAAATTCATTTTACTTAAGTTTTTAAAATTACTTATTTATTTATTTTAATGTAAAGGGTTACTCTCAATTTACAATATAGATTGTTTTCATTAATAATGTTATTTAACAATAATTATAAAAAAAAATTTTATAGTTATTGAAAGAAAGAGCAATTTAAAATATAAGATTTTTATCAAAAATATTTAGTTAAAAAATATATAAATATATATATATTATAACTTTATATAAATAAAGTATATATAATAGTATAGTTTTTTTTTCCAGAGCAGCTGTATTATTTCAAATAATATTATTTTCTCCCATCAAAAGTTTGTACATTTTGTTTTTTTATTCTTCCAAGTTATCTTTATTACTATTATATTTTTAAAAAGATTTCATTTAAAAATAGTTGTACTTAATTAATAAAAAACTTAATTTTCGAATTATAAATGTTTCTGAGAAATGGATACATATATAAAACATTAAATATTTAGAATAAATAAACAAAATAAAAGTTATTTTATTATAAACAAAATTTCCAATATCCAATTTAACACTGCTTATCTAATTTATAATACTATAAAAAATAAAACAAATTTTATTTTTCAATTCACTTTACATATGTCAACTTTAAAAATGTTTCCCCATGATAAACAAAGAATAACTTGATCATTCTTTAGTTAAAATGGATTTTATAAAAAAAAAGACATATAAAGATTTATTACATTTATTTAGTGTATATGTATTTAGAATATGGTATAAAAAAATAGAGTGTCTTTAAATTTTTTGTTTGTTACAATTACACATGAAACTAATAATATTCTTGACTATCATTTTTTTTAAGTTTATACTGTCAAGGGATTCATTTTACTAGACAAATGTTAAAATATTTATTAAAAAATTTTAATGCCATTTATTCTAAAAAAACTCAAATTAATTAATCATAAAAGATTATTAAAAAAAATTTAATCAATTTAATAACTTGAATTCAATTATTTATAAATTTAACAATAGAACAAACATATATTAAAAAATCTGTTTTAATAATATTATACTATATAAATACTACAAATAAATGCATAATATTAAAATAATAAAGTAAAACAAAATTAATGATAAAAACTCAAGCATTGAATCTTATTTTTCCAAGTGCCTTATTTGAATAATTGACAGTAGATGAATAAGAAGCGTAGTCAACTTCTTGAAATGGGGCAAGATTTGTTTTGGAGAAGCCAATTAAATTATTACTTCCTCTCTTGACAAATTGACCAGCAATGTATGCTGGACCAGGAATTGAAATAGCAGAAGGAATAATATCATATGTATAACATAACATATTAATAACTTTTTCAAATTTCTCAACAGTAAATTTATCCTCATTTTTATTTTCATCATAAGCCATATAGTAAAGTGGAAGTTTTGCTGTTCCTAAACAAGATGGGTTTGTTTTCGAATACATTCTAATATTTTCACCAAGACTAAATTCTTTGGATATAAAAGTTCCAGGAGAAACATTGTCAACACATCCATTATTTTGAATAGAATAAAAACGTGAATTATCTTGTTTACAAACAAATACGTAAGTAAAGTTGGTGTTAACTGATTTACTACCAAAAATAGTACCAATTAACGACTTCATTTCAATAAGCACATTAAACTCATTTTCAATCGACTTTTTAAACTGCTCCTCATTCAAACCACAACGGAAAAAGATAATTTTTGAAGGTGGATTTCGTGAGTTTTCTCGACATCTTTCTAAAATTCTTGTAAAAATATCTTCTAAAGATTTCTTTTCGATAATAAATGGTTCGTCTTTTTTCTTATCTTGATACCAATAATCACCACAATATTGTCCAAATCTTTCTCCTAAATTGGCACACCATCCTCCAACAGAAGTAGATAAATCTTGTTTTATTGTTCCAGGAACAGTAAGTGACAAATCAAGACCAATGTAAAGAGTATCCTTGTTATCAATGTTAAAATTTTCGTATTTTGTATCACCCATATAAACATGAAAGTTGAGACCTCCAAGTTTAGAATTTGTTTTTCTTACAACATTATCTAATGTTACAATTTGATTTTGGCATTTAGAAGCAATTTCAAAAGTAATATGCTGTGTAATAACATCATTTTTTTGCTCAAAAACTTTAAGAACTGTATGACTTTTTTTTATTTTCTTATCATCAATCAAAATTAAATACGGTTTTCCTGAACACTTTTCAATAGAACTACTAAAATGTTTTAACAGACCATCTTCATTAATTCCATTGTCAACATCAGTATTACAAGAATAAATTGAAGGTCTGTTGAAATGAATCTTATTTTCTTTGCATCTATCTACATATCTTTGAGCAAATCCATTAATAGTGTGACTGCTACATCTTTCATTGTGAACAATAACAAGACTCATTGATTCAGAGCAACTATGGACTACAGGTTTATTCTCATTCTTAATTCTTCCGTTTTCAATACGAACAGCATGGTTTTCACGAACTAAAACTTTTGGATTTTCTGGTTGATCACAAGTAACATAACATGATGATTTAGACACGCTTATACCAAACTTAGTAAAAAGATTGTTTATACTGGTAATACCAAGATTATATAATTGATTATTAGTACTTCCTTTTCTTTCAAATGGACCACTAGTGTTGACACGTTGTTGTGCTGATGCAGAAGCTGGATCCATCTTATTAATTGGTACTTTCTGTCCACAAACAATCTTCAAGACTTCTAATGGATAAAAGTTAACCTCTTCAATAACTTCCTTTGCTTCATCTTTTTTAATAGTCCTCTTAATTTTATGAACAAATAGAGGCCATTCTGGATATTTCAATGTTATATTAAATCTATCAGAAAAATATTCAGCAATCGACTTCCGAGAACCATCTTTCATGTCAATAAAAGTATCATTTGCACTATGATTATGAAGATCATGTCGAAATTTAAAGATATCACCATTCTTTCTATGCATCGTTTCAACATAGACACCTTTAATATTACTATCATTAATTCCATTATTAAATTCCCTTAATGAACTTGGTACATTTCCTCTAAAGATTTCATCTTTAATAATCTTGTCCAGAGGTTCAGATTTGTAGTACACATTTTTTGAAGCATCAATAGAAAGTCCAAAACATGGTCCATCAATATTTACAAACTTAATATTTTTTGTAAATCCACCAATTATTATCCTACCAGGGCCTACTCTTAAATTTTCATATTCCGAAGATGATGTTGATTCAGTTAATGACTTCCCACCATTCAATTGAACATATCCACCTCCTCCAGCACTTTTGTCATTTAGAGCTTGTTGTGTAGTAATTAAATCCAAGCAACCAATTATAACATTAAATTCTTCTTCTCCATAGCAATCAACATAACTGGATAGATCAATCTCGTGAAAACGGGGTGTTTTTTCAAAAAGGATTCTAACACTACCGTTCTTGAAAATACTTTTGAATTGAATACCTAATTTTTCTTTCTCCATAACAAATTCATCAATATTTAAAGGATGATTTGTTATCAAATTTTTCACTCCATCATAAGCATAGAAAAGTTGGTCATTTCCAAAATTACCACTTAATTCATGAGCTTTACTTACAGCAAATCTACAGGCATTTCTTTTCTCAAGTGCTGCAATCGGTGAACTAAAATAATGTAAAAATATTAACAAACAAAAAAATATTTTAAATTTACCTAGGACCTTCAGAATTAACATATGTTAAATCTCTTGTTTTGTTACTATTTGGAAATAAAACTTCAACTTTACAATTGTAACGATACCATATTGTTCCTTGACTAATTGTAAGCTTATGTAATTGTGTAGCAATGCAACCTTCAGACATTCTAAAAAAAACAAAAGTAATTGATAAAAAATTAAATATGGTATAAAAAAGAATATAAAAAATTAAATAAGGTATTAAAAAAGAATATCAAATAAATTGTAAGATGGATAATGACACATACATCTAAAACTACTATAAATTAATAAAATGGTATATACGTATGTTAAATGAAATAAATTTCAAGTTGTAGTATACCATTGGTTTTAAAAGAAGAAATCAAACTTAAATTTAACTATTCTCAAATTATCCAATATCTTTTTTCCATAACTAAGACTAATGTACAAAAGTTTTAAAAAAATGTTAGATGAGTAGGACTGAAAAAACTAGAAGTAAAAAGTTTTACAAAAAAGAATTCTAACAATTCTGAGTCCATCTCAATTAAAATAAAATATTAGTGATGGAAAATTATATATTTAAGTAATATAAAAATTATAATGTACCAATTAAATAATGATGAAAAAATGATAGTAAGTTAACAGTGAGAAACTTTAATGACAAAAGAAAATTTAAAAATGAACGATTACAATTTAGATATCATATCTTTTTTTATTTAAGGTAACCTTGTTCATAAAAGTTAAGGTACAAAAATTAAAATAATCATTTGATATTTTGGTAATATGATATTCAATTAATAAAAAAATATTCATTGTGTTGAAGGGATTACTATCAATATACCTATTAGTTATTATCGAAAAACGATATAATTCTTTTTTTTTTAACCCACCATTATCATTCTTTTTCCAGTATTCACATTAGTTTCAGCAATAAAAAAAATTTTAATTTACTACTAATTAAACAAATTAATTAAAAAAAGTAACACAATCTTGAAATTTTTATGGAAAATAGAATTAAAATAATTAATTTGTTTCTTATTTTCTTTTTTTAAATTAGCATTTTAACAAACGAATAAAAAATTATAAATTTGAATATATATTATAAATGAAAATACTTTCAAGTATCAATATAGAAGTATTTTCTAATATATTCAAATGTATTAATGATTTTTGATTCATTTCCTGTTATTTTACTCTTATCAGTTACTTTTATGTTAATAGAAGCTAACAGTAAATTAGAAAGTAAGATAAAAAAGGATAATGAAATTGATAAAGGTTATATTTACTCATTTTTCAAAAATTATAATATAACTGATCTTCAAGAATTTAATTGTACTATCAAACATTATCATGGCATTAACTTGACAAAAACAAAATATTTAATAGTTAATTGGGATGATATGATGCTTATTGAAAACAAAACATCACCACAAATATACATTAATATTTTTTATCCTGAAAATACTACAACAAATGTTATAAATGAAAATAAAAAAATCAGTAAATGGAAATTAGAATGTGGAATTGACAGTTGTACCTTTGGTCTTAAATTTATTTTAGATAACAAGCATTATTCAGATTTGATGTACTACAATAAAACTATTGAACCAGATTATTCATTAATGATATTTTTTACAATGAAGAATGATAGATTTTCATTAAAAACTATATCATATGGTGGCCATAATTATCCACTATATTTTTGTCCTACAAAGTTTTGGTTTACAAATGAAAGTAATATAATTTTTCAACCACATAAAAGTATTGAAAATATTAAAAATTTCTATGGAATAGAATCTAAAAAAATACTTGTCCCAATATTTCCACAATCACTAAATAGCAAATTTTTTGTTTGTGGTGTAATAAAACAACCAACATTGACTGATATTCAAGTTGGGTATAATATTAAGCAAAATAATGAAAAAAATATGGAAATATTAAATTATTGTGGAATTTACAATAATAATCAGATAAATTTTTCTTTTTTATTTTTAGATATTAATTATAATTATGATGGTACTAGAAAAGTAATAAAAATAAAAGCAGATAATGATGCAATTCTTTTTGGGGAGGTATATTATATCTATAGTTACTATAATAATAATGGTAAAATAAATGGATCACTTGTTAATGAACCATTGAAACCACGGTGTTTAGTGAAAAGAGAAATTATTAACACAAAATCTAAAATTATTCCTAATTTTTTGTTTTATAACAAATTAGAATTATTTAAAAAAGATAATATTAATTATTATCTTATAGACCAAAAAGTTTACAACAGAAGATTTATTGTAAAATGTTTAACAAAATTTGAAATGTATTATTCTTCAAATTTGGACAATTATTATTCAATGGCTGTTGAATTAGAATTAAAGAAAGAAATAAATAATAGTAATGAATTAATTGATACGAATAGTATATTATTTTTAAAAAATAATCTTGATAGTTATGGACAGTATACTTGCAATGTTTTATCAGTAAGCAAAAGTTTTATTAATTCTGGCACTATTATAGAAAATGTATATTTTATACCTGATGATCATTCATATTTTTATTTACCTACAATAAATTCTAGTGAATTAATATCAGATATACCATCATGTAAAAAATCTTATGGTAACTTTAGTTATTTGACAAATATTCATGTTAGTTTTTTAAATACATCAGAAAAAGATATTTTTACTGGTACTGATAATAACAACAAAGTGCAAAAAAGTTTTTTTAATTCAAGTAGAAAAGATTTTAATGAAACTTCTCATATAATCTGTACTTATAAGACAATTGTTGATACGATTTTTGAAACACATCAATTATTTAAGAATAAAAATACATTAGGGAAATATCCACTTATAATGGAAAAAGTTTATGTTTATGATTTTGTATATTGTGTTTTGGTATCTATATTTTTTATAATTATCCTGCTTATTATATTTTTAATTTTTATTTATTTTGTTCGAAAATTGCGTAAGATATGTTTTAAATACAAAAAAGAATACAAATCAACAGAATCGAAAAAAGAAATACAAATGAATGAGAACTATCATGTATAAAATATTTTTTTGATATTAAAAAAAAATATATAGATAAAGTAATTTAAATTTAATGTAAAATTCTATTTATATAATAGAAAAAATATTTAATTAGTAAAAAGTATTAAAAAAATTTTATTTGAATATAAATTGATACACAACATAAAATAGTTTAATTTATTAAATAATTCTATTTTTATAAAGAAAGTTTTTCATTAACAATTTTAATGAGTATGTTATTGTTAATATCGAGAATGTTATAACATTGTAAATAAAAATGAAAAATATCTAGTAATAATATTATTATTTTAAAATATATAAATAGCATAAAGTTTTGCTAGTTTTTTAAAATTGAAATTAATGAGAATAAAAAATTATATTTTCAATAACTTATTCTCATAAGTTTATTTATTCAAATAATCAATTATATATTTATTTTTAAACTTTGTTTTTTGTAAATATTGACTATTAATACAAGTCAAAAATATGTAATAAATATTTATATGTGTACAAAATGTTTTTATAAATATCATTATTTCATTGTATAAATAATTCTTTAGTAACATTACTTAAGAAAACGTTTTTGGCATATGTATCATTTGCATATTTTATCCAATTCTTAATTTCACTAGTTACTTCTTCACAATTAACTTTTAGAGACAAATTATAATTCCAACCAAGTAAAAAATCTGAACTTTTACATAAATCAGTTGATGAATCAAATTCAGTTTTAATTATGCGATGACTTTTTTTAATTTCGTGCATTTTCCAACCGTGATGTAAAAAATCATTATCACAAAATCTCCAACCTGTAAGCCAGGTGTCTCGTACCCATTTTCTCATTGATAATTTTCTAATTATTTTAATTTTTCCTTTATTAAATGCATAATGATTTATATCATTTGGTGTTTCATCTAATTTATTTAATATCCATTTAAAGCATGATACCACTATCATATTTTGATCAAAACCAACAGAGTAATTATAAATTTTCATACATTGTTCATATTCGGATTTATACTTTTTAGGTCCTATTGAATTAATAAGAACAACTTGTAAAGCAACATTATCACGTCCATCATTCATCATAGGGATTTTAAAATCATAATTAGCAAAATACTTTAAAAAATTTCTTGCATAAAAATCATTTTTTATTATATAACTTCCTGCAGCTACTTCACTATTAAATACTCTATCATAAAATAATATTTCTTCTTCATTTCTAGGAAGATATTCTTCTATTCTATGTAATGGATTAACAACACCCATATCACCATCTAAAAATACAATATATTTTATACTATCTGCAAATTTTAAACCATAATTAGATACAATACAATGTCTTTTAAACATAAAATCTATTTGGTCACATCCAATTAATAAATTATAATTTGTATTTGTAGTGATTATTACTTCAAATGTATAATTATAATGTAAACAGTAACATTCAACTGTTTTAATTGCTTGTGCATAATTTGTTAAATTATTATTATCGAATATCATAAGAATAGCAATGTCACTAGCAGTTATATCATTTTTTTTTATCAAAAATAGCTTTCTATTAGAAATAATATAGTGCCATAATATAAAAATGATAAAAAATGAAATATAACAATAAATAAAACGGAAAACAAATTTCATTTTATATAATTTTTGTTGCTTTTGACATGACAAAAAACTATTAACATTTATTTTTCGAATAAAAATCAGGTACTAAAATATAATTTATTTGTTAATAAATTAAATGCAATAATTAAATATAAATACAATTTTTTTTTTTAAATTTGATACTATTATGAAAAAAATTAAAATAACAATAATAGTTTATTTTAACAGCTAACGTTAAAATATATAATTATTTTGTAACAATCTAAAAAAATTTTAAAGTATATTTTAAAAGTTTTATTATACTTTATAAATTAAACAAAATATTTATCTTTAAATATTTTAAAGTTGAATACTAAATATATTTATTAAGCATAATAAAAACTGGTTGAAAAAAAGTCAATAAAATTAAGTAAATTTTATTTTTTAATTTTTAAATATCTGCCTAATTTTGATTTATAGAAAATTATTACAATGAGATAATGGTAAGAGAACACCAGTCATCATATCTCAAGAATTACTAATAGACTAAGAAAGTCTTCAACGTTAATTGTATTTCAAAAGTTAAAAAAAGTCTAGCACATTAAGTCTCATGCTTCTGTGATTTGTTTATCTGAAGCTATAAGCATGTACTTGAGAACCATCGCAAAATGACATTTCCTATCAAATCTTATGTTATAGAAGTTCTATAGAGACAAAACCATGCTCGTTCGCTTTATCATAAAAACTAATCAAAGATAATAGCTTTAATTTAAAAAATCTTAATTTAATAATAAAAGTCATATTTTTTCAAAAAATATTCTCCATTTTTGCTTTTAATTTTGATTCACCACAACGTTCAAAGTTTTATGTTTACATAGCTTTGATTATATTCTAAATTAATTATTTTTCAAAAACTATCAAACGAGTATTTTTCTATTGTTATCTTCTAAGAAAAAATTTTTTTCCTAGGATTAATTAGAGGTAAAGCAGATATATGAAGAATTTTTTACCGATTTCTAAACTTGTTAAATACTAGATATATTTTTATAAACTTTTCTTGTTTTTACATTAATTTTGAAGAAAAACAAAATGAGACTAATCTTAGTGTCGTATGATAAGTTTCACCTGAGATATTGAAAAGGTAGGAACAATGAATATTTTGGAAAAATTTCCGCCTTTTGTCATATCTCGCTTCAAGATGAAGATATAAACAAGCAGTTTTTTTTAATCGACTTCTATTACGTTTTCATATAGGGTTTACCTTCAAAATATTTTTATAACTTTAACGATTAATGAGATATAAAAATTGATGATAATGGATTGCGCGGGAAAAATATACACACATCATATCTCAAGAACGATTGCAATTGAAAAAAAGTTTTCAACGTGGACTACAGTTAAAAAGTTAAAAGAAGCCCAGCGCACCAAGTTTCAAGTTTCTGTGAGCTTCCAAACTTGAGTTATGAGCACGTGCTCAAAAATATTTTTAAGCTACATTTTTGCTTATATCTCGAGATTTAAGCATCCTATGAAGATGAGACTAGTCTCATTCGCTTTCTCACAAAAAACTGGTCTAGAATAGTTAAATTAATTTTAAAATTCTTCAATGAATCATAAAAGGCGATTTTTGTCAAAAAATATTCCCCGCTTTCGCCTTCAACTTCAAGTGCCTATAACTTCCTAGGTTTTCATTTTTACATAGCCTTGATTATATTCAAAATTCATGATTTTCCAAGGGCTATCAGATGAGTATATTGGCATTCTAAAATTCGAAAAATAGATTTTTTTTTGTGGCACTATTATTAATGATGATGCCGAAAATTTAGAATATTTTTGATACTTGATGAATTTTAGAAGAAATAGAAGATATTGCTACCGAATCTTTTTATTTTTAGTTAATTTTGAAATTGAAATCGAATGAGACTAATTTTATTGCCGTATGATAAGTTTCACCTGAGATATTGAAAAGGTAGGAACAATGAATATTTTAGAAAAATTTCCGCCTTTTGTCATATCTCGCTTCAAAATGAAGATATAAGCAAGCAGTTTTTTTTAATCAACTTCTATTACGTTTTCATATAGGGTCTACCTTCAAAATATTTTTATAACTTTAACGATTAATGAGATATAAAAATTGATGATAATGGATTGCGCGCGAAAAATAACCACATCTCATATCTCAAGAACGATTGAAATCGAAGAAATGTTTTCAAGGTGGACTATACTTTAAAAGTTAAAAGAAGCCCAGCGCACCAAGTTCCAAGTTTCTATGAGCTTTCAAACTTGAGTTATGAGCTCGTGCTCGAAAATATTTTTAAGCTACATTTTTGCTTATATCTCGTGATTTAAGCATCCTGTGAAGATGGGACTAGTCTCATTCGCTTTCTCACAAAAAACTGATCTAGAATCGTTAAATTAATTTTGTAAATCTTCAATGAATCATAAACGGCGATTTTTGCCAAAAAATATTACCCACTTTCGTCTTCATCTTTAATTCATCACAGCGTTCATAGTTTGAATTTTTATATAGTCTTAATTATATTCACAGTTAATCATTTTTAAAAGACTTTCTTATGGATACACTTTTACTTTGAAATTTCAAAAAAAATTATATTCAAAATTTATTTAGCGTTATTTTAAAAACCATATATATTCAAACAATACTTTAGAATGTTACATATTAATTTTAAAAAACTTCTACATATTAACAGTTACTTTTAGCATTTATTAAATAAAATTATAATTTTATTAGTACAAAATATTATTATTAAAAGTAATATGTTTTGCAATAATATATTATATCATTATAAAAAATAAATAAATTCAAGAATAAAACTTTATATGCGTTACCATAGTAACTAATAAACATGGAAAACAAAAGATAATATTTATTTTAAGCTAAATAAACTTATATTATGACTCAAAGCTACAATACATTAATATTGGTTAAATTATTTATAATTTTTCTTGATCTTTTATTTAATGCAGTAACAACATGTTTATATTCAACAAAAAAAACTTTGCTTATGTTATTTATGTATGAAATATTTGAAAAATATTTTTTTAATTTAATTTTTATATTTTAGAATTCAGAATGTGTGCACAGTTATGGGTATAATTGTTCTTGTTATTAGTTTTGTTTCAACATTCATCTTTCAAGCAGGATTAATTAAATATTTGATTGTTAAATTTAAAAATGTTATAATAATATCAATAATATATTTAGCTGTATCAATTACAACGCATACAATAACACTAGTAAGTTTTTATTAATATTATTTTTTAAATATTTTTATTAAGAGATCTCGTTGGTATAACAAAGAAAAGTTTATATGGAGTTATGAATTACTTTCATTATACGTCATTCATAGAACAGTCGCAATTTTTTATTATTATAGTTATAAAAAAGCAGCTCTCATTTTAGGAGATCCAAAATTTTATAATGATAATAGTTGGTTAAGAGATAAAATAAGATATGATTCATGATTTGGATAAAATATATTCCATTATTTTTATGTAACGAATAGCTGATTTTAAAATTTCATGTTTACTCATTCTTCGGTTTATAGGATATGCAGGAATAATTAAACGTAGCTTAAATAATATTATACTATTATTTTAAAATTTACTTACTTTAAAAAATGCATCTTTAACCTGAAGCTGGCGTACTTTTTCACGTGAAATTAGTTTTGAATTGAATTTATTTACAGAATACATTTTTTTATTTAGAATTAAAGTTGTTTAATTTATAAATATTTCTACAATATAAGTTTAATTAAAAGAATCTTTTTATATAATAAATGTATAACTATGATAAAATCTAATCTTTGTTAAGAAAAGTTACTTCTCAATAAAAATAAAAATAAAAAATCAAAAAAAAAAATTATATTAATTAACATTAAAAACAGAAAAATACAAAAAAAAATTAGATAAAAAAATGAATTCATATACTAATCACAATTTTCATAAAGTTCCTCAATTTCCATGTAAGAATTTATACTTTTTTCAATAATAATTGTCTCTGTTTCTATTTCTTTTATAATATTTTCAATATAATTTTCAGTATCCAAAATTTCATTCTCTAATTCATTTATCTCTTTTCTTGTGGTTGATGCTTTCTCTATAAATTTAATTGCTCTTTCTCTTAAGGGAACTGCTCTTTCAAGAAGACTACCACAACCATAACGAGATTTTTCATATATTATATTATTTGCCTTGACAATATCATTTTTTAGATCAAAAGATGTCAATTTAATATCTTTAATTAATTCTTCTGTCTTCTTGTTTTTATCTAATGATGCTTGTTTAGTTATATTTGTCATTAATTTTTGCACTTTTATATAATTCAAATTTTCATTCATACTCTTTTTTCTGTCATTCAATTCTGTTAATAAAGTTTCAGCATCACTTCCATAAATTACTGCTTCATTAAAATTTTTTTTACTTTCTGTTATGTTATCAAAAAAATATTGTAATGTATTTTCAACATTTATTAAATGTGATGTTGCATTTTTTATATATTCTTTAGCTGCTTCAGATTTTTCTAAAACATTTGAACTTAACATAAAACTTTTTTTTGATTTTTCTAGTATATCTAATGCAATTTTCTTTTTATTAATTGCTTCATTTATTATTTCTGTTGCATTTGTTATATTTCTAAGTGCGTAATATATATCAACTGATAGTTTATAAGCACTATCACGATCAGTATTTATTTTTAAATTGTCAATCTCATTTATTACATTTGTAATATTTTCTTGAGTTATTTTATCTTTGTTAAAAAAATCTTCAATTTCTTTTAATGTAAGTTCAAGTTTTGTACCATTATCATATAAATCATTTTCATATTTTGTTACTAAATTAAGATAATCAGATGTATCTTCATGTATTTTTTTAACAACATTTTCAACACTTCTTATTTTACTTAAATCTTCATATAATTTACTTTCTATATCTTTTGCCTTCTCCATAGCTTCATGAGAATATGTTAAAGAATTTTCTATTTTTGTAACAATACCATTTTTACATGCTTCACCTCCACAAAATGGGCATATATTAGTTGGACCACCACAAATAACATCACAATCTAATGAATCTGTCGTTCCACCACAAATCATTTGATTTATTTTTGGGCTTTTTTCTTGTAGCAATAAAATATCATTTTTCATATTTTGAAGAATATTATTATTTTCACTAAACAGTTGTTCAAAATCATTTCTGTGATTTCTTAGTAATCCAATTGAATCATACAAATTTTTTTCAACTTCATTAAATAAATGAATATTATTATCAACACTTTTCTTAGCATTTTCAGATTTTTTAAAACTTTCTCTTGTTGAATTGTAAGCGTAAGTTACATCATGAATTTTTAATAACTCACTTTTTTCAACAAAATTTTCAATATCAGTGTTTAATAATTCTAATTTTTCTTCCAACATATCTTTATGTTCTTCGGCAAAATCTTTTTCTTTATCCATGTTTTCAACGATATCTTTGACACCCTTAACTCTTTGATTTAATTTTTGAATTTTTTCTCCAAACAATATTCCACCATAATTAAGTTTTGACATTTCTTCTTCTGTTATATTATTTCTTTTTAATACATTTTTGATTTCATTTATTTTATTTTCAATAATATTAAATTTGGAATCATAAGTTGATGAAAATCCATATTCTTCAAATTTTTTTTCTCTTTCCATTAAAGTTTCCATTTCAATACTTAGATTTTTCAATATTTCATCCCAATTTTTAAAACATTCTCCACATGAATTGCAATATGGAAAAGTTCCTGTATATCCACGTGCACATGAATCACATGTAACATTTCCATATCCTGCTCTACATTGACATGTTCCATCTTCTCTATTACATTGACCATGAGCACTTCCTATTCTATTACAGTTACATTCTATACATTGATCTGTTAAAGGATTTCCCCAAAAATAGTCTGTACATTCAGAACATTTTCTACCACCTCTACCTTCTTTACATTGGCATTGCCCATTAAATACATTACAACTCATTTGTGGTTTTCCATCATTATCTAAAATAACTCCAGTTGGATCACAATCACATTTTAAACATCCATCACCACTTTGAAGATTATAATAATTTTCAGCACAAGAATCACATTTATCACCAATAACATTTGGTAAACATGAACATTTTCCAGTCATTGAATTACAAATTTCATTATTATTTTTTATACTTCCATAAATATTACATTGACATTGAGTACAGTTTCTTTCAGCACCATTACCAAAATATCCATTTTCACATAATTCACAATTTTTACCAGTTGTATGATATAAACATTTTATACATTCTCCTGTTTTCTTATCACAATTATTTTCAACAGTTGGATCAACATTACCATTACATTCACATTTTTCACATAAACCACCAATTTCTTTTGGATTTCCCCAATAATTTTTATCACATTCATCACAAAAAGTTCCAATATATCCTTTTTTACATTCACATAATGCATTCATTCCACCTGATATATAATCAAATGTACATGATATAGCATTATAATTTCCTGAATCAGAATGATTTGGACACATACAAGCTTTACATGGTATATTTACTTCAATTCTTGGATCACCATAATAACCATCTTCACATCTATCACAATATCTTCCAGCAGTATTATTATTACAATTCATACATATTCCATTTTTTTGATCACAAATATTAGAATGACTATTACATGAACATAATTGACAATTTGGAAAATTCCAACTACCTTCATAACATTCATTACATTGTCTTCCTGTTATTTCATTTGCATTACATAAACATTGCCCTGTTTCTTTATCACAAAGATTATGTAAACTTCCAATACTATCACAATCACATGCACTACAACCATTTGGATTAAATCCATATGTTCCTTCACTACATTCATCACATCTTCTACCAATAACATTTTTTTTACATAAACATTGACCACCAATATTATTACATAATGATGATTTAGAACCAGTTTTATCACAATCACATTGTAAAGCTTTATTAATCATTGAACCAGCAATTGAACATGTATAACTATAACATATTTCTGGTATATCATTAGAATCAGTTAATAATAAAATAAGATGACGACAATAATTTAAGTTATATTGTTGCAAATTATAGATACCATTTTTTGGATTATTAAAAATATCTAATTGATCTAATTTTGGAATTATAATAATTGAATCAATTAATATAGATGTACTTCTATCAGGATAATTAGTTTTTCTTTCACCAAAAATAATTTTTAATTGATAATCAATACCTTCTTCTAAACATATACTTGGATTAACTTCTTCATATATATGATTTTCTCTTAATCTTGTTATCATAAAATCATTCTCAATATTATAATTTTTACATTGATTATTAATAATATTATTATTAATAGTATTAGGTCTACTTAAAATAATTTCAACATTCTCCCAACCAATATGATTTCTTTCTGAGTCATAACGAATAATTATATTGTATAGTAATGTTTTATAAACTTTTCCTATATCAAAATTTATTTCTGAACCTTCTTTTACTCTTACATAACCTGTACCACTCCATTTTTGATATGAATTTTTATTTACCTCTTCACGATATTCTAATGTACTTTCTTTTCCACTTCTAATTCCTTTTTCTCCCTCAAATGTATAATAATCAATTTGTGGACAATAAAATGAATCTTCTGGTATATCACATCTTCTACCAGTAAAATGTTCTTTACATAAACATTGTCCAGTAATAATATCACATTGTGATGATAATGAACCACCAATATCACAATCACATTCTTTACAACCATCTAAATCTTCACTTAAACCATAATAATTTTCTATACATTTATCACAATTATTACCAGTAACAAAACGTTTACAAAAACATTCAC
The DNA here is from genome assembly GCF_001040885.1 of Strongyloides ratti. Lineage (NCBI taxonomy): Eukaryota > Metazoa > Nematoda > Chromadorea > Rhabditida > Strongyloididae > Strongyloides > Strongyloides ratti. The sequence continues at coordinate 1,003,360 of NC_037307.1, forward strand.
CAGTTATTTTATCACAACCTTCATTATTAATAGTACCTAAAATATTACATGAACATTCTTCACATCCATTTTCATTATGAATAGTTAAATTCCAATATCCATCTTTACAATGATTACAATGATCACCATCAACATATTTTTTACAATAACATTTACCAGCTATTAAATTTCTTTCAATATCATGTTCACTTTCACAAATTCCATTATTAAGTGATCCTATCTTATCACAATTACATTCTTTACATGTATATGGTGATTGATATGATTTTGTTATATCTCTATAATAATATGGTTTACATTCTTCACAATTTTTTCCCATTGTATGATGTTGGCATTCATCACAAACACCACCAGATGTCATATTAGATGCCTCATAAACTGTTTGATCAAAATGACAGGAACGTGCATGATTATTACATTCACAACGTTTACATGAATTTGTCTCTCCTCCTATTGCTGGTTTCCATGGTAAATCATTAAAAAAATCTTCACATTGTTCACAATTTAATCCTTAAAAATTTTTTATTTATTTATTTATATTAAAATTAAAAAAAAAATTTATAAATTTACCTTTAGTATTATGTGTACAATGGCATTTACCATAAACCATATCTGGAATTTGATATTCAGGTGTATAATCTTTTAAATGACTATCATTATCATCCATTGGAATACATTTTTGTGCATGACCATAACATGAACATGATCCTCTAACAATTAATTCATATAATGCATAATAATATTTTTCTTGAACATCATTTCTATAATCAAGAAGATCATCACCAAGTGTATGAAGTTTGGTAAAATTTATTCTTAAATTTGTTATTCTTAATAATTTTGCAATCTCCTCATCATATGGATTAATAGTACGTATCTGTGGATTTATTACTTTATAAATTAACTATAAAAAAAAATTTTTAAAATATATATATAAGTATAATTTTTAAAATTACCTCACCACCTGTACTTGGTGATACAGCACTATACTTATCTGTACAAATAATATCACCATGATATTTTGGTAATGTTTCTTTAACACCAGGAAATGATACCTGACATTCATAGGCAAAATATCTATAAACATTCCATGTTTTACCATAATCATTACTTCTCTCAATTAACATTGCAGCAGGTCTAAAATTTTTAAATGTCATTATAAGATGAGTAAAATGAAATTCTGCCTCTAGATCAAGTTTAATTGAAACATTTTGTACACCATTTTCTGATTGCCACCATCTCATTACCCTATCTTCACCTTTATTTTTTATAACATTTTCAATACCATGATTATAAGGATTTTTTTTAGAATATGGTTCTCTTGAATCACAATAATAACAACTACTATTACCTTGTAAATTTGATACAATACAATATTTTTGACGATCCCTCAAACCACATGTTGATGTTACTGATAATTGTTTTTTTCTACCAATTAATAAATTTCCTGTTGCTGGATAACATGACTGTCCTTTACATAAATCTTCTTCCTCCTCACAAGATATAAAAGTTAATAAAATTAATAAAAATATTAATAAAAAAATATTAAATTTATTTTTCATAATTTATTCTTTTACCTTTGAAAAAAAAAAAAAAAATTAATTAAATAAATTAAAATCTAAAATAAAATTATATAAAGAGAGAAAACAATTTTCAAAAATGAATAAGTTAAAAGAATAATGATAAAAACGGTAAAATGTTAAAGTTTACTACACAAAAAGTATAACAATATTAATCACCATATCATAAAAAAAATATACACAAATTTAAATTTGGGAATAAAAAAGTAATGAATAATGATTATAAATTTAGTATGGTAAAAGTTAAAAAGATAAGTGCAAAATAGGTTTAATATTTATCTTATTTTAACATCCTTTTGACTAAACTTTTTTTTTTATATTTCTTTTTTTTTTTATTCTTATTCATAATTAGGTAAATTAATATATATATATATCTTTATTTTCAAATATGTCATTCATACAAAAATGCAGCTGTCTTATTTTGTTTTGTATATGTACTTTTTAGTATTAAAAATAAAAAAAAAATATGGTAATAATATAAAATATATATTTTATTATAACTGAATATCTTTGATTCATAGAAAAATTAAAGAAAAATATATATATATATATAATCTTAAAGAAGAAGTATATCATTTATTTTGTATAAGAATATGTTGATTTATGAAAATTATATAAGAATAGTAGAAGTATTAAAATGTTTTGATAATGAGGGAACATGGGTATAGTATTAATGTTTATATTTAATAGTATAACGGGGCATGATGTAAAGAATGTTTAAATTATGAGTATTCTTTTAACTTAAACAAAAAAAAAAGAAGAAATAGTATGATGATATAATTTAACATTTAGAAATCATACTGATATAACAATTTTTGTTGTATATTAAATATAATATTAACAGTATAATTGTAAGTTTCTTATAATAAAACAATTATTTTATTATCATTTCATTTGGTAATATTATATAAGTTTAATCATAGTTATATATTATGTATAACTTTTTTTTTGATTAATGTAATATTATAAATAAACTAACATTTAATCTTAAGATTTTAAAGAAAGGCACTTTTTATATATAATATTATCCCTTATAATTTATCAATTAGTCATTACCCTAGACATAAACATTTTTTTTTTAAAATCTATTACTAATTTTTAATTTTATTATGATTATGTAAAAAAAAAGAATTTTTTTTATAAATTATTTTTACTAGTTTATTAAATATCATTTATCAAAAATAATAAAATATGGTTTAAAAGTAATAAAATATACATAAAAGGTGGTTATATAATATATTTTAAACCTTTTAATAATTATTTTATCATCTTAAATATATATTAAAATAAAATATAAAAGAGTTAATTTAATTTTGTTAAAATTTTTATATCATTAACAGGTTTTTAAAAAGACGCTATATTTAAATAAATGATATATATAACTATCAAATATATATAGTATATTTTTATAATTATGAACTATTTGGTACATATGCCATGATAACTTTTCTATATACAAAAATATTCACATTGAAATCATAAAATTTTAATTATATAATTCAAAATTTTACTAGTAAAAATAAATAATATTTAATACTTTTTTCTTGTATTTATTTTTAAAATAATTTATTTTTTTTTATTTTAAATACAATAGTTTTTAAATAAAATTTTTTCTTATTTAATGAAAAAATAGTAACATTAAAATTAGTTAAAAAATCTACCCAACTTTTTAATAATTTTAAAGTATTACAATTTATAACTTAAAAATGTTTAATATACCATTTCAAATTATTTTCATATAATTATTTGAAATTAAAGAAAGAATATATTTTTTTTTACCAATATATAAAAATCTTTTATTATATATAATTTTTTTACTAAAAATAATTAGTTAATAAATTAATTTTATAAATTTTTTAATATTAAACAATCTTCTGTTTTATTAAAATAAATAAATTTTCCATTAAATAAATTATTTTGATCAACTATTTGAAGAATTTTTAAATATCGATATTTAAGAATTTTTCTTATACATGTATAATCATGATCATCAGATAACCAGGAACAATGACATTCAATTTTTATACCAATACATGTACTTGGTATATGAAAATATTCCTCTTCAAAACACCAAAAACTTAAATATTTTAAGTTTTTTAATGAAAATAAAAATAATGATGGTAATGATTGTTCATATATAGGTTTACCCATAACTAAAAATTCTATTAATGGGCATCTTGTTATAATTGATTGTAATATAATATTTGAATATGATATATACCCATCAAAAACCAATTTTTTAATATTTAATGGTATATGTTGAACAATATATTCAAAATAACTTTGTCCAAATTCATTTTTATTTGTTATTGTTAATTCTTTAAATGATGAAACATTTTTTAATGTTTTTAATAAATTTGTTAACATATTTAATGTTAACTCTTCTTCAAAATTTTCTTTTATAACAATTGTTAAACTTTCCAAAATACAATAATTTGTAAATGAATAAAATTTTAAAAAATTTGGAAAATAATAATGATTATTTAAATTAATTGTTAAATATTTTATCTTCTTAAAACATATTTGTTTAAAACGTTTAGGTGGATAGATAAAATCTTTCTTATTACCTCTACCTAACCATGATGAGATATCCCATGATATAGTATTTAATTCAAGATAAACATAATGAGGTGAATTATTAATATTTCTAACAACTTCTTTAGCAAATGTTGATGATAAAAGATCTTTATAATTTCCTTCATACATACCATTATTATTACCAGAATTAGATAAAATTCTAATAACAAAAGTTATTGGTAAATTATTTCTTAATGATTTTATTAACCATTTTATCATACGAGTATCTTCTTCATAATATTCTGTATGTACTAGTAATGATGTATCAATAAATTTTAAATATTTATAATTTTGAAAATCAAATAACCTTGGTTGGCAGACTTGACATTTTTCAGAAAAATATCTAGAAAAAAATTGTCCAATTTTGGTTAATTTTAATGTACTAAACATTGGTAAAAGATATGTCCAAAATTCAGATGCATTATTTTGTGAAAAATAAAACATTATTGTTGATATATTTTTACATATATTTTTTAATATATAATTTGTTGTTAATATTGCTTCTTTTTTGTACCATGATGAAATTATTTTATAATTATATATAATAACAATTTGTGAACAATGTTCCAGAATATTTCTTAATTTTAATGGATCTTTTCTTAGATTATTAACTCGAAATTCATCATCATTATTTATTTTTATTGCTATTGTATTTTCTTCTGTAATTTCCTTAAATATATAATATTTTTAATTATTAAAAATTAAATAAATAAATAAATAATTATAAATATTTTTATATATAAAATAAAAAAACATACCCTAAGTGTAAGATAACATAAATTATCTTCTTTAACTTTTAATGAACATGATAAATTTTGTAAATGATATTTAAAAAGTGGACAAGATTCTTCAACATTTTTATAATCTTCAAAATTATTAATAAATCCTAAGATCTTTTGAGTTACTTTAGATATTCTAAAGACTTTTTCTTCAAGACTCATAGAAGCATTAAAAAAATATAGTAAAAAAAAAATTATAATAATAACTTTTTTTATTTAAATACTAAAAAAAATATATAAAGGTAAAAAAAAAATGAAGAAAATAAATATTGTTAAATTTATACAATAATATAAAATATTTGAATTAATAAAATATATATAATTACAAAACATTTTTAATAGGTACATCAAAAGTATGATAATATAAACCTAAAGCATCACATTTATATATATATATATAAATATATATATAAATAATATATATAAACTACCTTGATTATTTTCTTTTTCTATAATTAAATATGGGCAAAAATCAAACTTTATATATAGTAAATGTATCTAACAATTTGATGATTTTGTTAATTTATTATTTAATGATCTTAAATAATATATGTCTTATATATTATGTTAATATATCATTTAATTTAAAATTAATTTTATACCTTTTATTCTTTAACATACTATATATAATATATGATATAAAATAATTATAAAAATTATATTAATATGTTTTTTGTTCCCTTTTTTTTTTTAAACAAAAATTTTTTTTTAAACAATAAAATTTTTATTTATTAATAAATAATATTAAAATTTATTAAATAAAATTATGAAATAATATAACTTAGATATCTGATTTTAGTAAAGATATTCTATCTTTATTTTAAAATGTAAAGATTATAATCTTTTTTAAAAAGTTTTAACATACATGTTAAATTAATATTGAGAGGTACCATTAAATTTTATCAAAAATCAATGGAGAAATTTAATAATACTGTTAGAAAAAATATTAATATTTTAAACATTTTAATTTTTAAACATCATTTTTTTTTGTGTTATAATTTTATGTTTTGTATTCAAATTTTAATAGAAGTTTTAATTGTTATAGATAACTTTTTTTCATAATATTATTTAATGTGATTTTTAATAGGTAATTGATAAAAAATAATATAAATAAATAAAATTTAAATAAAAGTTAATGCCAATACACTTTAAATAATATTTTTTACAATATTTAAAATAATTGACAAATTTAAGGATCATAACTTTAACATTTAATTATAACAATTTATAAATATAATAAATATTTTTATCATTGATAATATCCTTGTTGTGTTTGATTTTTTAATTTTTACTATAAATAATTGTGTATTATACTTAATTATATTTTTAATAAAATTATTAAAAAAATAAGATTTTTTTTTTGTGAAAATAAAGTTAACAATTAACACCTTACAGTACGTATTTTTTTTATCAATATAATCTATTCCTTATTTAAAAAAACAAAATATATTTTTAACTAACAATATCAATTTTTATAAACCAAATAAAAATTTACTTTTTTTTAAATTATTAGTATTCTATAAAACTTAAATATATATAATTTTTTACAGTTAATTTAATTTAAATAGTTTTGTTTTTGTAGATAAAAAGTTTTTATAATGATATTCATAGTAACTCAAAGTTAACCTAAAATATAGTTTTTTTTGTTATTTAAAATAATTAGATAAATATTAATAAAATTTTTATTTATAATGTATTATTATGTATATAAGTTGAATTTTATCAATGAATTGAGTGCAGATTTTATTGAAGCAAAACTTTTATCACCAACAGCATTCTTGTATCTTTTGAATAAAGTTCCAATACGTTTTTTGGTAACAAATGACAAACCATAGTAATAAAGCTGATTTACAATTACATTTCTTGGCATACTATCATCAATCCACATTTTTGCAAGGGAATCTAACTGCTCTCCAAGTGGCATTAAATTATCCGTCATAACAGTAATCAATGTTGAAATAGCTTTTTGAATACCAGAAATTCCAAGAGAAAAAACTAGAGGTGCTCCTTTAGTTATTGCTGTAACATTTTGAGATGCAGTCAATGATCCCAATATAATTGATGTCATTTCTTTTTAATTAAATTATAAAATGTCTTATAAAGTATAATTTACCTGAAACAGTTGTATTTAAATCAGTACCATCAGCTATTAAACCACTAGCTTGATCAAGTATAGATATTAATTGTTGACATGTTATAAAAGTGGATACTAAATTAGCCATTCTATCACATGCTTTTTTCTTCAAAACAGAACCATCATTACTCTGACATTTTATCAGAGAAATTAATGGTAAAATTACTATCATAAAATTATAAAATCTAAAACAAATCATTTGGTAGTAAAATAACAAAAAAAAATTTAATTGAGTTTTTATATTATTTTTTAATAACTTAAATATAAAAACTTGAGTTTTATAGTATTTACAATTGTTTTTTTTTAATTAAAATAATATTAACACAAAAAATTGCATAAATAAGCTTTGTTGTTGATAAAATTAATCTACATGAATTATAAACACATATTACCAAATGTTAATGTATCATATTAAACTTTTTCCAAATATAAAAAATATCAAAAAACTTTAAAATATAATTATTAGTTTTAAATGTTTACTCCATATATTTATTAAAAATAAATTTCAATGAAAATTTTTCCAGCAATTTGTAAATCATTTTTAAAAATAAAGGGAATGTTAAATATTTTTTAAAAAAAGTTATGATAAATTTATTATCATAGAAAAAAAAATATTATATGTTTAAGATTAATGTCTTACCAATTTTTCAATAGATATCTTTATTGAATTATAATATTTTGATATCTGAAAGTAAACATTTGATAATAAATGTAATGATAAGTATATTAATAAAAAGAATTGATTCAAAGCTGATAGTTTGATTTGATAGATTTATTTATTTTGATTTCAAATACTTTAAAGAAAATGTATTGAAACGTTCATCTTTTTTTTATCAATCTTGTATTTTTTATTTCTATGACAATACAATGACATAATACTTTTTAATTTTATTTTTTTTTGTCATTTGTTAATAGTTTATTTATATTATTATTTGTGTATTGAAGTAAATGTAAGTAGTGGATTGAGTGTATTTATAGATAATGGATTCAAAGAATAGTTGCCATTTAATTAACTCATTCAATCTACTGTTAGGAGAAATGGATGAATTAGTTAACGGCAGTGACATTGGTTAGTCATTAATGATTTTATTAGTATCAATGTTTCAGTATATCATGAATTACTTGAATTATTTAAAAAATTATTTTCTAAATATCAAACATTAGAACAAACGAATCAAATGTTACAGATAAAATTAAAATTGAAAGAAAAAAGTGTAGTAGCAATTGGAAAAAAATTATTAACTAAAGATGTACAATTGACAGATTCATGCAACGAAGTTCGAATTCTTGAAATACGAAAGAAAGAATTAGAAACAAAGATTGAGAAACTTTTTGAAATTGTTAATCTTTTGAAGATCACGTCTAATACAAATACTATTAGTTCATCCATATCATTGGAACATTCATCAATACTTCAAAAAGAAATAAAGAGTAATAAGAATTCATCATCAAGGAGAAGAGCATCCATAAATTGTGTTAATGTGTCTATTTTATCGAGTGATATCTGTACAGACAACTTGAATTCTATAACATCACAATTGCATTCTTCCCAAAATGTCACTTCTGAAGTAGACAAAGCAAATAGTTCTGAATCACCTGTTAATTTCCCAAAAGAATCTTATATGTCTTTTGATAATAAAGTTATTCATAATTTTAATAGTACCAATAGAGTTTCAATATCATGTGTTCAAAAATATCCACCTTACAACTATAAATCTAAAGGAAAAATGACTCTTTTTGACATTTCTCCACAATATTCTCCAATGATTCCATATATTATTATTAGTTGTATAGAAGGATTGGAGAAATTTCATCTTGAAACTGAAGAATTATATCAACTACCAATATTATATAAAGAGGTATCAGAACTTTATAATAACTTTTTATACTCAAAGTCTATACCAGCATTAGAATTTATAAATCCTTCAACAATAATTGGATGTCTTCAAAAATTTCTTAGAGCAATCAGTGATCCCATTATACCACATGTTTTATGGATAGAATTTGATTCAGCTATCAAAACATTAAATGTGGATAATCTAATTTCTGTTATTAAACTTCTTCCTGAACCAAATCTTCAAACATTAGCTTATTTATGCCTTCATTGGATAAAAGTTTCAGAGAAATGTTATTCAAATAAAAAATTAGCTATTTATAATATTGCTGATATATTTGGACCAACAATTGTAGGATTTAATACATCACCAGGAATAATTACATCAAGTCAAATGAAAAAAGAAATGGAATCACAAAAACTTATAATTCTTGGATTTCTCCAATTATCCAATACTTTTTGGGAACAATTTTTACCAAAAGAAATTAACCATGTTGTATATAACTAAAATTATACTAACTTCAATTTGATAAATAGAGGTTAAAATATTGAATTCTATAAAAGTGAAACTTAATTAAGTTATTGTTAAGGAAATTGTTAATTAATTTTTAATGTGTACATTATCATACTTGATATTTATGAAATAACAAATTAACCAATTATATAAAATTTTGTTCAAAACACAATTAATATTGAAAATTTTTTGTTTTATTTTTGTAATTTATATATTATAGTGTATTCATATATCAATTTAGAAGAATTAAATATATGTTGTATAAAACGTGATTTAATTATAACAGTACTTATTTAATAGTTTATATAACCATTTTATATTATGAAAAATATTTATAGATTCAAAAGAAATTAAGATACTTTATTATTAAACTTATTTTTACACAAAAAATATCTTCTATAAATAAAACAAAAATTAAATGACAAAATAGAAGTATTTTAATAGATTAAAAATATAGAATAATTATATGGATAAACATAAAACATGTTTTATAAATTATTTTTATAAAATTAAAATGGTATCTAAATTTTTTATCACAATGATTATATTATTAATATAATAAAATATATTCTTAAAGTATATGAATATTTTAAAATTTAAAGAAAAAAAAAAATAAAAATATTACTTTATATATGATAAATGATACTTTTTATTAATCTTATTAATATCATTTTAAATAACTGATATAGAAGAAATTTCTCTTGTGTAGAATTTACTCGTATTTTAATAGAAAAAAGACTATTGCAAAAAAACTTTTATGCCGTTATACTTTTTTAATTTTCCTTTTATAAATTATATATATATTATATATATATATTTTTTTTTATTAAATTAAAACTTCCACCCTTTTTGTATACCTTAATAATCAATAAAAATATATCAATGAAAATATGAAAAATATCATTAACATATTTAATTTTCATTCTGAATTTTATTACTACTTTTAAATATTGTTAAGATTTTACATTCATTTAGTTTCTAATTTTATATACTAAAACCATATTATCATCTATAATAATGTAATAAATGTTATATTTATATTCAGATAGTTTGTCATAATGAAATATATCTAATAATAGGTCATAAGACTATTTTCTTTTTAAAGAGGAATAAATTATACCCAATGAAGGCTTTATTTTATAATCCAAAAATGTATCCCACAAAAAATTAAAATTTAATAAATGTAAATTTATATATATATATATTTTTTTTTAAACTTTATTTAATAGTACACTTAAATTATTAAATAAAAATAAAGAAATAAATATATTGATATACCTTATTATACTCAATTTAATGATTTATTTTAGGGAATGTTTGAAAAGATAAATTTATATTTTGAATATACACTGGTATAGTGAAAGAAGAAATCAATATAACCATGACTTTTACTTCGTCATTAAAGTAAGTAATTTTTACTGTTAATAATTAAACAAAATAATTATATTTTGTAGACATATTTTTGATATAATACAAGGAAATGAAAGTGTTAACTTAAGCAATGAAGAAAAAATTGCTTTAATTAAACATGTCTTTTTTATTGGTCAAATTTTAATCTACACTGGTATTGTTATATTTCAAATAATTAGAATTCTTTGGGTACCTTATCCATTTATGTTTATTCGTTGAATAATAAATCAGTAAAATTTTTTTTTTCTTCAATATTTATATATTTCACCATGATTAATATAACAATTCTTCTATTATTATGAAATAAATGTCATTTTATTTTATCATATTAGTGAAAAAAAAATCTAAAAATATTTATTTATTTTAATATTTTTTATTCTAATTTTACTGTGAAAATATAATAATAATTATTAAAAAAATATAAAAATATAATCATTTTTAAAATTAAATCAAAAGAATTAGAAATTTTGATAAAGATAATAATTCATGTAAAGTTAAAAATATGAAAAAAATTTATCACAATAAATTGTATCATTTCCCCAATCATTAAAATAAAAAACCCCATCTTTTACAAAAAAAAAATCATCTTTATACTAACATACGACTATTGGAGTAAAAAGTATGAATCACTATTTTGATTGAAGCGACCTTGTAAACAAAAAATTTTTTTTTTGATACATACTTCTTTCCCCATTATTCGTTAAAGGATAGTTTTCATATTTTTTTACAATTGTTTCAAAATATTTTAAGAGCCACAACATGTCATTTAAATTTAGAAATGTTGATATTTATTTTGAAGTTGGTGATATTTTTACTAGTAATGTTGATGCTATTTGTATATCCACAAATTCAAAACTTGACTTAAATGTTGGAGCTGGTAAAGCATTACATCGAAAAGTTGGAAATACACTGAATTCTGTTATTTTTGATGAGAAAAAGAAAATAACACAATCAACAGGAATTGTTGTTATTGATGGTGGTGAGATACTTGATAACAAAAAGATTATGTTTGCCATAATAAGAGGTACTGATATTGGACTTCTTTACGATGTTTATGAGAAAATTTTTGAAAAAGCTATTCAAGAACAGTTTAAAACTATTGCATTAACTGCTATTGGTGCAGGTAATTTACATGTTCCATTATCATTTGCCTCAACATGTGCCTTTACGGCCATAAATCGTTTTGATAATTTTGGAAGTTTAGAAAAAATATATTTTAAAGATATAAATGAAAGAACAATAAAAACATATCAAAGAAGTTTTCAAAGATTATTTGGAAGTAGTGGAAATAATATTTCTAACGAATTAGATGAAGATGATGAGGAAGATACAGGTGAAGTAGAAAATATTGAATCAACAAGTATGACCATTTTAACGGAAGATGATAGAAGTAAATTAGAAGAAGATGATAAGTGTGCAATTTGTTTGTCAAATTTTTTTGAATCAACTGAATGTGCCGTTAAATTAAGATTATGTAGGCATATATTTCACCAGGACTGTATTAATGAGGCTTTTAAAATGAGACCACGATGTCCATTGTGTTTAAAAATTTATGTTACAGCAATGGGACCACAACCACGTGGTGGAAGTATGGTTTCAAGAATTGTAAGTGGACGAGTACCTGGTTTTCCAGATGCTAATGGTTTTATAGAGATACGATATAAAATACCTAGTGGTATGCAAAGTGTAAGTTTCATTTGATGATAAAACTTTATAATATTATTTATCAGGAACAACATATACGTCCAGGATTACCTTATCTTGGTGTTACTAGAATTGCTTATCTTCCAAATACTGAGGAAGGAGCAAAATGTTTGAAATTATTAGAAATTGCCTTCAAAATGAGACTAACATTTACTGTTTCTGATTCTCTTACAACCAGAAAAAGAAATGTATGTGTATGGAATGGAATTCACCACAAAACATCAAAAGAAGGTGGACCTTTCGGATATCCTGACTCAGGTTATCTAACACGTCTCCAATATGAATTGAGAGACTTGGGAATTACAGAAGAATTTCTTGAACAATAATTGGTGTTAACATTAAAATTTTCTCTTTTCTTTTTTTTTTATTATGTAATATAAGCCATAGTTAAAAAAATAAATTTTTTAACAAATTACATTACTATAAGCTCAAAATAAGAAAAGTATTTTTGTTGGTAAATTTAAAAAAAAATCATAAGATTTAATTGTTGCTCTGAAAAAAAGATTCTTTGTTTAGAAGTAATCAATTAGATTATATTTAATTAATATTTTTTTTTTTGTTTTTCCACAAACTACATAATTACGTCTTGAAAATAAACATTTTTCCAAGGGAGTTATTTTTTTTTCAATCTTGTGCAGAAAAATAGAAAAAGAAAGAATTTTTTGTGAATTCATATACGTTAGTAGTGTAGCAAAAATAAATAATATGTTTAGATCTACAAATTCAAAATGCTCAAGGTAACTATTGTTTATTTAAAAATGTAGTATCTTAATTTTAGAATTATTTTTTCTCGTTATAAAAAGTGTTGGAAATGTCATTCAGAAACAGAAGACACGACGTTTTGCAATAGTTGTGACATTATCCAAAAGCCAAATGAAAATTTATGCCCATTTCAACGATTAAAAATGAAAAAGTCTTTTAATGTTAATGAAAAAGAATTAAAAACAAATCTAATGCAATTGCAATCTAAAGTTCATCCAGATAAATTTGGTTATAAAAGTGATGAAGAAAAAGTACTTTCAGATAAACATTCTGCTTTATTAAACGATGCTTACAAAACAATTTCAAATCCTATTTTGAGGGCTGAATATTTGTTAAATGATTTCAAGTCAAAAGAATATGGTATATTAAAATAATCTTTTAACTTTAAACTTTTTTAGATTCAATGTCAAATAATGAATTGCTAATGGAGATGATGAGTTTAAATGAAGATATATCAGAAATTGTCGATGATGAAAAGTTACATAATAAAAAAGATCAAATGGAAGCGGAAGAAAAGAAAATTATTGAAGAAATTGATAAAGCTTTTCAAAATAGCGATATTCCTGAAGCTAAAAAATTAATAACACGTTTAAAATTTGTCACGAGTGCAAAAAATCATATTTTGAAACGTTTGAAGCTATATTAGATTTGAATTTAAAGAAATAAAACAAAAGAAAATTAATAGAAGCAAATGCCATATCTTGATGGTGATAAAAATATTTTAGTATTTTTTTAAAGAATATTTAGAAAACATTATATTATAGTGGGAAATTGTTATTTTAACAAATAATGAATTACTTGATTAAGTTTTTCATGATTTTGCTACAATTTACCCAAAAGTAGTGGAATAAAATATGTTTCCAAGTGACAAGACAGTTTAAACAAAGTTTTCTAACACAAAAATTATATCATAAAAATTTTTTTTTTAATTTGTAAATTTTCTATTGAAGTTTTTTGTATTATAATTAGTATAAAAAAGTAGAAGAATTTTAATTTATTGTAAAATAATACTTTCTACAGTTTCGTGATATTAATACATACAGATTATTATTGGAAATATGTAATCATTTTAAATTTCAGGGAATTTTAAAAAATTTATTGCTTCTAAATGGATTCAAAAAAAGAGTATGATTCTGAGGAAGAGGATTTATTAGCACAACAAATTTACTATAAATCATTGGAAGAGGGTGAAAAGGCTGCAGCAACTGTTATTTCATCGAACAAGGTATGTTGATAAAAAATATGATTAAAAAATTTACCAAAATATTTTTGATTTATTTTATTTTTTTCAATATTATTATGAAGTACAAGTAAACTTTTTTACATACGGTATTATTTTAAGTAATATTTTTTGTTGTAATTATATTTAAAATTATTAATGTTACAACATATGTTAATATTTTTCATAATGATTAATTATTTTAATTTTTAAAATAACTCCACTATATATTTTATTTTTTAAATAACTTAATGTGTAACAAGCAATAATTTATAACTATATTTACTTTGTATATTTTATTTTTTTAAAAAACATTTTTTTTTAAAATTAGATATTCTTTTTTAGAGGCCTAGACAAAAAAATATTGAAGTTATAGAAAAATTTGAAGAAACAAGTGATAATTTGATAGAGAATACTCTTGAAAGTATTCCTCCATTGCCTCTTGAAGGTGTAACAGAAAAATACATGGGATATTTTTTGTTTCCTGAAAAATGTGATCCTTTCAAAGTTGACGGAAATATAGATGAAACAGAGGATGTCTTTTCAAATTTAACTAAAGAAAGTCTTATAGCTGATTATAAAAACAAGTCTTCTCGTAAATTTGTTCCTAAAAAAAATATTGAGACAAAAGATAATATACCTCATTCAAATTTGAAAGATGAAACATCAGATGAAAAAGAAATAATAGAAGAGGAAATAATTAAAAAGTTAGAAGTTATGAATCCAGATGATATTCTCCAGGGAAAAATAACTGACAGAACTCGTATTGCTTTTGATCCTGTTGCATCAAATTTTGAAATGCAAATGATAAATGCTATCAAACCAAGAATTGAAAGAACAGTAAGTGAAATGTTTAATAGTTTAGGAGTTAAACCATTAGAAGAATATTCTACTGATAAATTATATATTGAAGCAATTAAAAGAAGAAAAGAAATATTAAATATTTACTTCAAAAACAACATGGAGCAACAATCTGTTTATACTAAATTAATTATGCAAGATGGCATTAATATTCATATTGATGCCAGTTGGTGTATAACACCACTACTTAAAATTGTTGATGAAAATAGACATAAAAATACTATTGAAGCTAATGTAATTAGAAATATTGAAAATATATTGTTATTCACCTATCTTCTTTTTACAGAACGTACTTATTATTTTTATTTACGTTTTTCTGTAGGAGAATATTTATTAAAATTAATGAGATTATATTTTTTAAAGGTATCTGTATCTCTTGAAAGTAATATAATATCTGATTTTATGGAAAAAATGTTATATAAATATGTTTTACCAGAAGCAACATTAAATAAATTTCAAATAACAAAAGATACTCAAATTAATGGTGTTGAATCAATCCCTGAATATTTGATGCAATTATGTCAATCTTTTGAAGATAAAGCCTTAGGAGATGTCATCTTTACAAAATATTTACTTTTATTTAGTTATTTAAACTTAGATACAAAGATTATGACATATGCTGTCAGTCAACTTTGGGACATTAATAAAAGTGTTGTGAGGCAAATTATTTTAAAAAACAAAGATTACCCAGAATTAATATGCTACTTAGAAAAAAGAAGAATCAAAAATGAAAGTATATTGGCTGAAGAGCAATGTCCATTAGAATATGGTAAATTATTAACTTGTTATGCAATATCTTTAGGAAAAGAAATAGTCACAGAACGTAGATCTTCCTTATTATATAAAATTGCTGTTAATGAATTGAAAGACTTTTTTAGTAGACATGAAAATATTAAAGTGGGTGACAAAAATTACATCCCAGAATGGCATGAATTAATTAAAAGACTAAGAGTAATGTTGGAACCAGTAAAAGAATTTAATTAATAAATTTATAATATTTTTTAAAAATCTCAAATTAATGTTATACATAAAGTTAAAGTTTAAGATCATCCAATCTATAACACAAATTCATAGGCACATTTATTGTTTCTTCATCATGTGGTAAAGAGATAGATGGATTTTTTTTAAACTCATGTTTTTTTTTCTTATCCACATTTTGTTCTCCATGTGTAGTATTATCATAACTTAATTTTTGATTATTATGTTGACTTTTAAAATATCTTTTTTTATTTTCACAGGGTTTTAATTTAGAATTTAATAATTCTGTATTATTATTTTCACAACTACTATAAGAATATTGGGAATTTTTTCTCGTAAATATTGCTTCTGAAGAACATTGACTTTTTCTTCTCCATCCTTCTTTACTACGTGTTGATTTAATTGAGGATGATGTTGAGTTACCTCTTATTTTTGGTGCCAATTGCCCACCAGATGCCCAGAAACGACTAAATTCTTTTGCATTTCTATTAACATTACATGATGTACTTGATGATCTATATCTTCGAGAACTTCTAACAACTGGTTGTCTTTCATTTCTTATACTTCTTCTTTGGTGGCCACTCCCACTAAATTTTGCTGCTCTCGAGGTACTAGATTGTACTAATCCCATCTTTAAAAAAACAAAAATATATACTAAAAAAAATGATATTTAATAAAATATAAAAATAACAAAATATATATTATTTGACGAATAAACAAAATGAATATTTATAAATGATATCTTTTATAAATATCCATTAAAACTTAACCATAAACATAAGTTTTCAATTTAATTGTCTTGAATAACATTTTTAAAAAAAAAAATATATATATATATATTTAGCTAGTTAAGTAAAAACATTCACGTGTACATATTAATCTTTATTGAAAATGAAGTAAAATTATAAAGAAATAATAAGTATTTTATTAGAATCATATTAAAAATAAAAGAATTTTATTGAATAAAAAAAAAAAGTTAAGTAACATACATATTATATATCAATTGATATTTTGAAAAATTACTTATTTTGAATAAAATTAAATTTATCGAAATAAAAGATGCAATTTAATAATATTTGTCATAGTATATAAAAAAAAAAAAATTCTTTTATGTGACTTTACAATTTGATGAAGATTATTTATATATGAAATTATAATCTTATGGGAGTTTCTAGTCCTCACAATATATTCCTTATCATGTACTAATTTTATCAAAAATAACAAACTTTGATCAATGATTTTATTTTTTAAGAAATATATATAATAATGATAAATATATGTTATAATAATTATATAATTTTTTTAAAATAATAATCTGTAAGTTAAAGTAAATATTTTTACTGGCAACATTTGAAACGTATTCTATTTACAAATATTAAGTTTTTTTTTAAAAAATATATGAATAAATTTTAAGATCAAAGTACAATTAATACTAGAAAAATCATAAACACCTGATATATTTTTTTTAATGTTTAAATTTAAAATATTTGTAAAAATGACTGGCATTTTAGATATTTTTTTTTATTTCTTTTAAACAACATCATATAGTTTATCTTACTTAGTAATAGGAAACAATTATCCTAATGGCATATAAAATATAATAATATTAAATTCATACACTCTTAAATTTGCGTAAAATAAAAGAATATTTTAAAAAAGTTTTCACACAGTTTGATAAAATATTAAAAAGTGAAAAAAATTTTTTATCCTATAATAAATTATGACATTGGATAACAAAAATGGTTTAAAATGGGGAAATAGATAAAAATAGAAAGTTTATGTGGTTACACAGTTACTTATTGAAAATATTTTGTCTTTTACTTATTGAATTTAAAAACTAAATTATCAGATGTTTTTAAATTTATATAATATTGGTTTGTAATAAATAAATAATTTGTATAGTTTTGTAACAATTAAAAAAAATCAAAATTTAATTAAGATGACTTTTTTTTTATTATAATTTTTAAAAAAAAAAAAACAATTTATTATAAAGAAGTTTAATAATTTTGTCCTAAAATTGACCTTTCATTGTCAGAGACAATTAACTTTATAAAGCTAATTTTGTAAATGTATTTATCCAGTATTGTAAAATACTCAAAATTTGTTGGATAATTAATTGTTAATAATAACTTAAATAAATGCTTATATCATAAAAACAAGAACAAAATTCATTATAAATTTTGCAATAAAAATTTAAAGAATAATAAATTTTAATTATCTTAAAAAAAAATTATTTTTAACTATGTGTTTTAACGTAAAATAATGTTAAATATTATTGTAAAATATATTAAAATAATATTAATTTATATCTTTCTTTATTATTTTTATTAATCATAATTTTCTTCCTTTGCCTACATATTTTTAATAATATTCCTTTCTCCGTAATAAAAGTTGTAAAAATTTATAAATTTATTTTATTTTAATAAAAATATTTTAAAATATAATCTAACAGTAATAATAAAAAATATATTTCTAATTTATTATTAGTATCAAAAAAGTAAAGTACAAAATATTAAACTAAACTTATAAATGTTATTTTAAATTTCACAAAATTATGTTCTAAAGTATAATATCAGGTAATATTTAGTATATGAAAAATTACTTACTTTTAATATTTTACCAAATAATTAAAAAAGATTTTCTTGACTTATATTTAAAAATAATGTGTATTTATTTTAATTTTGTGAAAAAAGAAATTAGTAGTTACAAAACCATTTAAGTTATAGTATTTATATTTTAAACTATTAGCATAATTTTTACAAACTTTTAGAATCTCACATAATATTTGTTCTTACATTTTAATAATAAATATAAAAAAATATTTTTTTTTTTAATTATAATTTATAGTCAATTTTTTTTATAAAAAAATAACTTTAAAAAATTAATCTGTTTCAAAAACTAGTTTTGAATTCAAATAAATTTTTTGAATTTGAAAAAATTATGTAAGTATCAAAAGATTAGTAGTTTGATTTTTCCACATATTAAACATTTAAATCTATTTTATTTTTCTTACTTTAGAAATTTCTTTTTGTTTAAGATATTTAAAAAAAATTATAGTGTAGCTTTACATTTGATTAATTTCAAACTAAGTATAATGATTTTTTAATTTAAAATGGTTTAAACTTTGAAAATAATTTTAACTTTTTATAATTGTACCATTTTTGTTTAAAAAAATAATATTATAGTTAATATAAAAAAAATTTTTATCATGTTTTAAGTAGTCTAAGTGATGGTTTAACATTAAACATTATCAGGCAATCGAAAAATAAATGTTAAATACAAAGCCTATTCTTTAAAGTTTTTTTTATTTTATTTTTTTTTAGTTAAAAAAACACAACATTTTTTTAAATATAATAAGTTGCAATAAAATTTTTGATAAATATTTAATTTTTAACAAAAATATTTTTAAATGATAACATAATTTTTTAACAAAAATTTTTTTAGAATAATTTTCATAATTTATTGTAAATTATAAAGACCAATTTGTTTTGTAAAATTTTTTATGGTAAACATTTTTTTTAAAAAGTTAGAATATCAAAAATTTTCAAAATGATAATAATTGTTTTTTGAATTTTTAGTATAACATTAATGTATCAATAAATTATATTATAATATTTGCATTTAGTAACAAATATAAATATACATATATATATATTTATTTTTATCTCTTATAAATGTAAAATAACATGATATATATAAAATAAAAATCGGAAAATATATGAATATTAAGTTATTAAAGTATTAACCTACTAAAATAAAATATTTTATATTATTATTAATCTTATTACTAAAATCACTTTTTTTTTTTCACATAAATTAGTAATGAAAATAAATTGTTTATTACGTAATACTAATAAATATTAAGTCATTTACCTTATTTAAAAAATTTTCATGAAAAACATTTTAGGATACCGGTAAACAAAATGTTTTATAATTAGTTTAATTTAAAATTTTTATTTGGCAAAAAGACTTTTTAAATATTTTATATTAGAATTAAAAAATGATGGGGCAAGATTTTAGTAATATCAAAGTGCAATAGATATTTAAGAATTTAATTTCCTTGGGGAATTTTTTAGACCATTTATCACTTATAAGTTATTTTTAAAAATATTTCGGAAATTGAAGAAAAAATTTCATTAAAAAATTTAGACACCTAAAAATATGATATATGAGAGATTTGATTTTAATCTCTTTAAATTAATTGCTACTATCCCAAATACATAAATTGTTAAGTTGGATTCATTTTTACTTATATAAGTAGTTAAATATTTTAGTTAATCAGTTACTTTTATAAAATTAAGAAATAATGATATTTCTTTACTTACTTAAATATCCCTTTAGTATAATAAAATTTCTAAAATATTCTCATTTACTTCCTTATAAAAATATGTTGTTATATTTGAAATTGAAAAGATAACCTGAGTACAATGACAAAATGAAAATGTTTGTTAATTTATTTTATCACGATATAAATTGCCAAAAAGTTATTTTTCCATCTATTTATATTTTTTTATACTTTATTTAAGTTACTCAAAATATTAAAACACATGTACTTCATTAAATAATATATTTTCTATTTATGGATAATTTATATCTTCATAACTGATAAATGTTTTTTAAACTTACCATGGTAATGTAAACTTTTAATTAATGTTTAATCATTAATATTATACCATAAGTTTATAAAGTTATATATTTTAACATACTGTAACAAGAAATTTTAATATCTTTTTATTTATAAAATCACGATTAAAATAACTATAGACAAGGGTATTTAAAGAAAATATTAATTGTCATAATTCAATCTTTCATATTTCTATGACTTTTTCTTAGACATTTTAAATACAATTTTATCTTTATTACGCTTCTAATAATGGAGTACATTATTGCTTTAAGGAATTTTCATAAATATATCATAAATTTTACAACATAAAAATTTACTATCAACATTTTTTTTTTTATAATATATAATAAAATGTTATTTTTTGTTATTTGTATTTTATAAATTAAAAATAAATGTCTATAGTACATTTTCATTAATATGACCTTCATTTATTAAAGAAAAAAAAATTAAATAGGGTGTCATTATCAATCATATTTTGACATTTCTTTTATCTAATCATTTTCAAAAAAACACCTATTAATTTAAATTAACCAACACTTTTTATTTTACTTTATCATATATTTATTAATAAAATTATTAAAAAAATTATTTATTTTTTTAAAAAAACTTAAATTTAGCAAATGCTTAATTAAGCCCGGATTTTTAAGTCTTTTTTTTTAAATAACTATCAAAACAAAAATTTTCATTTTCTAATATTTTATAATATATCGTGCATCAATTTATCACGAATTAAAGGTATGATAGTAATAGTTAAAATATAAAACGACATTTTATATAACAAAAAGGAAAAAAAATTTTACGTTAAAAACTATAGCTATAGATGATTTGGAAATTTTATTTAAATATTATATTTTCTTTTTTATAAAAAAAATATGATGTTTTACTAGAAAAAAAAATATACTTATGTGTTTTTGATTTTTTTTTTTTATAAATATTTAAACAATTTTATTTATTATAAATTATTAATTAATTGTTTTCTTTTCTATAAAAATTATCTCTATCAAATAGTTTCTATTATTTATTTTTCCTCTTTAAATTATCATCTTCATAAAAAAGATAACAATTTAAAAAATTTTAATTTATTTTAAATTTTCATTTTTAGCACTTCAAGTTAAACTGTTTTTTTTTATTTTACTTGTTATTATTTTCACTTATTGACATATAATTCCTCTACATTTATTTCTACTGTTTATTTATAAATTTAGTACAGAAACATAGCTATAATAAAATATACTTTAACTTTTCTTTTTTTTTGTGAAATATTTAACATTCTAGTACTTTATATTTCTTTTAATATTTATCATATAAAAAAAAACTCTAGAAAAAAAAATATTTTTTAATAAAAAGTTATATCATAATTAATATTCTAAATACTATTTTACTTTTATAGAGAAATAAAAAAAAAAACTATATTTCTAAAGTTTACTTAAAAAAGTTTTAATTTTTTTAAAATTATTATTCTTTTCAAAGTTTGTGTAAAAAGTACTAAGATTTTGACAATGGGTTGTACACAGGCAAAAATACAACAGGATACTTCTATTGATAATGAAATTAATAAGAAAAGCGCTGTTTCTAATGATTGTCTCAAGGCTAATCATGAATTTGAAAGAAGACCAAGTGCCAACTCAAAGACGTATGTTTATTTAATTCAAGTATCTTTTTTAATTTAATTTTTTTTTAACAAATACAGAAAATCACATCTTGTTAAATTTACATTGACAAAAGAAGAAAAAGTTATAATTCAAAAGTATTGGGAAAATACGGTTTTGGTGCAGATACCGGATCTTTTTTTAAGAACTATGTTAAATTCAATTAAAGAGAGTCCAAAACTTTTAGATGTAATTAATTGCAGAATGGGAGATCCTAATATTCCTGAACTGTCGGAATGGCCAAAATTAAAGTGCATGGCAAAAGGAAATTGCAATTTTTTTACTAAACAAATAGTTGAAAATCATTTAGAAGAATCATTAGTTAGAAAAGATAGTGAAGTATTAGGAGCTATACATATACAATATTCTCCTTATGGTTTTAAACCAACATTTCTTGATATATGGCATAATAATATTTTAAAATTAATAAGAGAAGAAGTTAATTTTGATTGTGAAAATAGTAAAGAAAAATTTTTAAGTGCTTTTACAAAATTAGCACATTTCTTAATAACAATACTTATAGTTGAGTACGAGGATCATATGAAATCTGTACGCCTTCATGATCGTGAAGTTAGTAGATCTCAAAATGATGGAATTAGTCCATGTCCTGCTGACTTTTAAAATTTTTTTTTATATATTTTTGATAAGACATCAACTTTTTATTTCAGACAATAATATACATAGCCTACTTCTATCCAAAAAAAAAATCTTTCCAAAGAAGCTTTTATCAAGTGACATTAAAAATAATAATTAAATGCTTGTAATTATCATGAAAAATTTAATTATCTCTAATTTTGTAATTATAGAATCATTTCTCTTTTATATATCTAGTAAATTTTACAAATTTAATAAGATATTTTAAGGAGCTTAAAATTTTTTTTATAATCTTTTAAATATTTAAATTAATTAACAAAATTTTATTTTACAAAATCATATACATTTTTACATAAATTAATTTTGTGAATACCAAATGAAGCAAGATTATTTTTATGTTGCTTAAATTATTAACTCCCACTTAAAATATTAATAATCAATCGTTTTCTTTCGTTTTTTTTTAACATAATTTATATTTTGATAAGCTTTTTGACAACAAAATTGAAGATTTATAATTAAATAGTTATAATATATTTAAAAAAAAACATAATAATATTGTAAGGGACCAAATATTGAAATTTTATAAAATATCTTTATCAATAATATACAATAAACAAAAAGTTAAAAAGAAAAGCATTATAACACTTGTTATGAGTAATATTAATATTAAATGTCATTTTATTTATAAAAAATAATTTTTTATTCAAACTAAAAAAGACTTTTTTTAATAGAAATGTATTATCACATTATATTTATAATTATTGATAAAATGTTGTAAAGGAAAAAAAATGTTTATTGAAACTTGTGATTATTTTGTTTAAATTATAATATTTGCTTCATGAAAAAAAAACACAATACTTATAATTGATAAGTTATATATAATATTAAAATATTTTATTTATATAAATTGTGACAAAATGTTTTTAATTTCAATATTTTGATATAATTTTAAAGTTTCATAATTACTGAATTTATTAATCATTGTAACAGGAATGTTCTTACAAAATTCTTTGAATATTTGAAAAAACAAATTACTTAAAAAATTTATCTATTAATGTAACATAATGTTTTACTATAAAACAACATATAAAAAATTAACGATATTTTTTCTATTAAAAATCTATTATTTTTTTATTTTTTCAATAATAAAATTTAATTACAAAAAAAATATTTTATTTTTCTTTTTAAAAAAAATACAAAAAAAAATAAAAATAAATTTTTTAATAGACCAAATAATCTGGAGTTCAAACTACATTTGTTATATTTAAAAAAAAAGTTAATACTTTTAAATTAACAAAAGAAGTATAAAATATTACAAGAATAATATAAATAAATATTATATATCATATTTTTTGAGATTATATGATAAAATTATCTTTTAAACATAAGCATTTAATCTAGTTTTATATTCAATAGCTACCTTTTTATAAAGAATGATTTTTATTAAATATTTATATATTTACTTGGTTCTTAAAAAAAAAGTAACAATACTTTTTCCAGAAAGCTTGACAAAGTTTCATGTTTGCTTAATCGATTACTACTGATTACTCATATTTGCTTACAAGCATATATTAAAAATTTTTTTTTTTATAACTAGGACACACCAACTGACAAAATATGATACTTGGCCCCTATAGGTGTCTTTAACACACACTTTTATAATTTTACTTCATTTTACAATTATTTTACTGATACTAGATAGAGCTATGTCACAAATACTAAAAAAAGAACCTGATTTTTATACAAATTATGGTCTTGATTCAGATGATGATAAAGATGAAACAATTAATATTTTAGAATTACACATTGACCCATACCTAAATGGAAGATTAAATGAAAAAATTGTAAGTTAAATTTTTTTATTTTTTTTAAAAAAATAAATATTTTAAGACATTATCTCCTAACTCTGTTAAATCAAATTTAACATATCCTAAAAGAAAATATACATTATCAAGAGCAGATTCTTTAAAAATTATGGATATACCTAAATTTAGTAAATATGAAATAGAAGGTAGACATAATAAAGATGGACCATCATCAGTAACAACAGTTCTTGCAATGGCTGGTTTATTTATTTGTGGCATAATGTTAATGATATCAGGAATAATAATACTTACTCAACAACGAGAATATGAATTTGTGATAACAGGAATAGTATTTCTATGTACAGGATTTGTAATGTTATTAACTTGTTTAATTGTACAAAGAAAAAATGTAATGAAATATATTTATGAGTTAAATCAAGATTTATATTTCCTTCGAATGGGAGAATCCCAATTATGGAATTTTGTTTTTAATCAAGAAAATACTTCAAAATACGAAAAACCATATCATCGATAAAGATAAATGTTAAAGTACCTTTTTTATAACTAAAAAAAAAGATTATAATATATTATTAAAATTACGAGGCATATTTTAAAATTTCTTACTTATTTAGGCTATAATAAAATTTAAAATAAATAAATTTGTATGATATCAATTATAAAAAATAGAAAAATGTCCTAAATATATTTATCATAAATACATATTTTTATAATACAAATTTTTTTTTATTATTACCTAAACACATTTTATTAAATGTATTTACATACTTCAATGAAAATCATTTATATTAAAAAGAAAATAATTAATCAGAAATTGTGTATTCCAAATAAAATAAGATCTGTCAATTACTAATCTTCATTACAATGTGTACTGATAAATTAATGAGAGATAAAAAAAATTAATTTTAAAAACAAAATATAGTTAAATATAAATGTTCATGATTTTTTCTCGTCATTTTTTATAAATAAACCAGTAAGCATTATAAAAAAAATTAATTCTAAACTTCACTAC
Source organism: Strongyloides ratti (assembly GCF_001040885.1). Lineage (NCBI taxonomy): Eukaryota > Metazoa > Nematoda > Chromadorea > Rhabditida > Strongyloididae > Strongyloides > Strongyloides ratti. The sequence goes on from NC_037307.1 coordinate 1,029,411, forward strand.
AAAAATAAGAAATTCTTGATTAAAAAATAAAAAACGAGAGAGATTTATAAAAATAATATTTTAATTAAATTAATATTAATTTATTCGTCCAGTGGACTGTTGAGAGTAGAGTTGAAGAAACAAAAATAAATAATCTAAAGACGATTGAAGATAATATTTTTTTTTTTGATATAACTCTCATACAATGAGATTTTATTGCACAAAAAAAGTTCTTCTTTTAATTTTTTGATATTACATATTGAAAAGAAAACTTTAATAATCTTAAATATTATATACAATACGTCTCCTTCAAATCTACCAACAACGGCTAATGGGAAATAAATAAGATTACAACGATTGTTAGTTGGATGGTTTTTAACGGCGAGTTCCGTCTTCGAAGAAGATTCCTCCATCGATAGCGCAGTATTTTGGACAGATTCCTTTCTCTCCTGGTGTTCCAGCTGGTCCTGGTGGTCCTGGAGGTCCATTTGCTCCATCAGCTCCTGGTGGTCCATCTGGACCTGGAGCTCCTTTAGGTCCTGGAGCTCCTGGTGGACCATCTTTTCCTGGTGCTCCTGGAGGTCCTGGTGGTCCTTGTGGTCCTGGTTCTCCAACTTCACCTGGTTCACCTGGTACAAGTGGTTCAGAAACAGCTGGAATTCCTGGTTCACCTGGTGCTCCTGGTGGTCCTTGTTCACCTTGTGGTCCTGGTGGTCCTCTTGGTCCTGGAGTTCCTGGTGCAGCATCAACTCCTGAACGTCCTGGTGATCCTGGCTCACCTGGGTCTCCTGGTGGTCCTGGAGGTCCTGGTGGTCCTGGTGGCCCTTGTGGACATGGTTTACATGGTGGTGGAGTAGCTGGTTCACATGGAGTTTGTGGTGGTTTTCCTGGAGTACCTGGTTGTCCTGGAGCTCCTGGTTTTCCTGGTCTTCCTGGTTTTCCTGGTGCTCCTTGTGGACCAGGAAGTCCTGGAAGACAACATCCTTCACATGAAACTTTTGGTTCATTATTTACAGCTGGTTCAGCTCCATACCCACCTTGACGACGTGTACGGTTTCCTCCGTTGACTGGAAGAGATTTCAAATGTGCGACTTCAACAAAGATATCTTTAGTAGATCCCTATAATAATATTAAAAAATAAATATAGTTCAAAATATAATATATTATATATATATATTTATGATTTTAAAAAAAATTAAAAAAATTTTTTAAAAATTATTACCTTGCAGAATGAAATCTCATGATGCATTTGTCTTCGGACATGTGCTACATAATTATAGACCATAGGAAGTGTCACAACAACACTGAAAACAGCAACAACACTCAAAGTGACTGCTGTATAGGCAACAAATTTGTAGGCCTTTAGACGACCGTCAGCTTCCATAACTGCTAATTAAGTTTCGACAACGCCAAGTTCCTCTTCTGAGAAGGAAAGAAGAAAACAAGGAGCAGTACGACTGTGATTATAAATTTGCCGTACATGTCTTATATACTCTCAATCAGACCAAGCTCGACCCATATCATCGGAGCATGTGGGTCATGTAGACACCTCCTACTTGATTATAGCAAATCCCTATAAACCGGCACTACACCCCTCTGATACCGGCTCTGATATCCCAGAGGCGATCCATCTCCACATATAGACGTGTTTTCGCTATCTCTAATCATATATTACATATGGTAAGAATTATTACATATATCTTGTATACATAATTATAGTGTTATAAGAAAGAACCAAAACAATCATATACGATCTAACATATCAATTATACCAATCAAAACATTTATTAATATGGCTTTTCATATAAAACTATAAAAAAATATATCAAAATTCTTCATATTGAAAGTGGATAAAAATTATACAATATAATATTTAACGTATCATTATTTTTATTTATTTATTAAAAATAATAATAACAATTGTATTCTTTATTTAACATATAGTAAAAAAAAAGCAAATCATGCTATAACTTAACATATATTGATAATAAAGAATACAATTATAAAAATTAAAATTTTTTTTTTTTTAATTTCTAATATAATATATTATCACATTTTTATTATACATATAATTATAATATATTTAAATAAAGATGGTACTTTCTGTGGTGTAATAAAAGAAAAATTTTTACATAAATTTTTGTTAAGAAAAGTTAATCTATTTTATCATTAATATAGATAAATCATTTTTATTATCACTTTTTGGTATGTTTGTCTAACATAGTAAAATTAAAATACCAAAAAAAAAATTTTATTGTCTGAGAAAATAATTTTTTTTTTTTTATTCCAAATATTTGATATTATATAAATTAATTTAAAGTTATTCAATGAACATTTTTTATTGTATGAAACTTTTTATTTAATTTACTTTTACATATAGTTTTTATAAATAATAGTTTATAAAAAGATTTGTTATTTAATATTTTATTATTATTATTAATATAAAATACAAGGACACATTTAATATTATTCTCAGGATTATGATCATTGATCATATAAAATAAGATAAGTTGATCGGCAAGTCCAGATAAACTTTTCAATCATATCTAAGTACATCTCTTTTAATAATAAAATTTTTCTTCATTTTGATTGTTATCTTGTTTAATTAATGAAGAATAATAAGTAATAAAGAATAGACATTATTATAATAATAACAAAATCAAATGAAATATATTTATTATGTTTGTTAGTCATGAAAGTGTTGTCATAACATTCATATTCATTGAAGGGAACTGATTTCATTCTTTAGTAAGATTTAAATCCTTTTTCTTTAATAATCAACCATAAATCCTGTTAAAATTTTAGTAAATGAATTTGAAGCAAACTTTTGATAATTATTATTTACATAAATGAATATTTACCAAAAATTATATTGATATCTTTTGAAGGATATCAAAAAAAAAAAAAAAGAAGAAATATTATGGTTTTGTTTTCCTTAAAATTACACATATCAATAAATGTTGGTTATTTTTTCTAATATTTGGAATAAACAAATTATATATATTTATATATATAATTTTAAATTGTTTTTTTCTTATTTTTTAAATTTACTTTTTTTCTTTTCTTGTTGAAGAACAATCTTTAAAGCAGCTTCTTGTAATTTAAATTCAATTTTATAACCAATTCGCATTTGTTCTGTAAAAAAACTTGCTAATATAGAAAGAGCTTGAATTGTTTCATCTCCAGCATGATATCCTCCAATTACATCAATAATTCCTTGTTCAAAAAGTTTCCAAAATGAACCTTTATATGAAACTTTTGTATATCTCATTATTTTTCCACCCATCTGTTGAAGATACTTGCTCATTAAAGTTGCCCTACTCAAATATTTCATTACATTTGACAAATTTGGTTGAAATAACTGTAAAGAAAATACTTTATATATATAATCACATCACAAAACTATGATTTAAGATAAAAGTTTAAACTATAAAAAACGTGCGATATACAAAAATGGTACATTACATAGCGCAAAGGATACCTAATAAATTTCAAGTAAAGATCATACAGACATTCGCTTATCAATACAATTACGATATTTTAATCTATATAAATATCGCAAAGATAACACATACCTTGACATGATCTAAGAAAATTTGGTTATGACGCAAATCTTCTAAAGGTACTTTTCCAAGTTCAAAGTAATTCATTTGTTTTTGATCTAATTGAAAAATTTTAATAAACAATTGACTACAAATTTCAAGTTCATCTTCATTATAATTATTTAATGTTTTTACCCATGCCCGTTTAACAAGATATATTTGGTGAGGATTCAAGTCACCAGTTATAGCAAATTTTGGTTGAGTAGATTTCCTATAAATATATATATATATTATAATTATATATATTGAAATATAAAATAAGACAAAAAAAAATGTAGTACAAATAACCATCAAAAAACTCCGAATATTTTTTAAACATGTCAAGAGATGTTAGATAATTATCTTTTACTTTACAAAAATGTTGCAAATTAAATTTTTTCATCAACAGCTTTTATTCATTAAAACCTGTTAACTATTAAATATTGACATTTAACTAATCACTTTTTAATGATAACTTTATATAGTAGTGAAAAATTAAGAACAAAATAATTAATTATATTTTACTTTAACTTTTTTTATAATTAACACTTACCTTAAAAACACTTTATTTTCATCATTAGATGATTCTTTAGTATCAAAAAAAATTTCTAATTTTTTAAGAGTATCTGAGTCTAACGGCATTCCAGTAGAGGATGTTGAAATGGTGGAATTAGCAAAAACAGATTGACTTCGTTTTCTCCTTTCACCAGTTACAGGAAAAACAGTATTTGTTTCTATATTCATAAATAAATTAGCTTGACTTAAACTTTTTCCTTCTTTTGACGGCTATAAAAGAATTTAAAAAAATATTAAAAATAGTTAAACAAAAAGTAATAGAAATATAAAGAGATTCAAATGTAAAAATTTGCACTTACTTCCTGGATACACCAGCATTTAGAATGCTCAAATTTAGCATTTTTTGGAGAAAAATTCATTTCTAATAAAAATATATATTATATCTCTATTTAAAATCTATAAATAACTTTTTATATTTTAACTACAAATAAATAAGCATATTATATAAAAGATACTTTTTAAAGAAATAAAATTAGAAATAAAATCAAATTTTTTTTTAAATATCTATATAAAGTGAAAAATAAGATAAATAAATTTTAAAAAGCATAAAAATTTGTACTATTATTTGTTAGCATTCTTGTGAGACATAAAAAGTTATTTTTTTAATGTTTCAATATAATAAATTTATGTAAATATTTTTATTTTAACTTTTAAAAAAAGAACTTTAATCTTTAACATTTATGTAATTTATAACTACTGTTTTAAGAAAATGTTTAAATTTTCCATTGAACATTTATATTTTGACGAAATATTTTGAATGTTTTTATAATTTAAATAACTTTTTTTTATAACATAAACCATATAATATGTACAATTTTTTTTATTTGACATGTTTCTTTTAATCTCTTTTGAGAATACTTTTTTCATGATGAACAATAATTCTTACACATTTTCACGTTACTTGGTAAAACTATTATATTTATCTTTCATATCTTTTAATTTTAAAAATATCATAAAATTTTATTAGAGCAAACACTGAAAATCAATTGTATACATAATATATATTTATATGTATATGTATATAAGTTAACTTAAAATTCTAAATAAAAGTTTAATCTATTTTTAAATTATCAAATTATATATCTTTTAATTACTAATTTTAATAACACATTAACTTTGTCTTAAAAAGAAATTTGGAGCAAGAATAAACAATTATAATAATAAAACACGTACCTTTGAAATCCTTCTTCAAAATACCTGTTTCTATACATCATACTAATCTTATCAAATTTATTAATAATAACATTATGATTTATCGTCAACGAAATCTTTTTCCAAAATTTTTACGTACTTATTCATCAATTATCACAGAAAATAGAAAAGAAAAATTTATCAAACACTTTTCTAGAATATCACAAACACTCAAAGAAAAAGAAGATAACTTTAATTCTTCTATTTCAGATAGATTTAAAAATGGGAATATTGAAAGAAGAAATGGAGATTGTTCTGTTTTGGTGCCATTGGTTGACATTGATAATGAGACACATTTAATTTATACACAAAGATCTATGTCAATGAGGACACATAAAGGACAAATATGTTTTCCTGGTGGAAGATTAGATTCAAACGAAACATGGGAAATGGTAACAGGATAAATTTCTTTTTTACTATTGTATAAACATTTCCTTTTTTTTTTAGGCAGCACTTCGTGAAGCTCAGGAAGAGATAAATTTAAAAAGTCATGACATAGATGTGTGGACATTAATGAAACCCATAGCTGATAAAGAAATGACATATGCTATTACTCCTATTGTAGGACAAGTTATCACTCCGGATGCTATAAAACATCTTCATTCTGTAACAGAGGAAGTTGATGTAGTCATAGCTGTTCCTATTATGGAACTTGTTACAAATCATCATTATTCATTTTTGAAGTTAAAAGTTTCTTTAAAAATACCATACTATGAAAGTAAACACTATAAAGTGTTACATGCTAGACAAGACAATTTTACTAGGCCGGATTTTTATAGAATTTGGGGATTAACTGGTGTAATTACACACCAATTTTTGTTATACTTTACTCCTGAAATTTATAAATCAAAAGTTGATTTAAAATTTTAAAAAAATAGGTTTACAAATAGTATTTATTAAAAAATTATATCCTATATATACATTATTTACCTATAGTTCATTATTATTTTTCAAACAACTGATTTTTTTAATGTATTTCCTTTTTTTCTATACTGTTTAGAAAGTTCTTCATATTTAATGATATCAACAATTTTACCATACTCCATACCTATACTTTTAACAACATCAATAGGAACACCATTTGTTGAATAAAGATTCCATGCAACTTCTCCAGGAATAATTTTACTTTCAATTGATTGAATTGACTTTCTTACTAATTTATCATTATTTTTAATTAATTTCCAAAATTTTATTTCTTCATTATTTACTATTTCTCGAATTAAATTTTCATTTCCACGTAACTCAGGATAAGCATCACCTAAACTATCAATAACTATTGGAACTAGTTTATTAAATGAATTTTCTGGGCATCCTAAATTTTTTTTCATTGTATATACGGCACGCCTAATAAGTTGTCTTAAAATAAAACCATGATCATTGGATGATGGTCGGACACCATCAGCAATTGATATAGATATGGCTCTAATATGATCACTTGCCAATCTGTATGCTGTATCTTGAATACCAACTTTATCATTTCCTATGGTACCTTGATATGAAAATTTTTCTATCTGAAAATTTTCTATTTCCTTCATAAGAGGTGAAAATAAATCTGTATCATAACTTGAAGGTTTCTCTTGAATAATAGAAAGTAATCTTTCAAATCCCATTCCACAATCAATAAACTTTCCACCTAATGGTTCAATAATACCGTTTTGTAATCTTTTTTGTGTCATAAAAACAAGATTCCATATTTCCACAACATTTGGATCATCTTTATTTACCAGATGACTCATATTGCCTCTTCCTATGATCCTGTCAATATGAATTTCTGAACATGGTCCACATGGTCCAGTTACACCCATTTCCCAAAAATTATCTTTGCTACTTCCAATAACAACATGACTATCTTTGACACCAATATTACTCCAAATCTCCCTAGTTTCCAGGTCAGCCTCTAATCCTAATTTAGTATCACCACCAAAATATGATACATACAATCTATCAGGAGAAATCCCCAAAACATCAGTCAAATAACTCCAGGCATATTTACAAGTATCTTCTTTAAAATAATCACCAAATGACCAATTTCCTAACATTTCAAAAAATGTATGATGATAAGTATCTTTTCCAACTTCATTTAAATCATTATGCTTTCCTCCAGCACGTATACATTTTTGAGAATTAACAACACGCCTTAAATTTCTCATAGGATCATTCTCAGGAAGTTGATTAAGAAAAATAGATTTAAACTAAAAACAATTTTTTTTGTTATATAACATATGAAAATACATTAATTTTAAAATTTAGTTGTTTATATAAAATATACATGTGTTGGACATATTATTAATAGTCTAAGAAAGATAAATATATTTTTGACATTAATATAAAATTAAAAAAATTAAAATAAAAACATACTTGGTTCATTCCGGCACTAGTAAATAAAATAGTATTATCATTTTTTGGCACAACTGAAGATGATGGAAAATGATAATGATTATATTTTTTAAAAAATTCTATGAATGAAGATCTAAGTTGATGTGAGTTAAGATAAGGCATAATTTATTTTATTTAAAAAAATATATATATTCCTAGATAATAATTAAAAAATAACTTATAAAACTTAAAAAAAAAGAAAACAAAAAGTCTTGACGAGAAACTCTGTTGAATATAATGTCACGTTTGGTAGCCCATATCTCTTATTAATAATTTTCAATGTTTTTGGTTATTTTTTATACGTAATGTTTAAATTTGATTCATTTTTGTTGTTTTAACATGATGTCCTTTTTACTAAAATCATTTCAGTCACGTTGTATATTTTTTAATCGATTTATTTTTGTTCTAAAAATTTTTTTTAACATTAATGTTGTTCTGAATTTAGTATGTTTTGAATCTTTATCATTCCGATATAGTATTTTTTATTTACTGCTAATTAACATAATATTTTAGATGTCAACAAAGGTAGATATTCCGGAAAAAGTGCAAAATATTTTGAAGAATGCTGAAAAAGAAGGAGAATCTGAAGAAATTGATATAACAGATATTTTTTACCAAGCATGTGAAACATTAAAATCATCTGTTTTATCAATTTGTCCAGATTTTTCATTAAATGAAGCAATGCAAGCTGTTGATATGATGAATGCTCAAATGGATAGTGGGATGGTTTTCATTGATCCACCAACACAAGGTCTGGAGAATTCTTTACATAATGGATCTATTGATGTTGAAAATATGAGTTCAAGAGAAATAGTAGCTATTATTGATGCAACATGGGGTTGTTTTGTTTCATGGCTTAATCTTATACCATTAGATCAAAGTTTTTATACCAATGTTTTGTTACATGATCCTAATGTTATTGTAAATCCCGTTTTAAAAGCTTCTATGAATGCTTTTTTAACAATTTCAACTATTTTTGCTGATGTTATAGAAGCGATGAATACATATTCTGAGGAAGATATTATTATTCATTCTTATAGAAGGCAAGCTAATGTTAGTTTGGATATGGGCACTGTATTAAATCAATTACAGATAGCAAAAGAATTAAATAAATTTAATGATGGGGATTCTGTTGATGTTAGAGAAGGAAAACTTACTATTTTATATAGATTAAGATCATTAGAAACTATGATATTATTACTTAAATTTCTTCTTCCATTATCTGATAATGAAGAGATAGGAAATATAAATTTTAAAAAAGCTAAAACACTAGTAGCAACTTTTAAAGCTAGCATTAAAGCTTCAAATCAAACTATAAGTTATGGCTTACAACCTGAAAATGGTGATGATAGTAATTATGAATGGCTTTCTTGTTTTCAACCTGAAGTTAATAGATATATTCTTCCTGCTACATTTCCTAAACGTCTTAAATGTACCTCACGAAATAATGCTTATGAAGAGTTAAGAAGAATAACATTTAAATTGGAAGAGATTACAAATATTAATGAAGAAGATATTTATGATGTTGAATCTATAGGAGCATTTCTAAAAAATTATTCAAGAAATAATAGTTGTCTTATTACAAGATGTTTTGTTCATCTTGTTCTTTTACCATTAGAATCTAAACTTTTTGGTACAATTAGTTTACATGATCTTTATCTTCGTAATATATCATTAGATACTGCTATAGGACTTTTTAATCGTAATGGAAATCTTCATGAAGTGATTCTTAATACTATACAAAAAGAATGGGGTGATTATTGTAAAGTTATTGTAAATCTTTATGCTAATATCTTTCAAAATTATACTAGAAATATTAGTAGGCAAATGGAAAATATTTCATCAAATATTGCTGAAGCTTTTGGTGCATTACCGTATGTTACTCATTTTGATAGATTACTAGAACAACGTTTTACTAATGATATACAATTAAATGGAAAATTTTCATATCATATTAATAATCTTCTACTTGATTTATCTGCTGATTATTTTGAACTAGGTTTTAGAACAGATTTATATCTTCCATACGAATTCGACTACATCTACTGGTATCTTTTTGAAATATGTTACCCTCAAAAGGTAGCTATTTATGAACAGACAATAAATTTTATGGAAAATGAAAAGGCAATATTAATAAAGGGTGGTAATTTAGAAACAGTTACAAAAAAAATGTACAAATTACATGGTAATACTGCTTTAACATTTCCAAATATTGAAGGTGTCAATTTTAAATTTATTTTAAGAACATCATTAATTTATCTCTACAAAAGTTATTTTTTCTTGGTTAATGCTTTAAAACGACAAGGATTAATTAAAAATCCATCAATGGATCATGAAGAGTATCGTTTCAATATTAGATTCAGTCCATTAGGACCATTAATTAATTTTTTTCATATTGATTATCAAAAATATTTTAAAAGTAAAGAAGATTATACTGGTAATAAGGTATCATTGATAACATTATATGAAAATTCTTTGCAAGCTCTTAACAGGTGTGTAACTTACCTCAACAGAATTCCTTCAGATTATAATCATCCTGATATGAAAATAATTCAACATCTGAATTATATTTGTAAAAAGAATAAAGTCGCTACCAATTTACTAAAATTGCAAAAAGTGCCAACGGTATGTTTTATAATAATTATTTATTATAAAAAAAAGTTTTTCTTATCTTTTTTTTTATAGAAAAAAGTTAAATTTACACAGAACAAAGAATTTTACTCTCTTCCTATTATTAATCTTGTCTAGAAGGAAACAAAATTATTATTTATTTTTAATAACAAATTAACTATAGATAAATGTATTATTATTTTTATTTTTGACTTAAAGGTGTTTTTCTTTCACCATTTTTTTTACTTTTTTTTTTCTTCAATATTATAGAATTAAAAAATATTATATATTTTTTTTTACAGGAAAATGATATATTCTCCATTAAAACGTTTAACTTTCTTTCCTTCAAAATTTATAAATAGAGTGCAATTTTTATCATGTAGTATTCCAAATAGATGTAATTTAGAAAGTGAAGAAATTGAGAATATTCCTACAAATGAAATTTTAACAAAAGCAACAACTAGACCAAGAGATTTACTTCCTTATATTGATACAAAACTTCATGAAGATGATTTTTTTAAAATGAGTGAATTGGTAACAATAAATGAATTATTTAGAAGAAAAGTTCATTTTGGGCATAAAATAGGAACTTTATCAGAGAATATGAAATGGGCTTTGTATGGAGAAAGGCTTGGTGTATGTATTTTTGATCTTCGTATCACTCAACAATACCTTTTAAGAGCTTTAAATTTTTTAGCACATGTTGTTTATCGTGGTGGAATGGTATTATTTGTCTCATCTGATCGTACTAATATGCTTCATATTGAAAAAATTTCAAAAGAAATAGGACAATATTGTCATACAAGAAAATGGCAAGAAGGAACATTGACAAATATTAATACATTATTTGGATCACCTGTAAGGGTACCTGATGTTATTGTATTTACAACAACACTTACTTCTATTTTGGAAACACATCCAGCTGTTATAGAAGCAGCTAAAATGGCAATTCCTACAATAGCTATTTGTGACTCAAATTCAGGTATATAATTTTAAATAAAATTATTTTAATTAATTTTTTAAATTTAGATCCAAATTATATTACATATCCTATTCCTGGAAATGATGATACAGCATTTGCTGTTAGATATTATATGAAACTTTTCCGTGAAGCTGTTATAAGAGGACAAAATCAAAGAAAGCTTGATCAAGAAAAAGGAAAAAATCTTGATAATTTGTTGTAATAATTTATAATCTCACTAGTGTTATTTTTTTTTAATTTTTATAGTATCGTTATATCTTGTAGTAGTAAATGTATCAATTTATATATAATTTAAATAATTATCGATAAAACAAATGAAGTCAGTAACATTCTTTTATTTATTACTAAATCTATACATTGTATCTATTTATATATATATACAATAACAGGTTTAATAAGATGAAATTTTTATTAAATTTAGTCATTTTATATTTTTGGATAGAATAATAATGATATCAAAATATTTTTATTTTTCTTGTTGGTTATTATTTATTTTTGAAGCTAACACAGTATATTCTAAATTATGGTCAGTTATATGGCAAGAGAAATAATTAATTTTAATTATTATATTTATAGGGGCTCGCGTTTTAAAAGATTAACTAAATTTACCAATAATTATGGATATGGACCACTTGGTTGGGGACCACAAGGAGCTAATGCTGGAATTGATTCTTTTGGTTTTATTAGAGATAAATATTATAATAGTGGTTTACCACCCAAATATACATGGTCTAGTTTTTCAAATTATTATTCATCTTATGGTTCATATCATTCTGATCATGTAAAATATAAAACATTCTTGGAAGAATTTATTGCCTATAAGAATCGTCATGAACCCGCAACACCTCATAAATATCCATTTATCAAATTTTCTGCAGAAGGTCCATATTATAATGGTGTTTGGGGATACAATAATCATTCTCCATATTGGTTTGGATAATAAAAAAAAGAATAATATTATTTTTATACAATTTTATTTTTGATAATATTATATATATATATATATATATTTTTTAGGTTACTTTAGAAAAACAAATATCTCATAAATTTTTATTTTTTTTTAATACTATGTTTCCTAACATACATTTAAACTAACAAAAACATACATATTAAAAGAACTTGACTTGTCCTTAGTTGTTTAAATTGATTTATGAATCATTACCAAATCTCTTATATCTTTGATGATTGTTTTTTTTTTTTTTTTGAAAAAAAATGTTACATGATATACTATTACTTTTTTTTTATCATTCTTGTTATATTACTATGTACAATGAAATTTTATCGTTATAGTTCTATTCATACTAATATTGACAACAATTGCATACAAATTATAAATTTTTATTTTATTTTTTTTTCTTTGAGTAATTTTAAAGATAAAAAACTACTTTTAGAGTTTGTGTTTATTAACAAAATCACATTATAACATAAATATTTAATATCAAATTAAAAAAAAGAATATATATATATGTATATAGAGAGAAAAAAAAATATTATAATTTTCATTTTATGATAAAATATCAATAGGTTTTTGTAGACATATTTTAACGTATTATTATAGAATTTGTTTAAGAAAATTATATTTTTAAAAAGTTAAAAATAATTGGTTATAGATAATGAGAAAGATTTATAGTATGAAAACATTTTTTAAAAAAAAAAAAATTTGTTTAGTTTTAAAGAAAACTTTTTTTACTCAAATAAATTTTCTATTTATAAAAAATAAATCAAATTTATTTTTGAATAAATTATTTTACAAGATTATTATGTAAGTTTTTTGTATTCTATTAGTTCTGATTTTTTTATATGAATAATTAGCAATTTTTTATTAAACATTTTAAAAGTTTTTTTTTTGACATATTATTTTAATATTCAATATTTATTTAAAGGAAATATCTATTTTTATCTTCTTTTTTTTACACATTATCAGTCATTAACATAGTTTAAAAGTTTCTATTATACTATAAATTTCATATAAAATGCTTACTAAATAAATTTTTAATTCATTTTAAAAAAAAATTATTTTCTTTTTCAAAATTTTTATATTTTGAAAATTATTCTTTATGAATGAAAATACAAAGATATATCGCATGATTGGTTGAGATTTTTGATACTTAAACTCAAGCAAACTTTAGTCTACCCAGGAGCAAGCAACCATAAACATTAAAAAATACTAATTTGTTCTTATATATGTTTATACTTATCTATATCTTCATACTTAAATTTTATCTTTCTTTGTTTTTCATATATATTTTTACATAGCGATTATTAATCATTATTTCTATATAAATAAAGAAAAAAAGATACTTATTTAATATTATATAAATATCAAATTTAATAATATTAATACCTTTGTTAATAAGTTGATAATTAAAAAATATTTTTTAATTTTTCTATACTTAATTTATTAATTTATGCATGCTATCTACATATAAATAAGTTTATATTGAAATGTTTACATATTTAAATGCATTTTTTATGATAAACAATTACAAAATATTTGTCCAATTATAACAAAATTTAATTTATAATTATAATTTTTTTTTCATTCTTAATAAAATATGTTTATGCACTTAAAAACTATTACATAATATAAACAAAATTTTAAAGATATATCTTTTTTTTTTTGAAAAAGGGAAGATATAGAAAGCACTTCAATTGGTATGTGATATTTTAAGTTATTAATCATTAAGATGTAATTAATAATAAATCAGTTTGCTAAAAATATGCATACACATATGTGGAAAAATATTTCTTTTTTATATACTTTCTAAATTAAGTTTCTATTTTTTTTTTTTATTTCTTACTTTCAAAACATAACTAAGACATAATTATTTTAATTGTAGGTACCTATTTTTTAAGTTAAAATATTTATTATTTACTTAATTTAATATAATATAAGAAAAAAAAAATTCTATTTTTGAAATATATAATTTTAAAAAAAAATAACAATATTTTTAATATTTTTTTTTATGATAGTTTGTAATTATAATTTTTTAATATATATGATATATTATTTTTTAAATTAGTTTATATTTATTTAATTCAACTATTTTAGAGGATCTCCCATTTTTAAATGATAGTATATGATGGTTGTATGTAAATATATCAAATATATATATATATTCTTATTATTAAAGTTATAAGTTATCGGAAATAAAAAGTAACCGAAAAAGAGGTCTTTAAAGATAAAGTTAAAAGAGCTTTATTTATTATATGCCATGTCTAATAATATACGTCTAAAATTTTATTGTTTAAAATTAAAAATCAACATATATAACAAAATTTCCTTTTATTTTCTTTAACCTAAATAATACTTTAAAATAAATTTTTAATATAAACTTTTACTAACTTACCATATTTCTTTAGATATATTTACTCATTATTAACTTTTTAAAAAATTATTTCTCCTTATTAACTGTTGTTCTAGCTAGAAATTACCTAAAAATATTTCATTTACCAAAATAAGTTGAAATATTTTATTTTATATTTTTTCTTTTTATTTTATAGTCTTTTTTTTTTATCACCAAAACAAGAAGAAAAAAGAAAAAAAAAAAATTTTTTTTTTGTTCATATCTATCATTCAATTTTGATAATTTTTCCCCTCCTTTTTTTTACAAATATCAGTGTTTTGTTTTCCTTTTCTTCAAATATGTTTTGCTTATAAATATATGTATAATCTTATACTATTAAGGCTAATATATTTCATCATATAAAATTACAATTTCTGGAGACAATACTTAAACTCCAACGGGATTTGGATGGGAGTCTCATTACATCAGTTTTTATATAAAATTATGGAGCACTTTATATCTCTAAAAATTTATTTGCCATGATTTAAGGGTAACAAGTTTTTCATATAATTTTTATAATATTATATTAGTAAATGTATTTGAAGATTGAAGTTAATAATTAGATTATTCTTTTATCATACTATTATATTAAGAGATAACAAAATATACTCATAATACACTTATTCATTTAGGTACTAACAAACAGTAATTTCTTTATATTTTCTTTATTAGAAATAGTTGTAAAATTATATCTATGTACACGAGTTATTTAAGCATTATAATATATTTCTATATAACTAATTAGAAAAGTTTTTTTTTTTATATACATCACTTTTTATATATTATTTTTTAATATAAAGTGACAAGCTATAAGTAAAATCAATTTAAAATGTATTTTTATGGTATTTTATTATTATTATAATATTATTAAAAATAATATTAAATAAATTATTTAATAAAATCATTGTTTAATATAATTTTCGTAAAATATAAAGAAAAAAAAAACTAAATTTATAAAAAATAAAAAATAAAGATAAAAAAAAAAATTTAAAATATTTTAAAGTTATTTTATTTATCCTGATCCAGGGATATTTGCAAGCTTATTACCACTTATCATTTTACTCATTTTTCCTCTAACTTAAGATCACTAACCACTTCTATTTCTACAACTTTTTATACATGTATCAGTTACCTTAAGATATATTAAATGATAACCTATCTTTTAAAAATTAATTCCATTCATTTTTGATATATTCTTTTTTTTAAATATATTTAACTTCTTTTACGTCAAATAGTAACTACTTATTAAATTTAATTAATATTATTTTAAAGTAAAAATACTTATTGAGGAGAAAACAATTTTCACATATTATTTCTTTAATTTTATTGCTAATTATTTAATTTTGTTTAATATTTATTTCTTTTAAACAATATTTGTTTTTTTTTTTTTATTTTTGCAAAATTTGTCTTATTTTTATCTTCATTTAAATTGTATTTTTTTCTCAACTTGTTATATATATTATATATAAACATATAAATTTAAAAATATATATATGTACATAGAAAATATTAGGCATATATATCTCCCTCATCCTTATTTACAAAAAAAAATAAATAAATATTATTAGGTGGAGTTTAAAAGAATATTTTGTTCATCACTTTTATACCTTAAATGAAGATATTTATGGTTATAAGAGTGATAAGAGAGACTCTATTAACAACACCTAATTAGTAAGAGTTTTTCACACAAATTTAATGAATATAATAGCATATATTATCATGTAAAGTTTAATCAAACTTTTCTTTTTGCCAAATGACTACATCTCCCATTACTTTGTTATATTTAATATTTAATATTTTCTATATTTTTTTTCCTAACCTTCTTTCATATCATGTATCAGTCCCACTCAATCTCATTTTTTATCTCCATTTCTATTAACTATATCTTTTTAGTATTCATAGCAATTTTGTCCATGTTATATTCAAATTTGTAACTCTTTTGTTATCTATTTTTAAAAACTTTTATAAACTTTTACTTAAAATGCTATTGAAATTTATCTTTTTCAATAATCCACAATATTATAATAAGATATTTTACTATTTTTACAAATTTTTTTTATTGATAAATAGAATTTTTTATAATAAGGTACAAAAAAAATGTAATTTTAAAGGTCTTAACATTATTTATGCTAGAAAAATTTAAAATAAAAAAAAAGATAATTTTTTTTTTTACTCAATGCATCTTTAATTTAGAACTCTTCTAAATAGGTCTTTTTATTTTAAAATTTCTAAAAACAATTCTATTTTGTTTAATTTTTAGATATATATTTTTTATATATATTTAAAATTAATCATTTGAAACTTTATAATGTATATATTTTTTCTTAAAATAATTTATGTCTTCTATTAAAAAAAATTTTTTTTTTTTTCCTACAAAATGGTTTATTTTTTAATACATCTTTATTATTTTAAAAAATAAATTACATAAGCGATTTAATATGTCTTTCTATTTATTTTAAGAATAAACTTATCATTATTTTTATAAGTTTACCAAACAACATGTAAAGCATTTTTATGAGAAATAAACTTATGGAGAGACTTTTCATTTATTGTCTATTAATTTTTCTTTTGTAGCAAAGGGGAATTAGGGGTAAAATTTGGAGTGGTCAAAGAAATATCTTTTTTTTTTTTTATTGTTTTCATTCTTATGTTACCAAAAATACATTTATTTTGTTATATTAATTATAATTAAATAAATAAAGATTTATTTGTTTTTATTTTAAATAATCTACTTGTGACTTAATGTAAAAAGTTATTTTTATTTTTAAAAATGAGTAAAAATTAATTTAAAAATATCTGTTAATTTTTGTTATTAAAATTTATTTTTGTATATTTTGTAATTAATAAATTGTACCATGTTAACATATGGATTCTTTTTTTTTAATAAATTGAAAATCAAAAATATTTTATGGAATTAAATGAAGTTATTCCATTATTTTAGTATAAATTTAATTTATTTGAAATAGATTTATATTCTATGTTTACCTATAAATGTATTTTAAAAAAATTCCCCATTTTCTCTTTAAAATATATGATTTGGAATAAAAAAAAAATTCTTTTAAAATACCAAACATTTTCTGTTGCGCAATTATATTGGTTATTAATTTTTATTTTAATGAAATGATATTATATATATATATATATTTTTAATAAAATAAATTTAAAACCATTACATAATGATTAATTTTAGAGAATACTAGTAAAAAGTATCATATATAGTAGAAAAAATTATTTCTATATTTTTGTTATTGCTTATTTCTATAATATCTTCTCATTGTTTTTCAATTTATGTAAATCCACTTTTTTTTAAACCTAATAAAGGAAAGATTAATATTCTATAACTGATATTTTATTCAATTATAGAAAAAATTTTTTTATTAAAAAGAATTAATTAAATGATGAAAGGAAGTAAATTATTATGTTGTTGTCGAAGTAAAAAAGGTTACAATAATGATGAGCCAGTGTCGCCATTTGGGGTAAAACAAAATAATAATAATAATAACGATCTAAAGAGTAATTCATTCAAGGAACCTACTAAAAATTCTAATTCTAATGGAGAGGGAATGAAAAAAGTTAATGAAAAAGAAACAATTAGTAGTAATAATAAAAATACAAATGATAGTAGAATTCCATTAACGGAAAGACAAAAATTTCTGTTAATAAAAAATTGGAAGGGCATTTCTAGAAGAGCAAGAGATGCTGGTACTAATTTATTTGTTCAGTAAGTTTTTTTATTTTTTTTTCTTCATCATAATGTTTCTTTTTGACTTTATTATTTTTTTTATTTTAAATATTAAATAATATTAATTATACAAAAAAAAAGTGGTTTTTTTTTTCTTTTAAATTATTCATTAAAAAATAAAATTTGGTATAATTAATAAAAATTTAATGTTAAAAGTAATTAAAATTTATATTTTAATTAACTATCTAAAATATTATCATTAATTTTTAGTTGATAGTAATTTGTATAAAGATTTCATAAGTCTATTAGTATATTAAAAAAAAAAAATTTAACAAAATCTTTAACCTTACATTAATTTGTCTACACACTAAAAAATAATTAATTTTCCATCTTTCAGATTACTAAGCGAACATCAAGAGTTAGGGGAGTACTTCAAATTTGGAAATGTCAAAGAAAAAGATAAATATGAAATGATGGCTGATGAAAAAATACAGAATCATGGTGAAGCTGTTATGAGAATACTTGATTCTGTGATAACGTAAGTTACTATCTTATTACACTATTACATCATTACATTTTTTTTATATATACATATTGGACATAGTAAATGTAATAAATATTTCAATTTTAATGATACTACTATTTGTTTATTTATTTGTATTTATATTAATATTGCAAACTTTTATTTGTGTACTTAAATTTTATTTTCAATTTAATGTATTAAAAATCATATAATAAAAAAAATTTATTTATAGAAGTGTAAATGACCCTCAGGAGATGTTTAGAATATTAGAAGAACAAGGAAAAGAACATGCAACTAAAAAAAACTTCAAACCGGAACTTTTTAGGGTAAATATAAATATTTATATAAAAATTTACATTTATTTTTAAAAATTAATTTATTAACACTTTACAGGAAGTTGAAGATGCTTTATTTTATTCAATTAAATTAATTTTGGATGAACGATATACAGATAATATGGATAATATTTATCGTATAGTTATGAAAACTATTCTTAAAACATTAGAAGATTCATGTAGAGAAGAAATGATAAGACTTGGAATATTAAAAAGTCAATGATATAAAATATATAAAACAATGAATAGTATAATTTTTTATCACAATTATATTTTTAAATCTTTAATTCATAATATATTTTTATTAATTGATTGTAATATTTGAAAAAAAAAATAAATATGTATAGTTAAATATTATAAATTAAATTTTCTTAATATAATGTTATCAAATAAATTAATTTAAAAAAATTGGAAATATAATATTTGGAAAACATAACTTTAATTACAAAAAGAATTAAAGTTAAATTAAGCCGCGGCAAGCAGAAAAATAATTTTACTTTATAAATTTAAAACTTTTTTTTTTTTAAAATTCCTTTTATCTTTGTTAAAAGAAATATATTTAAATGATCCTTAAAGTATCATTTTTATCCTCTCATTTAAAAAAAACATCCTCTCTTTTATCTTTCAAGAGATTACTTAGATCTATTGAATGTGGGCGTACAATTACTTTCTCCAAATATCTTTCTACAAATTGTCATGAAAGCAAAAGAAATATCAATAATAATATTAGGTAATCATATTTATAATTGATAAATTTTATCAAAAAAAAATTTATTATTAATTTATTTTTTTCTGTCTTTTTTTTTTCTTATAGCATAAAAGAAAATAAAACATTTAAAGATCGTATATATACAATACCTAATTTATTATGTGGTATAAGAATTCTTTCCACTCCATTAATAGGTTATTTGGTTATCTATGAAGCATACCAACCAGCATGCATTTTATTTATTCTTGCTGGTGTTACAGATTTTGTATGTTTTTTAATTTGAAATATTATTTAATATTAATTAATTTAAAAAAAAAAATTAAATCTTTTTTTTAGCTGGATGGTTTTATAGCTAGACATTGGCCTTCTCAACGTTCATTGTTTGGTTCAATAATTGATCCTGTTGCTGATAAATTTCTTGTTTCCGTTCTATTTGTTACATTGACCTATTCACAATTAATTCCATGTAAGTTTAAGTATAATTTTTTTTTGTATAATAATATTATTAATATTATAATTTAATTCCTAAGAAACTTTAATATAATATATTTAAAAAATTTTTAATTAATTTTCTTTTTTTTATATTTAGGGCAGTTAACTACATTAGTTTTAAGTAGAGATATAAGCTTAATTATAGGAGGATTTATTAAAAGATATCAAATATTACAGAAACCAGTCACATTTAAAAGATTTTTTGATCCATCTGTTGATCCAGTAAAAATGTTGCCAACTTTTATCTCAAAAGTATGTATATATAAATAAAAATTAATTAAAATTTTATAAAATTTTTTTTTAATACTTTTGTATTGAATTTAATTTATTATTTAGATTAACACAACTCTCCAATTATCTTTGGTGGCCTTCAGTTTGGCAGCTCCAATATTTGATTTTACAAATCATCCAGCTTTAACAGCATTATGGTAAGTTATATATTTATATTAAAAACTAATAAATATGATTCTTCTATCATAATGATATTAATATAAACAAATATCAATAATATTAGAAAGAATTTAATTTTCATAAGGTGATTACTGACAACAATTATTTGCATTATTTGTCAATACCATTTTAATTTTACAAGATGAGTAAACTTAAAAATAAAGTATAAATATAACCATGAATTTTTGTATTATATATCTTATTGTCATATTGTATTATCTTATTTATCATTTCTTTAATTTCAGTTGGATAACAGCATATACAACTGTCCATTCTGGGCTTCAGTATATTGGAGGTAAAGCTATGAAGAAAGTTAATCCAAAAATTTAACGATATAAATTTATGATAAATTTTATTGTTGTATTTTTTTG
Source organism: Strongyloides ratti (assembly GCF_001040885.1). Taxonomy (NCBI): domain Eukaryota; kingdom Metazoa; phylum Nematoda; class Chromadorea; order Rhabditida; family Strongyloididae; genus Strongyloides; species Strongyloides ratti. The sequence goes on from NC_037307.1 coordinate 1,050,615, forward strand.
AAAAAAAAAGTTCTTTTTTTTTTTCTTAATTATATTTTTAGTTGGTTGACCAATATCTGTAATATTATATATAAAATTAACCTAAAATAATTATATAGACAAAAAGAATAAATGTTTCTTTAAAAAAATTTTTTACGAATTTTATATTTAAAACTTTCAATTAACTAATTTTTTTGTACTATATATTTGGTATTTTTATATAATTTATTAATGGTAATAATAGGTGACCTTTTATATATTAAATGATGAATCGTCTAATCATATTATCTTCATCATATCATGATATTTCAAAAGTTTTATCTTTCAACTTATTTTTCTTTGAAAGTAATAAAAATTTGGAGGGAGAGATACTACTTTTAGCTTAAAATATTACATTTTTTCAATTTTTCTATTCATATTTTGTATACTTAAACTAGTGAATTACTATATAATTAGTTGTATAATTATGTAACCCTTCAAAGATGATTCAACCATCATATAGTAATCTTTTTAATACACTAATTCATCACTAAAATTACACCATCCTCTTTTGATATAATAATTGTTTCATAGAGAAAAGATAATTTTCCTACAAACACCTATCATTCTTATAAAAGCTTTTTTTTTTCTCCTCACAGAATATGTTTTTTTTTTTTTAATGATACTTTCTATCATTCCTTGTATATCGTGGTCTTCTTTTTACCTAATCATGTTCACGATGCCTCTATACATCTCCCTCATCCACTTCTTTTCTTAATTATATTTATAATTTTTTTTTTCTTTTTAATCAAAAACTCATCTCACACTCCATAATAATAAAATATGAAAAGGTACAATTTTCATCAACTACCTCTCCCATTTTTATTTTCATATTCAATCAACAAATTATTTCTTTTATTTTAAATATTTTGAAATCATAAAAATGCTTTAAAAGATTAATTTTTAACGTTATGTCTATTAAACATATCAATGGTTTCTTTTATATGTACTTATTTTATATATAAAATCATGATTCATAATATTATTTTATCTTACATTCCATCAATCTTTTTAATTTTAACAACATATATTAATATATACATAAAGCTTGTTCTTCTATATTTTCCCCTGATAAATTATATTATATTTATATAATTTCAAAATTGTTTATATTTTTTTAAAATTTCTTTCACAAAAATTTTTTTATATATATAAATCTATTAATAGATAATGACTTTATGTAACTATTTATATATTCATCCCAATTTTTTTTTTATTATAATAATTATTTTTCTTGTAAGTTACATTTGAATATATTTCTTATAAATTATACCTATTAATATATGATCTTTTTTTTTCTATGAATAAATAGTTAGATTTTCCTTAAAAAAAGAAGAAAATTCCATTATTTTTATAATAATTATTCATTTAAATAAGGCCTATTACTATTATTATGTCCATATTATTAATAAAAGATAAATTAAATAATATTATATAAAAGAAATATTTTTAAATACTTATTTTATTATTATAATTTTTTTTTCTATTAAAATGTCATTTATCTTATTCTTTTAACCATTAAAAGAGTGCTAAAAAAAAAAGAATAGCATTAGAATTTGAACTGTAATAAATAAGTTATTATAACAAAAGAAATCTTCTTTTATATATTTAATATATATATATAAATACATTGATAATAAAAATTAATATCTGTTGATGGAGAAATAGATATATATATATATATAAATTGTGTATACTCTTTTTACAATATTTATGGATCATTATATACAATTCCTTTTATAATATGTATATCATAAATGCCATTTATTATTGTATATATTGATAATTAATAATATCATTATCACTTTAAAAAGTATTATTAATAAAAGTTAGCAGAGGATAATAGTTTATTTATAATTTTAATTTCTTTAACTATAATCTTATAGTAAGGGTTATTTATTTATAAAGAATATTTATGTTTAATTAGGTTAAACATCAACAAATACCAATTTTAATCTTGATTTTAAAATTATTTTATTATCCTTTTTTTTGATTAAATTTTATATTTTTAATTAATATAGGCATATTTAAAATTATGAATCACCTTTTTTTAACAATTATTTAAAAGCATTCCTTATTTAATTACCTAAAAACAGGATTTTAATTTTTTTTTTATATAAATGATTGAAAAAAAAGGAATGTTTAATAAGCTTTCCATAATTGTAACACTTATTTGACATTGTATATATATAAAAAAAAATTATGCCAAAAGTAATTTTTTTTTATTAATATAAGAGGATAAGATATGAATGATTAAAACAAGATTAACATTTTTTTTTTTTGAAAACGGAATTTTACAATAAAAGATAAAAAAAAAAGATTTATTAATGTTTTAGTTTTTACTTTATTCTTCTTTTTAATTATATCTTTACCTCCAGTTTTTTTATTTATTAGTTTATGTATATTATCATTCTTTGGTGTGAATTTCTTTTTTAAATTTTTTTTCATACCATTAAATTTTCTTTGAAGCTAAGGCATTAGAATATATCAAATTGAATGTCACTTGAATTGTTAAATGTTCTGTATTTAATGACCTCATCTTCCTTATTTACTTCCTTAAAACTATTCTCTTTTTTTTTGATTATAGTCATATTAATACTATATACAATATATATATATTTATACTTTATTTGTAATAAAAATAATATTACAATTCTTATTTTTCTGATTCAGTAAATGACTTTTTTTTTTTAAATTTTTATTTTTATATATTCATATTGTATAATGTTAACGTTACTTATGATTAAACTAAGGGATGATTTCTTCTTTAAAAGTGATATAATAACAAAGAAATAATTTCTTTTAGTATATCACTAATATATGTACAAATATATTCTGTACAATGTTGATTATTATCATTAATATCAATGATTTTAATCGTTTAACATTTAATAAATGAATAAAAAATGTTGATATATTATTAAATATAATACTTTTTTTTTAACAATACAAAAAGTTTATTTTAAACATTTCAATCTATTCTATTAGATGTAATCATATCTAAGATTACACAAATTATTTTAAAATACATTAAAATTAATTGTTAGAAAATATTAAACATACCAGCTAATTTCCTTTTAAATTACACCTTTTTAATAGTCATCTCATTATAAAGTTAGCCTTGACATATACACCTTAATATGTGTATCTTAAATTCCTAAGAAAGGAAAAGTAAAACATAAGTGCTATCCAAGCTACAGATCATCTTATTTATAAAATAAAAGAATCCTTTATATAATTCTTTTTAATATATATATGTATACATATTAAAATTATATTATCCTTATATATTTATTAAAAAAAGTCAACTTTTTTTTTTCCTACTTAAATACCACTTCTTTTTTAAAAATCACTATAAATATTTTGTTAATAATTATAACAATATTATTTCTAGTAATTTTCATCTGGAACATTTTAAGTAACTTTTTAAAAATTTTACAAATTTTTACACTATACTATTTATTTTCATTTTTTTCCATATGGTCATATTACAAATTGTATATATATCTTCATACTCTTCACTTTTCATATTTACGTATAAATTATAAACAAAAGATATTTTTATTTTAAATTGATGTTAAACTTCTCACTAATTTTTGTGATTTTTTAAACTATTCATTTTTACAAATTTTGAATGTAACTAAATTATTTTTATAGAAATTTTTAAAAAATATATATATATAACTACTCTTTTCCTTCTTTATAAATAGAATTTTATAAGAAGTATATATTTTTTTTTTATTTTATTATTTCTTTCAATTTAATAAAAATACAATTAAAGAACATTGTTAATTTAGTAATAAAATGAAATTATTTATATTTTCAATTACTGGAACTATTCTTTTAACATTTATTTTATTATCCATTTTTCAAATAACTACGACATCACCAATAAATGACTATTTAAAAGCTGATTTTGAAGAAGATCAACTATTTATTCTTCGAAAACCAATACCAGGAAAAGTAAAGTCAAAGAAAACTATTATTAAAAGTACAACTAAAAAAGTGCCTACAAAAAATGTTGCAAAACAAGGAAAACATTAATAAAATGGTAATTAAAATTTCTGTTAAATATTTTTTATTTCTTCAAATGTCTTTTTAAAAAAAAAAATGAAGAAAAACTTTCAAACAGAAATGATGTGAACTTTCAAAATTAAATGACATTCTTTTTCTTGCCATACAATAACAACAAAATTATCAAAACAATATTTTTATTTCATAATTCAAAGAAAAAAAAAAAAGTAATAATAGAGAGAGAGAGGGAGAGAAAAGTTTCAATTTTTAAGGCATAAATTTTAATTTATCAACTCGGTTTATATATTTATATTGACAAAAATTTTTATTGAACTTTCATAAATTTTATTAATTTTTTATTTGTTAATTTATAACGATGAAAAAAGAATTTTTATGTTACTTATTCAAAATATATATTAACTAATAAATTTTTTTATTTATTTTTAATTAGTTTTTTTTTTTATCTATAAGTTAAAATAACTTCATTGTTATGTTTATAAAATTTTCAATATTATAAACTATTAGTTCAAAATTTAGTATAATAAAAAAAGTAATAAACATATATATTGTGGATGAAATTTTTTTTAAATAATTTTAAGTTTACTTCTAAAACTTTTTATTCCTTAAATGTATAATTTGAAATTAGTTATTTGGATAGTATTAATAAATATCTTTAGTATTAAAATATCCTTAATACCATGGATAATAAATGACCGTGAAATAATTATAGGTAACAAAAATGTTGATCTATCTTATCATTTTTTTTTCTCTAAAAAAATTATAAAAATAAATTTAAAATCTTTATTTTTTATTTAAAATTATGTTATTGTAATAATAAATTAATTTATTTTAAATGAAAAATATATGTATTAATAAAGAATCAAAAATTATAGGTAAATATATGTAAACATTTTTTTCTCTTTTTTTTTATAAAATTTATTTATGTATACATTAATTTGCATTTTTACAATTATATTTTTATAATATATATAAAAAGGATTTAAAGATTAATTAACTTTATATTAATTAAAATATTATTATTTATTAATAAAAACAATTTTTATTTCAAGTCATTTTTCTTTTCTTTTCATTTTCATTTTCATTTTATTTTTCATTTCTTATTTTTTCATCTTCATTTGTTATAGCTTTATAAAAATCATTAATTGATATTTTGATAAATGTACGATGAATTATACATAATAATTGAATTAATGAAATTACAAATATAATTAACCATAAAAAATATATAAGTATATGATTGTATAAATATTCTTCTTCATAAATTAATGTTGTTATGAGACATATACAAATTCCAAAACCATTAATAAATACTATAGATCCACAAAATGATATAATAGAAATATATGGATTGTTTAATATTAATGTTATTAATGTTACAGAACTAATAAATGAAAAATCCAATCCAATAATTAAAATATTAAAATAAGTTATAGATGAGGTATAAAATATTAAAATACATGATAAAAAAAATACTATAATACCAATAATAAAATTGAAATATAAAGATTTTTCTAATACACCATATTGTAATAAAAAAAATATATCTTTAATTGTTAATTGTAATTTTCCAAATAATTTTAATTTTCCATTTCCTGATTTTTCTATATCATGAACTTTGATTTTTTTTATTATTGATGATTTACTATTAACATCACTATTAGTTATTGTATTTGGAAGGATTTTCCTAGTCTCATATATATTTACCTCATTATCATTACCTTTTTTTGATTTATTTATAAAGTTTTGTTGAATTTTTGAAAATTCTGGTTTGATTGTCATTGTTTGATGAAAAATGAATTAAAAAAAAATTGTATTGATGTTTTAGTTATTATTTATATATTAGGTTAAATTTAAATTTGATTGTTAAATTTTTTTTTTCTCTAATTTCTTTTTTTTATAATATATAATATTATTGAGTGAAAAAAATAAATTCAAAATTTATTAATTTAAAAAAAAACTGTTATCATACAATATATTATATGAAGAAGAAAAAAAAAAAGAATTATCAGAAAATGATAATAGACAATAATCAATAAAAGAAATAGTAAAACCGTAATTAAATGAGTATTAATATTTTCCCCTGCTACATATTAAACATTAACTATTTTCTATTTTTTTTAAAATGAATAATTTAGTTAATTGTTAAATATATATATATTTATAAAATAATAATAAATATTAGAATACTTGTTGTTTTTTTATTTTTACTTTAATTTAAAGTAGAAATTGTTAAAATATTTAATTGTTCAGGTTGATTATTTTGTGTATTTTTAATTTTACTACTACTATTTCTAGGGTACCTTGCAGAGTTTGGTAAACGTACTTTCCAAGCACTTTGATTTTTTCTTTCATTTATTGAATCTGTTGAATTAGATTTTTGTTTTATTAATTTAGGTGATAGAGTTTCAATGTTAACTCTTGTTATTATTCTTTCTCCTTCATTATTTAGTATTTTATTTCTTTCTAAATCATTATTTACAGAACCTGGTAATTCATCATTATCAATTCCAGAATATTGCAAGTACATAACAGTACCACCAGTACCTGTATTGTATGTTCCTGGTATTGAGTTACATCTTACCCGTTCACTATTATTATCTAATTGTCTATTTAAAGTATTATTGTTATAAATTATTTGAAATTGTGAAGGAAATGGTTGAGAAGAAGTTGTTACAGATACTTCTGGTATACGAAGTTCTCTTCTAACATTATTATTACTACCCGTTGGTATTTGTGGTGGAAATGGTGTTATTGAATTTTCATATGATGGTGGTTGTAATGTAACTTCTGATGATCCATTCTCTGAATATACTGGTGGTGGTTCAGAAGTTGGTATTTTAATGGCATCCTCATATTTCGGTGGTAAAAGATCTGGTGTTGGGTAAAGATTTGCACGTAAATGTGATACTCTTGGTCCTATTCTTCCTCCAATATTAAATGGATTTTGTGTTCTCCAAAAAAAACCTTCTACAAACGTATTAATAAATATTTAAAATAATATTTTAGATACATACCACCGAAAGAACCTGGAATATGTCTTCTATGAGTGTGTTCTGAGGCATCATACTCATCATCGTTATCATCATTATTAAAACATCCTTTAAATAAAAAGCGACAAAAACAAAACATAAAGATAGAAAGAATACAGATAGGCGACAAATAAGTTAATATATCATTCATTTTTTTTTTAAATGTCTTTTTTAGTACTTTTATTTTTCTTCCTTTATCCAATTGTACTATATATCATAAATAATTATTAAAGTTCGAGATTCAGAACTTAATAGTACCTAGAAATAAAAGAAATATTTAATTATTTATAAAAAAAAAAAGTTTAAAAATGGTAAATGATAAAAATTTATAAAAAAAAAAAAAAACGATAATTATATTATATTATTTATCTATTTTTGTAAAGCAATTAAATTTATAACTTATAATTAATGTAAACAATACAATTTTTCTTAATATATAAAATATTTATTGCCATAAAAATATTGGTAATAATTATATAGATAAACACAAGGACAATTTTATAATATAGTAATTTATATTGGTAGTATCTAATTAAAAAGTTTTACTTTTTTCAAGGATTATTTAATAATTATTAACAATAACTTATTTTATATACTTTTATACTTTTGTTAAACAGAATTAAGAAAATAAAGTGAAAATTTTGACAAATATTTAAATTTTCTTATCACATTAGAAGTTATTTAATCTTTACTTAGGAATATTTTTTTTTATATGTTTTTATTTAAAAAATGTGATGCAAATATTTTTATACTTTATTACATCTCAATCATATATTTTTTTTAATTATTAACTAAAATTTAAAAAAATGTTTTAGTTATAAAAATAGAATTTTAATAATTTAAAATTAAAAACAAAATAAAAAAAAGAAGATTTATATTAATATTTAATTCTTTATCTGTACTTTGAAATGTTACTTTACTTAATAAAAACATTCAAGAATTTTTTTTGATGATGATCAAAATTTAACAAATATAATATTTTTTTTTAAAAAATTTGACAAAAAAAAAAATAAGTATCTTTAAGATTAAATATTGTTTTTTTGCTATCATACTTATTCTTTAGGGAAAATATTATAAAAATAAAATTGAAAATATTATATCTTTTTTTATATCACAAAATTGATAACAAAAAGAGAAATGAAATTTTAAATAAGGTTTTATTTTTTTTAAATATAATAAAACTAACAAAATGCATTAATTGATGTTTCAAAAAAAAAAAAGCTTATTATTATTATTTATAAAATTTTATATATTCTTAAATAATGTTTTATATTAAACAATAAATATAATATAAAAATAATTAATATTTTAAATAAATATTAAAATAAATTTATCTTTATTATTTAGGACAAAAAAAAATATTATAAAAAAAAGGTCAATTATCTTACTTTTTAATTAATACTTTTAAGTAGATAATTAAATGTGAAACCTCAAAAATGACATTTATCACAAAATACTTCCTAAACTTGTTTTTAAAGCTCACAAATGTTGTCTATAATAAGGATTAATAAATTGACCTGGACAAAAGACAGTCTAACATAATAACATGCTACAGACAGATGGGAAGTTTTAATAAAATCTGCTAAAATTAAAGTTTTTTTGTCTTTAATATAATAAAGTGATTAAAAAACCTTTGTCATAACATACTAAAAAAAATATAATTTTAATTTTTAATACATTTTTTTAAAATAAATTATAATAATATTATTATCTTAAACATATGTTAGACTTTTTTAAATAATTTTAATTTATATAAACATTGTAATATATCATAAATCAAATATAATTTAAATAATGTATAAAAGTTTAATATATATATACATTGAAATATAATTTTTGACATCTCTCATATAATATTCAATGATTCTTTTGTTTGGAATGGTAATGTTAAAAAAAAAAGAAGATTTAAAATTCCTTGGAGGTCAAATGGTAATGAAATTATGGTTAATCTTATTTTTGAGGAGTATCTGTCCAACCTGAAATTGAATGTGAAGACAGATGTAAAATATTTATTTTTATAGTGTTTTGTCAGTTAAAAAGAGTTAAAATTAATGAGTTATAACCATGAGAATGACTTTTTGATAAATATACGTTTAAGAAAAAAAAAAAAGGATAATTTTTCTTATTGTTATGTCATTCTTAGTTATAATCAAGTAGTTAAAATGTAATTAAGGTTAATATAAAAGAAATTACAAAGTTTAGAAAATAAAGAGTATCAAAGAGGGTAAAGTGATAAATAAAAAGTAACTTTAAAATATTTATTATTAAGTTTTTATAAAATATATATTTATTGTTTATTGATATGAAAAGTAGTCTATTTAGAAAAGGAAATATATAAATAGAAATTATTATTATATTCAAGGGTCAGTGGGATAGTTTTATGATCATAAACTACTAATTCTACCTCAAATACCTTATTCATATTCATTTTTAGGTATTCTTCATAATAACATGCTATGCGTAAAATAGAATTACCACTATATTTTATATAGTGTATTATTAATAGATGCGCAAACAATGTATAGTTAAATGAAAAAAGATAACTTTGACTATATCTACCTCTCTTACTCCAGAAGAACAATGCCTAGCACCATTTGGATTGTGGTGATTAAATGATATAAAAGGCAAAATTTGAAGTATTGAGTTATATGAATTAATGATGATAAACTATAAAAGAGCAGGTGATGATTAATTTTATGAACATTAATTTTAATTACTATTGATTTTATGGATTGTAGAGGTATTTATTAATTGATAAAAAGATTAATATTAGGAAATAATTAAAGTATGTTAAATATATTATCATAATACTTTAAATTATTTTTCATTTTAATTAGTTACAAAAATTATAATATAAATAAAATTCATGATAAAGTAATATATAGTTCCATAAAGATTATCATTATATTATAGATACTAATGAAAGCAAAAATTCACAAGGGAAAATGTAATTAAACTAATACAATAAAAATTCTATCTAACTATATTCATATTATAAACTTTTTATTTAGATGTAAAAACTTATAACTATTAAAATAAGACCAATAAAGGAATGTCATAAAGATGATTAAAAAAAAAAGTTAGAAGTAGTGATAATAAATGTTTTTTTTTATTATATAGAAGCAACTACTAGCCAAAATAAAAAAAAAACAGAAATGAATGAATGGAAAATGAGACAGCATAAAAATTAAAAAAAAAACTCTTTTTAATTCTTATTTTTCACAAACTTTATGAAAAGATTTAGCTAATTTTTAGTGTTTTTTTTTCATTTATTTTCTATTATAAAACATAGTTAAATTAAATTAAAAATAAGAAATTTTACATTATAATAAAATAATTAGTAAAATGAAAAATTTTATGTTCTGAAAAACAATTTCTTTATGTAAAAATATATATGAAAAAAATATATATATGTATACGTATACATTTAAAAGATAACTAATTTTAAATAGGATATCCTTTTGTATATGTTAACTTTTTTTTTTTTCTTAAATATTACAATTAAACTCAAAAAAAAAAAAATGAAAAATGATCAAATCATTATTAATATGAATAAATCTAATACAACACTTAAAAATCAGTTTAACACATTTTATAATAAGTTTCACTTATTGTCAAGTAAACTATTATTTTGTATATTATAATTTATTAAAAATGTTAAAGAAAAGAAAAGAATAAAACTTTCTTAAGTTTAGGTTAAGTGTTTTCAAAATGTAAATATTAAAAACATATGTAAATTTGAGACTGTCTGTGAGGTAAATAGAAGGATATTATTGAAATAATTATATTTAAATAATAAAATAAATATATTAAACAAAAATAGTACAATAAATTTGTAATATCATTTACAAAACTTATCTTTATTAATTTTTTTTTTCCTTGAATTGATATCATTACTCATGACAATGTTTAAAAAAAAAATATTAAATTTTTTTAGCAAAGATAAATATTATAAAATTTTCTTTAATTAAATCACTTTTAAAAATTTATCATTATTTTATACCACCTGGTGGATGGTATAAATAGAAAATAATAAAATAAAAATAGATATATAGAGTTATAAATTATTTATATTTTAACTTTAATTTTATTATTAACTATAAAGATGTACTAAATTTCATCTGCTTTAATAAGAAATATTTATTATAATTAGAATAAATCTTACTAAATAACGTCATTTTATTCATTTTTACAATTCTTCATAAAACATCTTCTTTTTTTTTAAAGCAGATGAAAAAAAAAATTTATTATCTTTATTATAATTAAAATTTTACTAATGATTTAAAGATTCGTATTTTATAGTAAAAATACATCATATATGGAAGTAAAAATTTATCATAAAATATATATATGGAAGTAAAATGACTACCTGTGGATTTTTAATGAAATATTTATATATATGTATGTATTATATATATAAAAATAATAATACTAAATTAAAATGAAACTGTTATTGTTTATAAAAATAATATAAAAATATTTATCTATGATCAGTAAAGTAAATGAGTTTTAGTAAAAAGATAATTTCTATTTAACAATCATTTTCCAAATATGCTTAATAATTTCCCACTATGAATTGTACAAAGAAAACAACTAATAAAGTAAATATAACTGACTTTTTATGATGAAAGATTTTAAAAAAGAACATAAATATAGTTAGTGATTGACACTATCATAAGTGTTTATTTTATATCTATAAGAAAAACCCTTTCTAAAAAATGCTAATAAATAATTTTATTTAGAATATATATATACATATAAGTAAGTTAAAGAATAAAATTATCTTATTATTAAATAAAAGTTTGTTTTTTTTTAAATAATATATGTAAGATTTTTTAATTTTTAGTTATATATTATTTTATTAAATTAAATAACTATATAATTAATATATTATAGTAAAAATATACATATTTGATTAAAAATAAAACTATAAAATTTATATTATTATTTAAAAATTAAAAAAAATTAAAAATTAAATTCAATTTTGGGACAAGGAAAATTGAATAATTTTTTTTTGTATCTATAAAAATATCAATGATTACAAAAGAATATATTAAATAGTACTTCTTATATATATTTAACATTTTTATTCATCTCTTATTCAAAAAAGAATTAATAATGATGGAATATTAAGAATTAGTAAAAAAAAAAATAATTAAAAAGTTATGAAAAAAAAGAAAGATAGGTTATATGTGGTATAATTAGAAAAATAGAGGTAAAAAATAACTACAAATGTACTTTACATATAATTGTTAATATACAGTTAAATGTATTAATTTGTAAAGATTTATTATATACCATCACTTTTTTTTTTTTAAAATCATACTTATTATTGAAGTTTCTATGAGGTTAATAGAAATCAGAAGAAATACATATTATACATATATATATATACAATTATTATTCATAGGTCACTCTTTTTGAATGTTTATATGAATCAGGATAAAATGTATAATGAAGTGGTATCTAATTTCTTATTCTGTTATCTTTTTTTATTTTTTTTTTAAATGTAATAAAATAACAACTTCAATATGTCTCGAACTAAAAAGGAACCGCTTATAATTAAGGTAAATGATGAATTAAATTATTTTTAATTTATTCATACAAAGAATACCCAAATATTTTTATCTTCTTTTATTTATTTCTTCTTTTACCATCTGTGGTTCAAGTCTTATACAAAATAGTCTTCTTAATAAAGTTAAAGTCATCCTCTTTATTATAAAAAATCTTGTTTTGAAACATATAAATGTTATATAATCTTATACATATTCTTCCATATGTTTTACAAGTATAAAAGATAAAATAATGCATTTTAATTTATCACAAATATATGCACCATATTTTTATATAAATGGCATTTCCTTTTCAAGTTTAAACTTAAACAATTTCAAGGACATTCAAAAAGCGGAAAGTTCAAAAAAGAAAAATTGTTATTGATATATGTACTTATATTATAATTGATCCATCTGGCAAGCTATTTTCAATGCTTTAAATAAAATGTTAACTAGTTAATGAGGTACCTTAATATAGGATATAATATATTAAAAAAAATGTTATATTTTATATTAAGTGAATATTATTATAAAATTGTCATATGTTTAATGAGAAATTTTTGATAAAAAAAAATAAAGCAATATGTCTGTGAAAAGGAAGTTAAATTGAAAAGATCATTTTTTTTTTATTAATTTTTACTTCTTTAAATATATTAGCTTTTTTAAAGGATGTTTTATGTTTGGCAATAAAAAAAGGTTTTGCTTATTAAAAAAAATAATCCTTTGAAAAAAATATATATTTGCACATGATGATTTATATTTAAAAAAAAATGATGCTAGGGAAAATATTTATAGTAGGAATAAATTAATATTTTTAAAGGCAAATAATTTTTTTTTTCTTAAAAAATATAAAATTCTTTTAAGATACCTAAGGTAGTAATTAAAAAAAAATGTTTTCTTGTCTATAAAAGAAATTAATTTTTAAACTATAAAAATAAAATAATCATAAATTATTAACTTAAAATTGTAAAAAAAAAATTTTTTTAATAATTAGTTATAAACAAGAAAATACAATATTACGTTGGTACATGGTATAATTTGAAAAATAATATACTCTCGCATGAGTGAAAATAAAGTTATGAAATAGAGTGATTCTCTTGTGAAAAGATGCAAAACCTTGAAAAATAGGTTTCTTATATTTTCTAATAACAAAATTAAAAAATTTTCCTTTTCATTAAATTATAATAATATAAATTCCTTGAATAATAAGAAGAATAAATAATAGTGTAATAAGTATTAAAATTTTCTTTCATTCTTAAAGAGTAAAATTATTATTTATTAACAATAATTTTTACCTATATTATACAATTAATACTTCCTTAAGAAATTATTAAGTTATAATAAAAATATTATATTAAATATAATTTTCAATTATATATTTTTATAAGATTCTTTTTTCATTTAGAAATATTTTAAAGAAACATTATATAATTTTGATTTTAATACATTATATTAAAGTTTAAATAAGATTTCTTATTACAAAATTTAAAATTTTGTGACGTCAAAAAGAAGTATAAAACCTTCATATTCTTAGATAACAGTCAACATATTTTTTAGTTTATAATTAGGTATTAAAAAAAAAAATTTTTTTTTTATTCTACACTGTTTATTATAATAGTTATAATTAAAAAAAAAATTAAAGATTTATCTTGTCTAACTATAAAAATATATAAAAAAAATATATATAATATTTTAGAAATTTAAATATTTTATAAAAGTAATTTTTTTGTTTATGAATTAAAACAATATCTTACATTTATTATAAATTTTATATAATTCATTTTGAAGATTTAAAGAAAGTTCATAAAAAAATTTTGTCACTCTCCCATAATTTCTGAAGTTTTTTAATGTACCATGATGGTAAAATATATTTTAATGAGAAGAAAATTAAACTTTCCTATAAGTGTATGGTAAAAAAATTTTCAAATGTTTCAATTACTCTTCTGTTTATTCACTTGGAATGAAAAAATATATAATTTCATAAGTTAAAATATAGTAAAATTATATTTATATCTCATTAATTTAATGAGTTGTCTATCTTTTTTGACATATAATATTAAAATCAAAAGTAATATTAATTATTTATAATAGAAAAATACATTATTTTGAAAATTTTAGAAAACTTACAAAAAAAAAATTTTGAAAATGATTTGGTATATAAGACATATAATTATTTTTTTCATTTAATAACATATATATATATACTTTAGTCAATGTAATAATCTAAATAAAATAAAATATTATTTAAATGGTAGTATTAATTTCATTTATACAATATATCTTTATTAGTTTATACTTTAAAATAAAGTTTTAAAATATGTATAAATAATATTTTTATGTAAAAAAGGAAGTAATAAAAATCAACAGTTATAATATAATTTTTATTATTAAAAATATAATTGATTATTATAAAGTTTAAACATTATATTTATAAATTTTAAATTGATGTGCCAATATATCATCTTCAAAATATAAATTTGAATTTATCAATTACATTAACTTTCTAATTAATAGAAGTTTATAAATAAACTTTTCCTTATTATAAATAATGACGAAATATGTTATTTATTAAAAATGAATTATTTATAAATATTATTTATATATTAATAATACAAAATTGTTTATATTTTTAATGAGAAATATTATCTCCAATAAGTTATAAGAAAAAAAATTGGAAAACAAAACAAATGTAAAAAAACAAAATTTCATTTGCTATATTCTTAAACATCATTATTAATTTAAAACATTATCATTATTTTAAGTTTTTATTAGTTAAAATTTAATATTACTCTTTTGTTAAAAGTTTAAAAGCACTTTTAACAACATTAAAATCATTGATGAG
The DNA here is from genome assembly GCF_001040885.1 of Strongyloides ratti. Classification (NCBI taxonomy): domain Eukaryota; kingdom Metazoa; phylum Nematoda; class Chromadorea; order Rhabditida; family Strongyloididae; genus Strongyloides; species Strongyloides ratti. The sequence continues at coordinate 1,066,091 of NC_037307.1, forward strand.
GTAATAATTAAAAAGGTATTATATTTTAATCAATTATTTTCAAAAAAATGTATTTAATAAATTGTTATTAATCTTATTTATTACTATTCTTTCTTATATATATAAAAAAAATGTTAACTTAATGGATTTTTTTTATTAAAAAATATATTGACTATTAAATATATTACAAAAATGGGAAATATAGTTGGTATTCTTTTGAATGATAACTTGCCATATCATATTATATTTTCTTATAAAAGGTATTATTAAAAATTTCCCTGATTTTCGTGGAGTTTCTTTTTCAACCATAATTAATAATTCTCTTTCATCAGCATCTGGCATAGGAAAAAAAATATTTAATAAATAAATTTGTGGCCAATCTAGTAAGTATTGCTTTTTTATGTCATCCATTTTAATCAGATCATATATAATATTTTTAATATTATATTCAAAAGAAAATTGAATTTCAAGGCCTTTTAAATTTTTAAACATTGAAATTATTTTTTTAATTGTTATATTATTTGATTTCAAATCTTCTAAACATAAATTTTCAATATTTGGACAAGATTTTGCTAACATAATTAAATCATTTAATTTTAAATTACCACTGTTATAAATTTTGATATTTTTTAAATTTTTGCCTAATCCATTAAATAATGATATAGTATGAGAGGATGAACTAATTAAATCTAAATCCAATTCTAATGTTGTTAAATTATGCATTTTTGAGAATCCTTCTTTCAAAGACATTATTTCAATGTCTGTTAATTTATATTTTATTAAAATATCAGAACGATAAACTTTGACATTATGAATACTTAAATATCTTCCATTTATAGAGACATTTTCATATATTTCACTATTTGTTATATCATTGTTTCCTTCTAATGAATGATCTTGATCAATCCAAACATCAAAATTACATTTTGAAACATTAAAGTTCATGTCAAAAATTAAAACAAAATTATCCGAAATAATAAAATCAGATAATATTTGAGCAAAATATTCATTTAATGATGAGGGAAAACATTTACATATTAAAAATTTCACTTTTTTAAAAAAATGTATTATTGAATTAATGGATATCATAGTTAATCCAGAAAGGTATTCTGTAAAATTTTCCATAAGAACTAAAGATTCAAGTTCATAATTTTGGAAATTCTTTAGAGCATTTACCATCCAATCAACATTTTCTGTTTCACATAATAAATGAATATTTCTTATACATTTTGGAAATGTATATTTTTCATTATTGTAAATTGCTCTATTTGAATCTCTATAATCAAAATCATTATTTATTACATTTCCAAAAATTAATGTATTTGGTCTCAGACTTGGCCATTCCTCAAAAATTGCCATTGGAATATATTTAAATTTTAAAACATCAAAATAAATTGTTCTAATATTCTCAAAACAGTTCAATTTTTTAAAATAATCAAAATAACCACTTGGTAAATTTTTTATTTTCAATGTTCTTATCTTGTGCCTGTGCATTTTAATTTTTTTTCCAAATATTTCTAATTTTTTGGTGACACTTCTACTAAAATGTGAGATATTTATAATCAGTATATCATCAAAAACCATAAATAATGGTTCTTCAACAAAATAATTTATCCAATGTCTTGTTTCTATTTTAGTTTTAAATGAATCTACAAATGAATTTTTACTATTACATAGAATATTAAAAGCTTTACATGTTAACGCAATATTTCTTCTTTCGCTAACATTGTTTATATTTCTTATTATTAAATTCATTAAGTCCATATTCCTTGAAACTATCTCTGCAGCATTAAATGATTCAGATTTATTTTTATTATCTTCTTCTGAAGTTGTTTCTAGAACTAATCAACATTTTTTTTTGTGTTTTATACTTACCATTTCTTTCGTTCAATTTGGTAATCTTACAAAAGACTTCACCTGTCGTTTGGAGAAAGTTTTCATTATGGGATCTTTTTCTACTCATATTAATTTTAAGTAGTTTAAAAATTGAAAAAATTTTATTTGTTCAAAATCAATGATAAAATACTTTTTATTAATGTATCAAAATATACGGGGGATTATATACCAAATATAAGTTACATGATAAAATGACAAAAGTTTAACTTTTATTGAAAATTGTGAATATTTACCTTTCCAAAATTATTGTATCAAAGAATTTTTATTTTTATAGTTTTGAAAATAATTTTTTTATATTAATTTTTGTATAATATCTATTGCAATTGCCTTCAAAATTTTTTCAACAAAAGCTTAACTATAAAATGAAAGTTTTTTTTTTTTTTTAAAATCAACATTTGAAAATTTGGGACTTATGTTCTTTAAAAGTTTTAATTATAATCATATATATAATTAAATATTTTTAAAAATATTAATTACTGTAATTTCTTTTAATTATTAAAAATATTTAAAAACTTTACAGATTATTAAATATTTTATTGATGAAAAAAAAAGTTTTAACAAATTTATACTAAAACCACATGAAAATCATAAATTCCTATTCTTAAAATATTTTAAAAATATAAAAATTGCTAACAAAATTATATTTATTTTAAATTCTAACTTTAAATATAAAAAAAAATACTTTGAACCAAAAAATTTACATTAATAATGTGTTCAATAAGGGCAATAGTCACTGATATAATGAACAATTTAACCTGTGATAAAGAACTATGACCTTTGATAAATTTTTTTTTTAAAATCTTACAGCGATATATCAATAATTATAGTATTATAAAAGTTAACTCCTATCAACGATTAAAAAAAAAAAGATAAAAAAATTTTTTTTATTTACTATGGATATTCCACCAATTCTTTATTACCATCCAATATATAATGATTCTTTTAATGAGGATGAATTATCTGTTAACACTAAATGTGGTCATATAACACAATTAAAAATTATGAAAGATTGGATTAATGTATGTTTCATATAATTGTAGTGATTAAAAATGAATGTTATTTTTAGAGCAAAAAAACATGTCCTTTGTGTTTAGTTCCTTCAACAATAGCAAATATATTAAAAATATATCATAATAATATAATTAATGAAAATTATTTAAAATATAGAATTGAAAAACATGAAGATTTAAAAATAGAAACATTAAAAAGTTTAAATAATCTTTCTGATAAATATTCTATCGAGACTGAAAACATCATTGATATACTAAACTATGATATGGAGTATAAAAAAAATAAAAAATTAACTAATTTATTGCATAAAAAATTTCAAAATGAAAAAGATTTAGAAATTGAAAAATTTATTAATGATATTATTCAAATAGAATTAGCTGAAAAAGATGAAGAAATAACTGTTCTTAAACTTCAACTATTGAAAGAGCAAGAAAATCATGAATTAAACAAAGATAATAAAATTAAACAAGTTGATGAAAAAAAATTAAAAGAAATGGAAATTTTTTATAATAATGAAGAGGAAGAAAAAAAGAAGCTTTTTGCTAGAAAAACTCATCTACAAGAAGAGTATGATAATTTAATTAAGGAAAAAGTTTTATTGGAAGAAAAAGTTGCTTTAGCAAATAATTATGAATTATTAGAAAATAAAGTTAAAAATCAAGCAGCTATTATTAATTACCTTAGAAATAAAAATAAAAAATTATCTAAAGAAATAGAGGAAAATGAAAATTCAACTAGTAAAGTTAATCAAAAAATTGCTAAAAAGTATCATTATTTAAATTCTCAATATCAAGAACTTAAAATTATAACAGAATTATTGGAACATAAAACAAAATCATTTGATTCTATAGAAGAAAATCTTTACAAATTTGATAAAGAATTATGTAAATTAATGTCAAAAATATTGCCAAATGATACATTATGTAAAGAACCATACAAAACTTTTTTACAAGAAAGACAGAAACTTGCTTCACCAGTATGGAATAGTGTATCAGATTTGATTAATGCTACATACAGAAATATTATAGACGAATTTAATTTAGACACACTATTTGAGAAAGCCATTAATGAAAGCGAAATTATTTGTAGTATTCTAAATGAATTGAATTTAATAAAGAGGAGAAAGTAAGGAATAGTAATTGGAATTTTAGTAATATTAACTTAATATTTGGTTATTATAAATTTTTAAATATTTTTTTTTAATTATTAATCTTAATTTAATACAAATTTGGTTTTTTTATTATTTAATTTATTGAAAAAAAATGTTTTTTTTTAATTTTTTGCTTTGTATCAAAATTGTATTTATTTATAATCACATTGATAAAATAAATTTAAAAGTATTTATATGCTTTTTACAATATTCGAAAACTTTTATACATAATAATTATAGAATTTTTGATAAATTTAGTATATCAATTTCAAATAAAAATAGTTTTTACATGTTACCATTAATTTTGCACCAACATTGATGTCATGAAAATAATCTTTTTTTGGAATTTTCAAGTAAAAGTATACTCATTCGATAGCCCTTGAAAAATCATGAATTTTGAATATAATCAAAGCTATATAAAAATGAAAACCCAGAAAGTTATAGGCAGTTGAAGTTGAAGGCGAAAGTAGGGAATATTTTTGACAAAAATCGCCTTTCATGATTCATTGAAGAATTTTAAAATTAATTTAACTATTCTAGACCAGTTTTTTGTGAGAAAGCGAATGAGACTAGTCCCATGTTCATAGCATGCTTATATCTTGAGATATAAGCAAAAATGTAGCTAACAAATATTTTTGAGCACGTGCTCATAACTCAAGTTTGAAAGCTCACAGAAACTTGAAACTTGGTGCGCTGGGCTTCTTTTAACTTTTCAAATGTAGTCCACGTTGAAAACTTTTTTTCAATTTCAATCGTTCTTGAGATATGAGATGTGGTTATTTTTCGCGCGCAATCTATTATCATCATTTTTTATATCTCAATAATTATTAAAGTTATAAAAATATTTTGAAGGTAGATCCTATATGAAAACGTAATAGAAGTTGATTAAAAAAAACCACTTGTTTATATCTTCATTTTGAAACGAGATATGACAAAAGGCGGAAATTTTTCTAAAATATTCATTGTTCCTACCTTTTCAATATCTCAAGTAAAACTTATCATACGGCAATAAAATTAATCTCATTCGATTTCAATTTCAAAATTAACTAAAAATAAAAAAGATTCGATAGCAATATCTTCTATTTCTTTTAAAATTCATCAACTACCAAAAATATTCCAAAGTTCCGACATCATCATTAATAGTAGTGGCACAAAAAAAAACTTTTTTTTGGAATTTTCAAGTAAAAGTATATCCATTCAATAGCCCTTGAAAAATTATGAATTTTGAATATAATCAAGGCTATGTTAAAATGAAAATCTAGAAAGTTATAGGCACTTGAAGTTGAATGCGAAAGCGGAGAATATTTTTTGACAAAAATCGCCTTTCATGATCCATTGAAGATTTATAAAATTAATTTAATGATTCTAGATCAGTTTTTTGTGAAAAAGCAAATGAGACTAGTCCCATCTTCATAGGATGCTTACATCTCAAGATATAAGCTAAAATGTAGCTTAAAAATATTTTTGAGCACGTGCTCATAACTCAAGTTTGGAAGCTCACAGAAACTTGAAACTTGGTGCGCTGGGCTTCTTTTAACTTTTTAAATGTAGTCCACGTTGAAAACTTTTTTTCAATTTCAACCATTCTTGAGATATGAGATGTGTTATTTTTTCGCGCGCAATTCATTATCATCATTTTTTATATCTCATTAATCGTTAAAGTTATAAAAATATTTTGAAGGTAGACCCTATATGAAAACGTTATAGAAGCTGATTAAAAAAAATTGCTTGTTTATATCTTTATTTTGAAGCGAGATATGACAAAAGGCGGAAATTTTTCTAAAATATTCATTGTTCCTACTTTTCAATATTGTAGGTAAAACTTGTCATACGACACTAAGATTAGTCTCATTCGACTCCAAATAAAAAGTTAACTTAAAAAATAAGATTGGTTGATAATATCTTAACTTTCTATGGAAATTTATCAAATATCAAGAATATTCTAAATTTTCGTTATCATCATTAATAGTAGTAGCACAAAGAAAAAACCTTTTTTTCGAATTTTAGTATGGTAATATACTCATCTGATAGCCCTTGAAAAATTATGAATTTTGAATATAATCAAGGCTATGTAAAAATCAAAACCCAGAAAGTTATAGGTTGTTGAAGTTGAAGGCGAAAGTGGGGAATATTTTTTGACAAAAATCGCCTTTCATGATCCATTGAAGATTTTTAAAATTAATTTAACGATTCTAGATCAGTTTTTTGTGAAAAAGCGAATGAGACTAGTCCCATCTTCATAGGATGCTTACATCTCGAGATATGAGCAAAAATGTAGCTTAAAAATATTTTCGAGCACGAGCTCATAACTCAAGTTTGAAAGCTCACAGAAACTTGAAACTTGGTGCGCTAGACTTCTACTTACTTTTGAAGTATAGTCTACGTTGAAAACATTTTCTGAATCTCAATCGTTCTTGAGATATGAAACATGTTATTTTTTCGCGCGTAACTAATTGTCATCATTTTTTATATCTCATTAATTACTGAAGTTATAAAAATATTTTGAAGGTCAACTCTAAATAAAAAAGAATTTTAAATCTATTACAGATAGCTGATTACTTTTATTTAATTTTGTAACAGCTATAATCAAATGAGGAAAATTTTTTTGATGTACTTTTTTCTGACTTTTTATATACAAGCATAAACTTATTAAATTCCAATGGAATTGAAAACAATATTTTTTTTGTTAAAAACTTTAATTTATTTTCTTAAAATTATTTTGTAATTAATGTATGTATAGATTGATAAAAATATTTACATTATTTTTACCTTTGACTTTAACCAATAATTTATCACTACTCCATAGGTACTATTTTTAAAGATAAAAATATCTCATTAAAAAGTGAAGCATTGTTGATAGATTATACTAATTCTTACATATAAACAATGATTAACTATTATAATTAAGTATTATCTTATTTCAAGAATATAATCAGTCAAACATTATTTTTTTTACAGTCTTTTAATTTTCTAATGATATCTCTATCAATTATTTGTTGTTAAAAAAATATGTCTTTCAGAAGTAACAATAAAAATATTATTTATTATTTAACAAGTGGTTTATTAAAAAAAGGCAATTATACTATTATATTTTGAAATCGTAAAAATTCCACAATCAACAAATAGTAGTATTAATGAAAAATTGTAATAATAACAACCATTTAAAATAACATAACATATTTTTAATATTTCAACATCAATAGTTAATATATAAATAATAACAACCAATGCACAATAAAATATTTTCAAAAAATCTTCATTCATTTTACATCTTGTCTCATTTAACAAAAAATAATTTGTATAATGATATTTAGAAGTTATTTAAGTACATTTCGATTTCAGTGAGAATAATATGAATAAAAAATTAAAATTATTTGTATGTAAAAAATGTTAAATAAAAAAGGCATTTTAAATTTGACAATAATACTTAATAAAAAAATGTTTGATAAGAATTTTTTTTGTAAACATTTAAAGATACAATTTTTTTTTCTCCTTGGATAATTAAAGTGCCTTAACTGTTATTCAAAAAAAGAAATAAAGTAGGAACTTTCAATTTTTAGTCGCAAACTAAAATAATATTTTTTCCTTCATTTTTTCACAATTGACGTGAAGATTTATTGTAACCTTTTAAAAAAATAATATTAATTAATTAATTTGAGTGATAAAATATTTGTTAATATTGCTAATTTTTATCATTATTTAAAATAACTTTTATTATATATAATAAATTCATAAACAAAAATAAATTATTCTTTATACTGTTTTTTTTTGCTTTGAAATAAAAGATAAGTAACAATGCATAAAATATAACTGATTAAATATTTATAATATACATTTAGAAAAAGTTAAAAGAAAAAAAATTTTAAATGACAAATTTAAAATATTGTAATATTTTTAAATTCTTTAAACTACATTAGATATGTTTTAAAAATTACAAAAGTTTAAAGTGGTTTGTATATTTAACGAAATTATATTTTAAAAAAATTAAGATAATATCAAAAATTATTTTTTATATATTTTTTAAACTATATTAGATATACTTTAAAAATTACAAAAATGTAAAGTGTTTCGTAAATATAACAAAATTATTATTAAAAAAATAATTCCAAAGAAAAAAGATAAAAAAATTAATAAAAAAATTCAAAAAATTTTTATAGTCATAGAAAAATAAACAAAGTGTAGAAGAAAAAGTTTTAAAACTTCAAGATGAAAAAATACAGAAATTACAAAGATTATTGATAAAATTAATGATGGTGAGCTGGTAATAATATATTAATTGACTCTTAATTAAAATTAAATTTTTTATAGAAGTATTAAAAAAAACGAGAGAAAAGATACAGAAAAAATTGGAACACTACTTCATCGTTATTGAATCCAAGTAATCTCAAAAGATTAAGTATTGGATTGTGTTAATATATATTTTTTATTATTATTTAATTAAAAAAGCAATATTTATATCAAAATTTTTATTTTACAAAAATAGTATAAAATAGCATAATTTTTAAAAATAATCTTTTTATTTCTAATAATAATGCTTTGAATCTTATTGATAAATCAAACAATAATATGAACACATATTTATTAAAAGTATTAGAAATATTGAAATATGAAAAAAAAACTTTATGAATAGAATAACTGAAAAGGTACACTAGAGAAGAAGAAATAATACTGATAAAAATATATTATTACATGAAAATAATAAAAAAAATTCAAATTAATGAAATCATTATTTAAAAAAATATTTTTTCTCTTGAAAATTATTAAAAGTTTCAATTAATTTTTTCACATCATCTTAAAAACAAGAGTAAAGCTGCATGTTTCATAAACAAAAAAACGCGCTTAAAGCACATGCTCGTTATAAAATATTAACTAATTTTGAAAAATTAATTTTTAATATTTTAGTGATTCTTTTTATAAGTATTAATAAAAATAAATTTAGAAAAATACAATTGACATAGAAAACAAATAATTTAAATTTATAATAGTAGTATTATATATCATCATTCAAAAATATTTTGTTATTTATTCTTTGTATCCTCTTTATATATAAAAAATGATTAGGGTTTCTAAAACTACCCTTCTCTTCAACACTTTTTACTATGTTTCAGAAATCCTGTCTGAAACTGGCTTTACAATGCATTTGTTGATGGCTCTTTAGAACTTTTCAAAACACCATTGCTGTCCAATATTTATACATAATGAATCTACCTCTTAGCAAAAAAAGTTTCATTAATTTCACTCATTGATGATATGAAATCATCTTCATCATATCCTTTTTTTGTGGTTTCTTTTGAAATTATTAAAAGATTCACATTTAAATTGTTTGTTTCTATAATGAAAATAAAAAAATGTTGGTAAAATAAAAGATAAATTTATGTGAAACTTTTGTTCTTATATATATCAATTTTTTTTTAATGTACAATGTTTTTTTTTATCTTTTATCCTTTTAATATAATATTTTTTTTAGCAATATTCAATTATAAATTATCTTATAACTTTTAAGATTTGTTAATCTAATTTTTTAAACATAAAAAGTCTACTTATTTGTTGTAAAGAAACATAAATTAATTAATCTTATATCACTTATTTAAAAAATTTTGAGAAGTAGATAAAATGTAACAATAGCAATAGTTGTTTTATATCATTTATCACAAACTTATTTATATCAAATTATAAAAATTAAATCTAAAAATTATAGTATTGCTTTTACTATAAATTTAAAATATAAATTTAAAGTTTTACAAAAAAGTTGTAAAAAAATATTATTAAAAAAACTTAATCATATTATAAATCATAATAACTGTTTTTTTTTTGTCAACATAAACTTCCTTCTCTTATTGTTAAAAATTGATTCTTGAAAATAATGATTTGGTATGGAAATAAAATTTTCATTTCTTGAAAAACAACTATTCAAAAGAAAAGAGTAGTTTGCTCAAGAAATATTTTATTATTAACAACTGTTATAAAAAATTTAGATGGATTACAGACAGTTTAAACAGAAAACTAATTATAAAAAAATTGATTTATTTATTCAAAAGTTTTGCTTATTAAATCAAAATCTAATTCAATATATATTTGTCCAATTTTACATACTATTAGCCATAGTAAAATTGATTATTTAAAAAATCTTTAATTTTTTTTATGTATTAAATATTTATTTAATATATTTTTTATAAAAAAAAATTGTTAGCGGCATCTTAACTATATAGTTTACACAACTAATATACTAGTTGTATGTTATATATTAACTTTCACCAATAACAGAGCAGTGGAAAAAAAAATTTTTTTTTTCTCATTTTATTTTTTTATATTATTATCAAATTATTATTTTAAATGCAAAAAAAAAATTTATTATCAATTCTCTTTAAGTGTTAAATAATGTGGAGGATAAAAACAATAAATAGCGGTATTTTTTTTTTCATTGAATAGTACAAACACCTTTATTTTCACTAGGAGCTCTAGTTGTATAATGGAGAATGTTACTTGAAACTTGTGATAGAAATTGTTCAGCTCTCTGGATATCTTCTTGATGTTTACGGACGGTATTTTCGAATTGAATACTATTAAACGACACAGTATTATCAAGATTGTTAAAGTCATCCTCTGAATCTGATGAATCACTGAAACGTGATGCCAATTTATGAAATTCAGGATCTTTTCCATCAACAAAGTTTGTAGATATTTCAGATAGACATTTTGAAATCATACGTAGACGCTTTCCAATTTCATTACTATCTCTAATAATTCTTTGCATTCTTGGTTGAATTATTGTCGATGAGGTTGTATTATTGGTAGAAGTTTCATTTGAATTATTAGACATTGAACTAATTTGAGAATTTTGGGAATTTGTCATTCCAGGATGGAAAGGTCTTTCAATCGTTGGAGAAGCAAGAAGTTCATGTGACTGAGATCCACCAAAACCAGAACTATTAGAAGATGAGTATCTTGAAGAAAGTCTATCAGTTGATGAAGATAATTGTTGAGAAATTTTATTATGTTTAAGAAGTTTCTTTTTATGATTCATTCCTAGTGGTGGAACATAATCATCTTCACTCTTATCTAACATCAAAAGATTTTCATCATCATACTCTTCATCATTAATTATTGATTTTGAAAGACGAAGTGTAAGAAGTTCCTCTTTTAATTTTGTAATTTCTTCTTCTTTCTCATTTAATTTAACATTCAATGACATATTCTCATTTTCTAACCATTTTTTTTCTGCTTTAATAGAAGATGAATTTTCATCTGTCGTTGAAAGAATATTAGCTAATCTTTGTTTTAAAGCACTTATTTCTCTTTCATAACTTTCTTTAATTTCTTTCATAGCATCAAGATTTTTTTGACTATCATTTTCAGCATTAAGTGTAACATCCTTATAAAGGCGATACTCTTGATCTAATTTATTAAACTTTTCAGTCATCAACCGTAATTTATGCCTAATATTTTCTGCTTCTAGTCGCATTTTATCCATCTCATCAGCAAAATCACATTGTTGTTTCTGTAATTTATTTTGCATTTTTTTTATTTTTTCCTTTAAATGATCAGCCTCTGCTTTTTTATCCATTAATATAGCAAGTAAAGCTTGTTGAGTATCCTCTGAATGAGGTTTAGATGGTGTTTGAACATTAGATTGCATCTGTATAGCAGTTGAAGTATTTAATTGATGTTGAATATCCCGTAATGATTCTTCAAGTTGATCAATTCTTTGAGTACTAATAGCATTTGGAATTGTACTTCTAGGAGGTTTATCAATAAATACTTCATCTGATAAATTTCTTACATTATGATAATTATTTTTAGCAATATTTGATGAACTTCTTGTTGGTGTCATACCATTTGTTGCAGCATAAGGTGAAGGCATATTAATTCTCATAGAATGTTGTGGTTGTGGAGGTACTGCTCCAACATTATTTAAATTTTTTATATTTCTATGTCCCATCTCTCCATATGGTGATTGTCCGTTATTATAATGTTCCTGATGATTAGCTGGTGATGAGATATTAGAAACACATCTGAAATAATAATAATAAAAAAAAAATATGAAAATAATTATAAATTTAATAGTAGTCATTTAAAATATATTATATATATATATAATAAGATCAATAAAGTAATAATTTAAAGATAAAAATAATGAAAAAGTCACAAGAGTATACTTATTTCTTGAATATGACAGTCCTAGCATTCTTAATTTAATCCATCACATTTATATATTATAATATATTTGTTTTATTTATATATATTATATAAAATAAACACGCAAGCTATGTCATAACATTGCCATTGAGTAAATTAAAAAACTATAGGTCATATTATTAATAATTATGGGTAAAAGATAATCAAAAGAATAATTAAGAAATAATAACTAGAAAGTATATAAAAGTTATACATTCATAATAAAGAACTATATATAACATGTGTTCATAAATAACTTATCTATGAAGGTCCTATAAATAGATTACATACTTAATACATGGTATAAGTAGATGATTATACAGTAATCTATTGTTTTATAAAAAAAAATAATGGTACTTAATAATACTTACCCAGATGAAGATAATGATGATCCTTGATGTTTAACAGCTCCTTCTGTATATATCACTGATTGGTTACTATAAGATTGACCTGTCCAATTTTCAATATTACTTGTAGTTGATGGTTGACTCGTATAACCAGGAAGTTGAACAAAACTTTGACTTCTTTTAGATTCAGTAGATAATGATGGACGATAATGTACACCAGATGATGTATTTAAAGGATGTTCCTCCAAACCACTGTAATTACCAAATGAATCTTGGTTTGAAAAAGCTATAAAAAAAAAAATTTTTATTATTACTATTAGAATAAAATGAAGATAATGCTTTAGAGAAAAGAAAATAATAAGAGACAAGCAGTTATAAAAACCAAGATGTTTTATGTAAACATCTTCTTCTATCTCCTTCACAAAAAGCTACCCCATGAAACGGCTGGTTGGTCTTGCTTCCACTAATCTTTTTGACAGGAATAAATACTCAAATTTCTTATAAACATTATTGCTAACATTAAACAATTCATAATGAATTTATCTAAGAAAAATAGGCACATATTTTCATAATGATAAATTTAAGAAAAAAAAAAAATAGAAAAAAAAAAAAACTTGAAAAATAAAATAGAAAACTATTTATTTCTACAATGAAATAGTTTTATATATATTTTAATATAAAAGATAAAAAGGATGCGTCTTAAATTAAGTTAAAATTAAAGTAAAAGCACATGGTATTTTGTATTAGTAAATGACGTGAAAAGTTCTTGTTTACTGCCTTTACTCATGGTATATATATATATATACATATATATATATGTCAAAATTCCCAAATTCGCCTCACACACTTCTAATCTTTAAGATGAAGAATTATTTAGTAGAAATATCTTTTATTTAATAAATTATCACTCAATTTATATAAATAAGGTATTGTTAGAAATAAAAAAGAATATTTTAAGAAGATAGATTAGAAGTCTTAAATGGTAATAGTTTAAAAAATCTTGAGAAATTAGTAATATTAATGAGACAATCTTTATAAATAAATTAATGATATTAGGCATTTTATAATCGTTGCCGACAATGCCCTTCATTCTTCCTTATATCTATCTATCAAATAATATATCCCATCATTGTGAATAGAAAATGTGTTAAGCCTAAATTTATAATCATTTATCAGTATATATCTTATTTTATAATGATATGACTTTGAGAGGAGACAAAATTCATTTTAAAGAGAGTTATATATTATTTCATTAAATATTTTTCAATATGTTTTGGTAGGCACATAAATATATATTTTAATATTGCGGTATTAAAAAAATGTGAGAAGTTTGCTAAACAATGATTATATAATTACCTCTGTTAGATGATAATAAATTAGTACTAGAAGAAGTAGTTGTTGACAATGAGTATTCTTCCTTGGGATTTCCCTTTGGTGATTTCTTATGACTTTTTTTAATACTATTATTATTTGAAAGTTTTTTCCTATTTCTTCTTGATATTAATTTATCTGTTTTTAAAATATAATAATATTCAATTAGAATTTATTTAATAATAAATTAATAACAAACCTTTTTGAATAATAGAAATATTTGTATTATTATTATTAGTTAATTTATCATACCTAAGTAGAAACTTTTCCTCTAATGATCTTTTTAATGATTTTTGATTTTTTTTAACTAGATCATCCAAATTTGAATTAGATTTATAGTTTCCTACCAAATTAAAAATATTTGTATGTTTAAAAAAATAGTCAAACATAACCAATAAAATAAAAAGTTAGTTATAATTAATAAAATTAAAAATTAAATACTACTAAATATTATATTGTCAGTAGAGAAAAGAATAGAAAAAAAAAATGATCACAATTTTAAGGACTGTAATCAAATTTGAAAAATGTCTCAGATAGGTGGAGAAAAAAAGAAGAAGAAGGAAATTTGTAAGGAGATATGTACCATTAAAATCAACTTGTCTTATCATACAACATCAACTTTGCCAACATAAAAACTTTTTTTTTTTAATTTTTAAATAAAACATACCATCATTTGTAGAGGCACTTTGGCGCAAAATATGTATAGGCCGTTTTGTACTTGGTGAGTGAGATAATTGTTGAATGAAACCATCTGTTACATGAGATACATTGTCATTTTCTCTATATAAACCTTCACCAGAAACTTCACCATTATCATTATTAAATCTATTAAAAAAATGAGAATTTCTTCTTTCTGGTGCAATTCTTTTTGGTGTAACACCATCATAAATATATTGTCCATTATTACTTCTTGATTCTGATGAATGTTGAAATGGTATTCTTGATCCACCTCTAGGAATAAATAAAGATTGTGTCATTGTAGGATTTGGATTAAAATTAACTGCATTTGATGCATATGCAACAACTCCTTCATTTAACATATTATCTCTTTCAACAAAATTTTCATTTTTCTTTTGTGAATTTGAAGATTGTTGTTTAGTAAACTGAAATAATGACCACATTAATAAAATATTTCTTGTATAAAAAGATAGATAAAATGAATGAATATATATATTTAAATATTAGATTATCAAGGGAATGGAAATTTTAGCGGTATAGTTTTTAAATTTTGACTATAAGGTTTTTTTTTTTTTACATAAAAGAGTATATAAAAGATAGAATGATAAATTTTTTTTTTCTAAACAAATCCATCATCAATATTATAAGCAGGTGTAAAATGATACAACTTTTAAATACATTTTATCTATTATTTCCTTTTTCTTATTTGAAATAATAATAAATGATACTTAGACAACTTATACCATTATACAAAATAGGAAATGAAGAAATAAAAAAATTACAAATAAAACTTACCATATCATTATTTTTTAAATCAACTTCTTGAATATAAAAATTTGAAGATTGTCTTCTTTTATACATTTTCTTATCTTCAGAATTAGACAATACCTGTCTTACATCAGTAACACTTCTTGATTCTGGATTATCTTTCTTACGTAAACGTACTAAAATAAAATTTATTAAAATTTTTAAGTTTATAATTTTCTTACAAAATTTTAAAAATATATTTAAATCTTTTGGTAAGAATAATATTCTTACAACACCTAAGATGCAAATAGTAACTTTGAAGACAAAATGTAATGAAATAGATCTTCCCATATATAAGGATAGTTAAGAAGTATTATTATTAAAACAGAAATTTAAAACTTTAAAAGTATAGGCAATTAAATTTTTCTAATATTATATATATATATGTTGTTGAGAATGTGACAATTAGCTCAATAACAAGAAAGATCTATTTACATATATTAAAAACTGTTTGTCTTCAATTGATCTTAAAAAGTTAGCATCTTTGGACAAAACAAATTAATATATTTTTCTTAGAAGTACTATAACAGATTGTTTTTTTTTTTAGTTTAAAGAAATAAAAACTTTAAAATAAATACAATATAATTAATTATTATAATTAAATTATTTTTAATAACTGTCTCACCTAATAATTTACCGCAAGGCATCACTTGAACTTAAAAATAATATTAATATAGTATAATAATAAATAGCCAATATATAATATAAAAATATTATACTAATGTTTTATCTTTTAAAAATACAACTTAATAATGTTTTTAAAATAATTGTTAATTTTTACCAGGTGAAACAATAATTAATTAAATATTGACAAATAAAAGAAAAGATGCCGATTTTAAAAGTGATTTTATTGTTTTTACTTTACTATAAATTTATTGGTCTTTGAATAAATGAATCAAAATTATACTTAAAACTATGAAATGTCTAGTTAGCATTAATTTTAATGATAAGAATAATTACAACATTTTCTCATTAAATTTGTAAAATATATAATGAAATATCTTTAAAGTTAGAGATAGGTAAATTTAACTTTTATGATTAATAGATTATATCAATATGTAAATGAATATACCAAATTGAGATATATTATTTTAAAAGAAGAGGTAAAAAGGAGGATAAGAATAATATGATAAGAAAGATATTGAATATTAATTACCCTTACCTTCTGGTGTTTTATTACGTTTAAAAAGTTTCGGAAGACGCATCTTTTATAAAATAAGATAAAAGATTTTAAGATATTATTATGATTAAATGGATAATAGTAATAATAATATTATTATTATTAATAATATTAATTTATTTTATCTCTAGAACTATTAAACCTTCTATCAATTGAAGGTTAAAAAAATAAATATATATATATAAGTACCAATAAATCAGATAAATAAATTATTTTTTTTAATTTTAGTAACTAAAATTATAATATATTTAAAATAAGTTCTAGAAATCAAATAAAATACTCAACTATTAAATTGAGGACTATTTATAATAAAATAGATTAATATAGAATGAGTTATTAATAATTTAACCTTTTAATAATAACCATGAAAAGGGTTGAATTGTGACATTAGGTAAACAAAAACAACAATTGCACGTGTATTTATAGTTTGTTAGTGATGTATAGATGATAGAATGATCTAAAAAAAAAGGCTATATATATATCGTTAAGATATAATTATGTCTCATTAATATAGGTTTTTACCTTTTATTGTCTAATTCCTATCTTTCAAAGAGTAATAATGTTGTAATTTGTTGGATGTCAAAAATAGTTATAATTTATACATACAATGAAATCGAAATGAAGGACACTTAAAAAAAAAAAAGTTAAGTGAGAACTTATAATAAATTTCTATAAATAATAATAAAAAGTGATATATATATATATAATTGTAATAAGATCAGTAGCTTAATTCATAAATGTTATAATATTCTTACTTTTAATAAACCATCAAACAGAAATCAGATATTATTTTAAGGAACATCTGCAATTGACAGTACATATATTATAAATATCCGTATAGACCAGTTGTTAAAAGACGTATATTATTATTTAAAGAATATATAAGCATGAATGGTATATATATATACATTATATTTGTAACTGTCAAATAAAAAATATGAAGATGGCAATATGTTATATTCAACATAAATCTGTTAATCAAAACGAATAATGAATGTTGTGTTATTTCATTAGAAAAAAAAAATCATTTGATGGTTGATGAATAATTGCTCATTACATATGATACATACAAATATATATGTATATGCATAATATGGACAATAAAAAAAAAATCTTATATTAAAAATAGACCTCTAAATATACATGTTGATTTTTAAGAAAATAGAAGTAATGTAAAACAACAAAGATATATTTTAAAAAAGACAAAAGTACAACTAACATTTGTTTTATTATTATTTCCTTTTTAATAACAAGTTATTCATCTAATTAAAATAAGTAATTAAATTTAAGATCTACAAAAAGATTCATAAAATTGTAACTTGAATCTATAAAATTTAACATTTTATCTAAATTTTTACATTGATTCTGTGCAAAGAAATGTTAAAAAAAAATGTATATATATAATTAATTATATTGTTATTAATGTGAAATAATTAATTTTTTAGCGGTAAATTTAATATATATAGATAAAAAAAAAGAAATAGAAAGAATTCATTATATATGATATCTTCATAAATTAATTTTTCCTTTTGAAATCATTTTAAAATATGAAAACAAATTTATATAAATGAAATGATTAACGGTTTAATGAATTTTCATTTAACAAATATATATTACATGATTATATAAAATTTTTAACTATATTATTTCTAATGAATTTCCTAAGAATAATATGTTGTGTTACTTTATTAAAATAATAAATGATATAAAATTGTTAAAATACCATGAAAGACAATAAAATATATAAATATAACATTTTTAAATTTTTCTTATAAATTATTAATTTTATAATACTAAAAATGATAGATAAAAGTAGAGAGCGGCAAATTAATAGAAATCTGAAGAACACTTCTTTTTTTCTTTAAATTAAATTATAATGAATAGTAATATAAAAAGAAGAAAAAAAAAAACAAAAGAACATGTTCAAATATATTAAACTAATTAAAATTATTTAAACATCCACTTAAAAGTTTACTAAAAAGATATAAAATTTTGTTTTATCTTTCCTAAAAGCTTATCAATGCGGCAAATCATTAAGTTAGTTATATCATAAGATCTTTTACAAATAAAAATATAATTATACTATAAAAATTTTAAACTCATAATATAATATTTATATTATATAAATAAAATATTTACCATTTTCTATAGATTCTTCCTTCTTGGCAACATCAAAAATTGAATGTTCTGAGACAGAACGAACCTTTCGTATAGGAATATTTTTCATCTTCATTTGCCGTGGTAATGTTTGAAATTTTGGAAGATTTTCAGGAAATTGAATATCATCAGATTCATCATAATATATATATGTATTATTTTCATTATTATTTGATAATGTCTTACTATCTTTATCAAATAACTTTTTATCACTTGAAGATTTCTCCTCAATAGAATTATCTAACTTTAATGGTTTTAATTTGCATTTATTACCACTTGAATCTATTTTTTTAGAAACTCTTCCAGAATTTTTAACCATTAATAGATGTAAATTATTAGAATTATTTGGTGATTTTTTAATATTAACAGATTTTGGTTTAGCAAAACGTGTAATATATGAGGTAAAAGTATTAAAATTAAAACGTGAAGAAGAGTATGAGAGATATGAAGGCGACTCCATCATTGCACGTTTTTTGTCTTTTTTATTAGAAAGCGTGTTACCAGAGGTATCCTCATTACCTTCGTATGCCTTACCCATTATTCTTCTGTTGATATTTAATATCAGTGATAATTTTGAAATATAAAAGTAAATTATATGTGTTATCAAAAAAAAAGATAATATAAATCAGAGTATATAGAGAATATATAGGAAAACAATCAAAAAAAAAATGATGGTTGTTTTAAACTAGAAAATTATCGTTTAAACAATTAGACTTATAATACTTATCAAAGTGTAAGATGATAATAACAAGATAAAAAAAATTGGGAATTATAGATGCGTTTTAAGACAAAGAATAGTAGAATTTCGTAATAGAATTTTAATAAATTATTACTCCTTTTTTTTTTTTTAAATTTTTAGAAATAAGAATTTACCTTTCTCATGATCTATACTCTTGGTATTTTGATAATTTTTATGAACTATGGTTATACAATTACTGTTATTTAGTAGTCCAATATCAGAACACTGTGGGGTATCATTACGTCTTACAGGAGTCAAGGTAACACTTTCCTCAGGTTTTGGTGTTTCTGATTCTTCAATATATTCTTGTGTTGGTAAATCATGAACTTCTTCAGCACAATAAACATTATATCTAGTTAATGAAACATCATCTACAGTTGATGAACCACTAGGAGGTCTATTTATTATTGATGATGATCTAATATATTCTTCCTCGTTACAACCTACAAATATATTCATATATCATATACATTTTATTAGTTTATTAAAATTTTTTCTAATTATATAATTTATAGATGTACTTTATTTAGAGTAAAATTAATATTAAAACTTACATGTTGGGCGTGTTAATTCATGAAAATGAATATTTGATACATTTCTTGTAGATTTAGTTCTTATTGGTTTTGGACTTAATTTTCCAACACTATTAATATTAGAACTTGATGACCAAATTTTTTTTAATTTTTCAAACATCATTTAAAGAGTTTCTGATAAAGATATTAAAGTAATAAAATGTCTTTTTTTTTCTTATTAAGTAGTTATAAATTACTTTAACAGTCTCTTAAAAATTAATATATAAAAGAAATGATATAATAAATTTATTTAAAAAAAAAGGTTATAAAATGAATGAAATAATAGCTTAACCATGCTAAATTTATGATCAATCATCAAAAAAAAAAAAGAATGAACAATATATTAAACAATATTCAATAGTAGTTACTTGTAAAAAAAAAAACAATTATTAATTGAATAGTTTTTAACTCAAGTATTTATAAATATTTTCCCTCTCATGTTAAATGTTCCTTCTAATAATTTATGAAAATTTTTTCAAAAACAGTATTATCTTTTGGTGGGGAAATTTTTGGATGAAGAGGTATTAAATAATCATCCCTTATGAAGGTTACTCTTAAAGTAGTATCTATTATAAGTAATAATTAAAAAATTGCAACTATTTAATGGGTCTATTATAGTGGAGATATATTTAGTGTTATATTACTACAAATTATAAACAATAATCAGTTATGATTCATTTAAGAAGATTGCTTAAAAAAAAACAAATACATTTTTATTTGAATTGGAATTATGATGATGAATCTAAATTTAATTATAATGGAAAGGCAAAACATTGATCTAGATGTTTATGGCATTTTTTTTTTATAACTAATATATAAATATATTATTAATGAGGAGTATTAAAAACAGGTTTTTTTGAAAATTTTAACTTACACAAACCTAAAAAGTGCGCCATTTTTATATCCTAAGAAGGCATAAAAATACAATAACTAAAAGTTTTTTAATTTAAAAAAAAAATTTAAAATTATATACTTTTTTTTAAAAATAAAAGTTTGAAAGTAGTTTTTTTTTTATAATGTTACATAGAAATTTTTCATAAGATATGATTAGTTAATTAAATTTACCAAATTAATAAAAAATGTACTAAATTAATTTAAAGAAAATAATTTAAAAAATGTTAATTAAATAAAACAAATAGTAAATTTTAAAATATTATTGACAAATAAAATACTTATTTTTCTCAAATTATTTATTTTTTTTTTTTCTAACAAATTTTTAAAATTTTTTCATAGTAAAAATAATATTAATAAAAGTTAATACATAGTTAGACTAAATGTTAAATATTAAAAATATCAACATATATGGAACAAAAAAGTAGATAATGATCAAGAAAGACGCCAAAACCTAATTTTTGTTATATTAAGGGTAATGGTAAGTATGGCAAAAATGAGGAATCTATAGAAAAATATAAGATTTTTATCAATCATTAAACAAGCAAAATAACCGCCAATTTTTATAACTGTTAAAAAAAAAACTTTTTTTTTTTTGATAAAGTTATAAATAAATATTACAAATGTATTAAATGAATTTGTATAAAGTTATAATGTAACAATGTTATTTATTCTTTGATTAGACATGAATTAATTTATAGAAGAATGAGTAATAAGGTGATAATGATAATAAATATATAAACATATGTCTTTTAGAGTAGAATAGTGTTAAAATGACATTAATTGGTTGTATAAGAATTTTGAAGTAACAAAATGAGGCATAATGAAATGTTTAAACAAAGTAACAAGTATAAAACTCATTGACTGTGATCTTACCTCTGTTAAAGTATAAGAAAATAAGAAAAAGAATATATATAAAGGGATGCCATGGCATTTTGTTGTTGTCATTTAAAGAGAGGCATTTGTATACTCAAAGAGGAATGTTTTGAAATGTTCAGTTTAATAATAAGAGAGGGTTCTTTCTTTTGATACTCAGACTTGTAAATAATTTAAAATGAATGAAATAAAAAGATCTGGTAAATAGATAGAAACACTAACACAACAAATCTTTGTCCACAATGATCTTTTAATAATTTAACATTATGATTGATATATATATATACATATACACATATATATATATTAGGAATCTGGTGAAAAAAAAAACTTATAACAAACAACTGGAATTAAGGAAGAGGAAAATGAGATTAATTGTATTTTTTTCAATTGTAAATGGATCAATTATTTCAATTGTTTAATTAATAATATTCAATGATACGTATAAAATAAAAGTTGTCTTTTTATTGTTAAATGAAAAATAATTAGAATATGAATCATAAAGCTTTGGATAACCTTAAAATTATATATGCTGTTCCTTTTTATGATGTCTTATTCTATTTAATTATCTTGATTTTTAAGTATATGATTATTTAGTTTTTTTCTTTATATTTAAAAAGTTTTTTTTAACAAAATATATAAATATATTTAATATGTAAATATGTAAATAAAAAAAAAGCAACCTTGAACTCATGGTTAATTGACACAAGTAATTTCTTCTTCATATATAACTCTTGTTGAAAATCAAAATTTCATTCATAATAAAATACTAAATAAATATATTTACTATAATTAGAAATGTTTCAATTTTTAAAAAAATTTTTTTTTATTTTAAAATTATTTATTAACTACATTAGAAACATTTGTTTTGTTATTTTATTAATATTAATATTAAGAAAAATTTACATTGGTCATAACGCTTTAAAAATAGTTAATGGTTGTTTAAGTGAATTTCATTTTAATAATATGTTTACTAAAGATAATATTATAAAAAGTAGTAATTTTGAAAATAATCCATTAGTAAAAGATCAGAAGAAACCACTATTAGTGTTTATTCTAAATAAATATGCTTTAAATATGACTTTTAACTTTCTGTGTAATACAAAATTTATAGAAAGCAAGTTTTTAATTTTTTTGTTTTATTTTAATATATATTTTTTTTTTAGATGTTCATAAACAAATTTTAATAATTGCATTGGATATGGAAACCAAAGATGAATTATTAAAAATTTATCCTGATATACATGTTTTACTTTTAAATATATCATGTCTTCATCATTCATTTAATTATGGTGATGGATATTATCAATCATTATATGTATTACGAGCAAAATTATCATTAGAATTATTAAATCATGGGTATAGTTTTTTTATGGCACAACAAGATACATTTTGGAGAGATTCATTATTAAATATAAATATTTCATTGAATGATGATATAATTTTTGATAGTGCATCATCAAAATTTAATCTAATAGCAGGTGGGCATTATTATACCCATCCAACAGAAAGATCAAAAAAATTTTTTTCTATTCTTGCAAATGATTTATCAAAATTTTATGCTCCCGATAATGCATATATGACATTATTATGTTATCGAAATATTGCAAAATGTGGTTTTATAAAATTTAATCTTATTACAAACTGGATATGGCTTTTTGATGAAAAGTTAAGGGAAAACTTCAAAAAACCAATGCTAATTCAATTTGATGGTCATACAGAATTAGGAGGGAAATTAAATTTTATGAAAAAATTAGGTTTTTATTTTATAAAAATAGAAAATATGACTTGTGATAAAGATAAAGTTGATAAAAAAATTGAAAATCTTTTAGAATTTAATGATAATAATGATTTATTTAATTTAATATCTTTTAAACAATTCTCATTTTATCAAACAATGATAGAAATTTTTTATTCAAACAAAATTACAGAATTTATTATGAATGAAATATTTTTTCCTTACTCATTGTATCTTATGATTACTTTATAAATTTTAAAAGTATATCATAGAGTAATAAAAAAAAAAGAAGAAAGTATATTGTTACCTTGGTAACATTGAATATATGACGTCAAGGTTTATTAACCCTATACCATAAAATGTTTCTTATTTTATATTTTTTAAATTATCTTTTGTTGGTTGGGGGTATATTAATTCCTGTTCAAGATAAAAATGGATTTTGTAATTTTTATCAACCTATTGAAGAAATTATACATAATATAAGAAACGTTTCATCATATTATAGTTTATCAATTACTTGTTTATATGTTATTCCATTTATGAATCAAAAAATGTGCCAAGAAAATCAAATCCTTTCTAGTCTTTCATTTTTAAAAGAACTTGATGTAAGTTTTTTATTTTATTTAATAAAATTATATTAGAAAAAAAAATTATAAATAAGGAAAAAATAATTATGATATAAATTTTATTTTTTTTTATTTATTTAAAATTTTAGATTAATCATAAGATTAGTCAATTAGAATATCCAACATGGGATGATGATAATGAAGAGGAAGGATGTAAAAATGTGGTTAAAAATATCCATATAAATATTTATGTACCATTTTTTAAGAATATCTTATTAAAATGGGATGAAAGATTGGTCACAACAAATGTATCATCTATATTTTATGAGAAAATTCCTAAAATAAATAAACTTTTTGAATATACAAGGAGAATTTCATTATCTATTTTTCCTAAAAAAGAGTCAAATTTTGATAAAAATATAAAAGATAACAAGATACTTTCTGTTAAAAGTAAAAGAAATGAATATAATAAGATTGTTAATATGTCTCAAATTCAATATGAAAATAATGACCTAGTAAATTTATCCAAGAATCTAATAAGTAATTGTACTTTTGATTATACTCAATTTTTCTCTCCTCATTTATTTAACTTTTCCAGTTATACATCATCTTTCTATAGTTTTGTTAAATTTTCTTCCCCATCATGTGAGAAATTTATTAAAACTTTAGGTAGTAGTAAAAAAAATAGTTGTGTTGTAGCTAAATGTGAAGAGAATGAAAAAACATGGAAAAATTGCAATATACTATCAATTCCACATATTTTTGTTATTAGTATAGTACCAAATAACTTTGAAAAAAATTGTCAAAAACTTTATGGATTAGAATTAACAAATACTAATATTAATGAATTAGAAAAATCTTATGAATATGAAAGTTTACCAAGTATTAATTTAAATTTACCAATTAGTTTCTTTTATCCATTTAGTTGTGAAAAAGAAGAAGAATAATAATAAATAATAATAACTAATTATAAAACTATTTTTATATACATTTAAATTATGAATATGATATAAATGTTAAATTAATTATAACATTAAAAATCAAATTCCTCGTCTTTGTAATTTTTTCTTTTTAAACTTGCAGTCGTAATTACAATCGTTGGTACAGTAAAATTATGATCATTTTTTAATTCATTTGCCCTAAAGAATCCATTTTTTTTACCATTACCCGACACTTTTTTATTTCTTGATAAAGAACCTTCCTTTATTTCTTCTGATGTAAATGTATTTGGACTATCACAATCAACATTATGTTGATCATTATGACTTTGAAGATACTTGTTTTTTTTAACACAAATAATAATTATAAGAATAAAAAGAACAATTATTGTACCGGTAGCAATTATAAGAAACAATATTTGTGTTTCATGTCCTGAATTGGTATGTGAAGATAAATGGAATGCATTTTTTGGATGAGAATATACTGGTGATTGTGGCTCCTGATTATTTAAATGATGAGGAAATTCAGACAAATCTAAAAAAGTATTATAAAAAAATATCAAAATATAAAATTTAATAATAAAAAAAAAATATTTAACAAAATATACTTACCACCATCTATAGACATAGCTGATAATAATAAAACAAAATAAAATAATAGATTATATTTTCTTTCTTTCAATTTTTTTTTTTTGATTTTTAATAAACAACAAAAAAATAAAGAATTTCTTCAAAAATACCTTAAATAATAATTAATATATAAAGATTTTACATACAGAAATAAGGATTAAAATAAAAGCAAACAAAATTATTTATAATGAAAGATGATAAAATAAATATTTTAAAAAATAAACAAAATACATTTTCTGAATTTTTAATAATATACTCCCTCCAGTGTACCTTAATCTTCACTCTTGTGACTAATCTAAAATAATCTTGTATAAATGCAAGTATCAGTTTGCCTTTCTTTACAATAAATATGATGGTTTCAGTTATTAAAAAAAAAATATATATATATATTTTCATACTATATAATTTTTATTATAATGTAAAGAAATATATATATATATATATATATATTATATTGTATGATAAATAAACATTTGTTCAATATTCAAGAACGTTGATTTAAAAAAAAATTTAGTATCATGAGGTTCATAAAATAATATTAATATTATATATGTTTATATGAAAAAGATAAATGTAGGATTGAAAGAAGAAATATTATATTATTTGATTATTTTTTAACAAGATAGATAGTTAAAATAATGCTATTAAAAAAAGTTTTAACCCTTTACATATTCACAGATGGAAAGATAATTTTTTTTCAAAGTTATTTAAATAACATAAATATATACGTATTCTGGGAACAATATTTTTACAACAACGTTTTTTTTTATATTAAAATTTGTGATTTTAAGTAATTAAATATTAATTTAATTTCTATTAAATACACATAATATTCAATAAAAAAAAAAAGTAATTTTTTAATTAAATATGAAAAGTAATCCCATAAAACACCTAACATGATGTTAAAATAAATAAAGATTAACGAAAGAACATATATGTATAAATAAAAATAAATAAAATAAACATTTTTTTTTTACTATTATAAGTCTCAAAGGATTTATTTAACTCTTTTTGACAAGATATAGCTCATCAAAGTTAATGTATGTCATTGATTAAGAAAAAATTCTCCATGGTACAGGAAATAAAATCAGAAATTTTAAAATAAGAAATGACTATATAGTAATTTAGTATTGTTAATAAATAATCTTATTATCATAATATATTATACTACGTCATTATTTTTAATAGTAGAATAACATAAAAATACAAAAATATTTCCAATTAAAAACTTTTTTTTATATATATAATAATTATTTTTAAAAAATAACTAATTTTTTTTTTCATAATAAAATTTTATATTAATAAAATATAATCAATTTATTTCAAATTAATTTATACCTAAAATTTTTAGTAATTAATTAAATAAACTATAATTTACAAATAAATATTAAGTTAATATGAATATTATATTATTTTTAACTAAATCTTTCTTATCTACTAAATATGAGATATTGTAAACATATCATTTATTTTATAACTATATTAAATAAAGAAACTAGAAACTAGTATATTATTAACTACGAAATATTATTTATTGTTATGGATAAGCTATTTTTGAAATGATTTTTTTTTATTTGAAAAATAAACAAATACATAAAATTATCAAATCATTATCTTAATTTAAAAATAATTCAAAAATTTACATAAATTATGTATAATAAAAATTTTTTTTTTACAAATAGTTATATATATCTTATCAGTAGAGAAACTTTTTTACTACCACTAAGTAGCAAATAAGAAGAGCAATTATAGAATTAATGATTTTGAAAATGGAATATTTTTGAAATAACTATACTTCAAAAGGTTTATATATATATCTAAATATATATATATAAAGATGTATCAGATGTCTTTCCTAATATAAAGAGAAGGGTGATAAAATATTTAACAAGATATAGCAGTAAGTTTTTTTTTTTACCAACATTTATCTTTTCTTTGCATTTACTGTTGATACCCCATTTTCAAGTATTCTTAACTCATCCCTTTTTGTCATATTAACATTATATTTTATTAATAAAAAATAATAATATATATTAAAAGTTAACGTTACCAAAAAATAATAAAAATAATAAAGTAAGTTGATAAAATTTTTAGAAAGTCAAAAATTAGATTTTTATATTTAATAATCAGATTTAAAAAAAAATTATATAAAAATTTGTATGAGTATAACATTTAATAAGAATAATTTTATTGTTACAAAAGTTATTATTGAAGAAAAAAAATTTATTAGATTTAAATAATGAATTCAATAAATATCAAAAAAAAAATTATTAAATTGCTTTATTATTAAAAAAAGTTTTTGGGTGGCTATCCTTAAATTATCACTTTTTTGAAAGATATTAGATAAGAAAGAGACTTATAATATATCAGTTATTTTAAATATACATTTTTATTATATTACTTGAATAAGGGAAAAAATCTTTTTGAAAAGATTTTTAAAAATACTTTTTATTAATAATAAATTTATTGAAAGTTATTAAAGTAACAAGAAACGTTTTTTCCTGATAAATTAAGTTTGAATTAAAAAGAAATATATTAATTTTTTTTTTGTAATCTCTTTCAATAAAATAATATGTATAAAAAGAATTAATAAGATTTATTTTTCTACTTAAATAATATTTTAAATTTTAAAAGATAAATGCTTATTATATAATAAATGACAGGGAAAGCAATATTTAAAGTTTTAAAAATAGGTTAATTAATTTTTATTGCAAAAATTTTTGCTAATTTTCTCATATATGATAATTGATTATGCAATATTACAATTTTACTAAATATAGGCTTAAATGTTTTAGATGTAGTTATAGTTAGAAATGATAGAAAAAAAGTGATTGGGATAATTATAGTATTTTTCTTATATCTATTGTATAATTTTTAACTAGATATCAAGATTTCTTTTAAATCACCACTATATATATTTTTTTTCTTGCTTATCACTTTCATATAATTTTTAATATTTATAAAGTATAATTTAATTGCCCTTTATAAATTATACGAAGTTTTTTTATAAGTGATTGATTAACTATGATAAAATAATATATATTTTCTTAAATTTAACTATATTAGAAAATTTAATTTAGTTAATAAAAAAGGTCAAAATAATGATTTCAGCTAAATAAAATTAACAATATTAATCTGATAAATACATCATCTCCCTAAATCGTTAATATAAAATTCTTACCAAAAAAAATAAACAACAACATTCAACTTTTAAATGAAAATAAAGATGATACATTGAAAAGTAAAAGTAGAAACCAAATATGAATTGATGTTATCATATACTTACCATATAATAAAAATAAAAGTTTTCTTTTTGAAAAATGATAAACAATTTTTTTGAAACATTCATATTCTATTATTTTTATAAAGTTGGTAAGCGATATTATGAAAAGAAATGATTTTTTTTTTATTTTAATATTCATGAATAATAAACAAGGAAGTTGAAAGAATAAATTATCATTGAGATGGAAATTATACAAGTAGATATGAAAAGTTATCTTGTATTAAAGAAATTATTTTTTTCAATTCAAAAAGAAAGTACAAGATCCATAAAAAAAGTATTTTTAGTTTGGAGACATAATTTTTGTTTTTTTTTTTAAATTTCTTTTTGTTAAAAAAATATTTTATCAAAGATTATTCATTTTATTAAAATTTTGAAAATTTATAAAAAAAAAATAATAACAATTATAAATTTTGATAAATATATATTTTATGCATGTTTTCTTGAAAACCATTTTTTCAAATAATTATATTTGACAACTATAAATTATCTAAAATTTAATTTCTGAATAACAAAAATTCATTACATATATCAGTTTAATATACTTAAAACTATTATTGTACTTTTATTTAAAATGTTAAATCAATCAAATTTAAGTTAAAAAAAAAGATGTATTTATTCAATTAAAAAAAAAATTATATTTCAAAACAACCCTTGTAAAAATAAAAAATATTTTTTTACATGTAGTATTCTATTTTAAAAACATTTTTTATTATTTTATAAAAAAAAAATAAAAATATATATATAGAAAAATATTCATTAATTGAATTATATAAAAATCTTTTGAAAAATCTTTTATAAATATACATCAATGACCATAATCGACATACATTTAATATGATATTAATATATAATCACCTAAATAAAGGTCAAACCTCGATGGTAATTTGAAGAAAATTAGTATATGTTATAATAAAGACACGTAATATTTTCTATCCCGATTACAGAGCATTTTATGTGATTTCAATTATACTACATTTTTAACATAAAAACGGTAGAAGGGCATATTGGTATTTTATAAATTTATAACTATATGAAGAATAATAAATTCTTATTGATGGACATTGACGCATCTTATCGCAAGGAACGTCAAACATTTTTTTTTTTATTTCTTCTTAAATTCTTTTATTCAACTTATAATTTATATATTTTATAACATTTATTTTTTAATTTTTAGAAGATGGATAATATGAAGGTAAAAGAAAAAGATAGAAATAATAATTGTAATAATACTACAAAAGAAACAAAATTTAGAGAAAAAATTTTTGTTGTAAGAGATTCTATTTTAACGTAAGTATCCTAATTTTATTATTAACTTAAAAAAAAATTAATTAAATATTTTTTCTAGTAATGAATTTAATTCTTCTGGTAGAATATTATATAATTATTTTTCTTCACTTTTTATTCTCCTAGCAATAGGTACATGGATTCGTGATACCTGGCATTATGGAAATCCTCTTCATCATACATGGTTAATATGGTGGAATTTTAATAGGTTTCCAATAACAATGTTAGCATGGAGTATTATGCATCTTTCAACAGTGTTTTTTATTTATTATGGTATGACATTATGGTCTTTAATTCCATCAAAAAACTGTACTATTCAATCACAAAAATTCTTTTTTTTTTCATATATAACATATTTAATTTGTTTATTTTACCTTCCAATTAAATGGAATATATGGATGGAATTAAATCCAGCATGTTCATATATTATAACATGTGAAAATGTAATTAATTTAATTTAATTTTAAAAAAAAAATTAATATATATATTTTTTTTAGACAAGATTAGCAATGAAAGTTCATTCATTTGTTCGTGAAAATATTTTACTTGCAACAAGAAGAAAAAAACAAATATATGAAGATAAAATTTCATCAATTGATGGATGGCCTACATTAAAACAATTTAATTATTTTATGTTTGCACCAACATTTATTTATAAAAATTCATATCCATCATATCCAACAAGATCATGGAAAAAAGTTGGAAATTATTTTATTCAATGTCTTATTTGTATATATATTGTTGATTTAATATTTATGCAACAAGTATATCCATATTTTTCTGAAATGAATTATAATGAAAATAATATAGTTACATTAATTTATGCTATCTTTCCCTCAATAATTCCAGGTATGATATGCTTAATGATGTTATTTTATGGTATTTTACATTGTTGGTTAAATATGTTTGCTGAAGCATTACAATTTGGTGATCGTTTATTTTATGATAATTGGTGGAAATCAAAAAATATGGCACAATATTATAGAGATTGGAATTTAGTTGTACATGAATGGTTGTATTCTTATATCTATAAAGATTTAAGTACATTCTTAAAAAACAATTTTAAAATGGATAAAAATGGGAGAAAATTTTCTCAAACACTTGTTTTTTTCTTATCAGCATTCTTTCATGAATATTGGTTTGGTATATCATTAAGAGTCTTTTATCCTATAATGTTTTTCTTATACTTTATTTGTGGTGGAATATTTTTTTTTGTATCAAGATTGATAAAAAATGATTCTATTTGGAATATAACAATGTTTTGCAATTTATTAATTGGAACAGGAATGTTTGTTGCCTGTTACTCTATGGAATGGTATGCCAAAGAAAGATGTCCATCACAAAAAGAAGGATTATGGAATTGGATACCAAAACAATGGAATTGTCAACAAATAAATTAATACACATATGTATTAAAATAATAATTAAAAAAAAAAGAAGGTATATATTTAAAAAATTTATTTAAATTTTTTTTTTGTTTTTTTTTCTTAAAATATAGTTACATATATATAATTGTTTGATAATATTTAAAAAAAAAAGATTTTGTTAATTGTAAAAGTATTGATAAATAAATTATCTACATTATTTAAGAGAAAAAAAAATTAATTAAACCATGTTAATTAAAAAGTTGTCATATAATGACATTTTAAGTTAATTTGGTTAAATATCTCCAATACTACTTCTAATTTGAAATTTTTCTCCACTTCTACTTTTGTAATGACAAAAACAAAGAAATCTTAAGAATTTTCTGCGATATTGTGGTAATACAGTTAATGTAATTAATGGATTAAAAATCTAAAAAATACAATTATTATTTTATTATTAATATATAAAATTATATTAAAAAAAAAAACTTACAGAGTTACAATATACCATATAAACAAGTATCCAGTATATTAGTATTGTTAAGCAAGTTCTATGAGCGGAAGGATTTATTGCTCTTTCAATATTTATTAAACGGTATGGTAATAATGTTAATGCAGTAAAAATACTTGTGATAAATACATAATAAAAAGTTTTTAAACGTATTGCAACAAGATTACTGCTTTTTTGTTCACATTTTGAATTATTTATTGAATTTGAACGATTTGAACCTTCATTATTAACTGTATTAAATAATGTTGCTTCTAAAAAAAAAATGAAGAAAATTATTATATAAAAAAATAAAAATTAACCTTCAGCAATTTGTTTAGTATGATTCTTAATAAGTTTCATAATATAAATTCCAACTAACAAACTGGTTGTTGTAGGAATAATACTAACAATAATTATAAATGCTATATAAACATGAATTTTTGTACTAAACATTCCTAATGTAGTACATGAATCATTAACACAACTAAATAACCCTGTAAGCCATGCAAACACAACAAACAGAATACTTCCAATCCATGATAAAATAGTAGTTACAACTACTCGTTGTTGTGTAAAATATAATGAATAACTAAAAAAAATATTTTTTATTTAAATTACCCATAATATAATAAAAAAAAAAATACCTTAAAGGAAGTTTAAAAAAGACTAACTTTTCGAGATTCATAAATACTAATGAAATACTTGAAATTATCATACCAACCCAGCAAAGACCATGCATAACTATCATAATATGTTTATTGACATTTTCAATTTCCAAAACACGTATCCCAAGTTCGATAGGATAAGCGATACCAGTAAGGAGAAAATCGGCAATAGTCATACTTAAAAGAAATATATGAAGACATTTATCTCCACTCCCTTTTTTAATT
Organism: Strongyloides ratti; assembly: GCF_001040885.1. Lineage (NCBI taxonomy): Eukaryota > Metazoa > Nematoda > Chromadorea > Rhabditida > Strongyloididae > Strongyloides > Strongyloides ratti. The sequence goes on from NC_037307.1 coordinate 1,099,103, forward strand.
AAATTCCAAGCAACATTAATAATAAAAATTTGAAAGATTGAACTTAATAATGTAAAAATTAATAAAAAAACTGTTGCAGATTGTATGAATGTTTCTAAATTATTTTGAGATATAATACTTCGATCACTACAAAATTCTGTAGTACTATTCATTGATGTTTCTGTACCAATTGTTGTAGTCAATGGAAATTTTGTTATATCGTCATTCTTTATTTCCATGTTATGAAAAAAAACTAAGTATAAAGACTATTTATAAAACAATCTAAAAAGGAAGTTTTATATTAAAACCTAAAAAAAAAAAATTAGTTAATAATTAAAATAATAATAAAAAAAAGAAGTACGACAAAATGTTTTTAAAGTTAGAGGTAATGTATATGCTAAAAATAAAATTATTTGAATATTTAAATAGCATTTAAAAGAAAAAAATTTTATTTTTTTTTTCAATATCCTTTTCCAAGTATAAATTAATTTTTTTAATATATTATGGTTAATAATTTTATAATTATTAGTTTTCTCTATAAATAATGAGTTAATTAAAAATATTATAGAATGATATTAATAAAAAAAAAATATCTTATTATTCATAAAATATGTCTTAACTTTTATTGATACAAAAATATGAATTATTTAAAGAAAAAAAAAAATAAGCACATAAGATAAAATGTTGTAGGAAAAATAAGATTAAATTGAGGAAATTGATAAATACATATAAGAGAGAGATAAAAATAAATTATAAATATTTGATGAGTGGAAAAATTATTGTAAAAATAAATATAATTAAAGAAAAAATAAATTGTATTATTATACCTATATTTAAATTTGATAATCATTGAATGATGGTTTTTAATAGATAGCAACAAATTAATTATATATATAAAAATAGTAATATTTAAAAAATAAATAATAAAATTGTGTAAATTGAAATTCATATATGTTAAAAATAAATGTTTTAAAGTAATAAGGAATATATAAATAGAAGAGAGTTTTAAGAAATTATATACCATGATGATGCTTACTTATTCGATTAACAAACAATAATTTATATCTTATCGTTGGCCATAATTATCTATTATATCATTGTAGATCGTATTAAATTTTACTGTCATAATCTTGATAACATTAAAATAAGAAATTATAGTCACAATAATATACAAAATAATAACAAAATTTATCTTAATATATAACCATTTTTATCTTTAATTAAAAATTAAAGTTTAATTGAAAATAATTTAAATATCATAAATATAACTATTTTATAATTGATAAAGATTCTTTAAATAAAGAAGAGATTACTATATTATAAAACATTTTTCATTAAATTAAAATTTTTTTTTTTTAAATATTTAACAATTTATTAATACCCCTTATATTACAGTACAATGAATATAATAAATGATTAATACTTATTTATAAATTTTTTTGTATTCTTTTTAAAATATTGTTTAATCTAACATTAAAAAGGTATTTATTTATATTTCCGAAAAGAGTATTATATATATATATATTTCTTTTAAATATTTATACATATAATTACTCTTCTAAATTAAGTACAATTATATTTCTTTCATTTATCAAAAATATAAAAAAAAGGAAAAAAAAGAAAAAAAATTAAATATATTTTTAAACAAATATATAAAATAAAAAGATTTTTTTTATGGTAAACTGATTTTTAATATAAAATAATGGTTAAAAAATTAAATATGTAAAAACGGATGTTTTTTAATATCTAATTTAAGATATTGTTTTGATAAGAAACAATAAAGAAAAAACATAAAAAAAAACATTGTAATTTAAAAAATTAAACAAAATATTTTATCTTTATAAAAAAAAAAATAAAATAAATTGTTTTATACTTATCAAATTTCATAGGTAACTTACTACTTTTAAATAATTAAAAAATATAAATTCACCAGTAAACCTTATTATTATGATAAAAGTTATAAATTTTTGAACAAAATTTATATTAAAAATATTTTTTTTTATATCTTAAAATAAATAATTTTTTTTGTTTAAACTGTTACTATTAATAGACTAAGTAAAAACTAATAAAATTTACTAATAATATTAGATGTTTTAATGTTATAATATTAATATACACAAAAAAAAAGTATAGTAATTTTATTTTAATTTTTTTTTATATTTATGTATAATTAATTAGTTTGATTGAAAATTCAAATTTAATCTTAAAACAGTATATTAAAAATAGTTTTATTAGTTAAACCAATTCCAGGTGATTATTGAAATATTAAAATATTATTATTTGCAGTATTTATCACTATTTTTATAATAAGAATTATAAATTCACCATAAATTCTAGGTAAAAAGGTTTAAAATAATAAATATTTCATTTTGAAAAAAAAAAATTAATATTTAAAAGCATGTTATATATAAATTACTTAGATATACGTTTAAAATAAAATAAACATAAATATTAATAGAATAAGATAAAAAAATGATATAATTTATAAATATTTTTAAAGAAGCCCCTTTTAAATTTTACTTCTTTAAAAGGAATCATTTAAATTTATATGATATGTTTAAGCTTAACTTTTCAATAAACATCAAATTTAGTAATAACATTAATGAAAAGAAAATTTAAAAAAAAAAAAAAATAAAAATGAACTATACAATTTTTTTTTGATTCATATAAACACGAAAATAATGAGTCTTTAAAAAATAAAACATAAACAAATTGGTAAAAGTTAAGTTGTTTTGTATTAAAATAAATTTATAGATCAATTATAATGGTTTAATTTTTAATCATCACATTAGATCAGTAATATTCTGTTGAAGAACCAAAGTACATAATAATTAATTGTTAAGAATTTTGTTTATATAAAAAATTACTGATTATATAATAATTGGTTATTAACTTACTAATAACTTTATTTTTTAAATGTACACAGTTGAAAGATATTTTAAATATTTCAAAACAAATTACTGCAATATTATTTTAAGTACGTTTATAAATTTTTTTCTTCAATTATTTGTATAATTATTTAAAAAAAAATAATAAAAATTTAGTGATTACAATAAATGAAAAGTATAAAAAAACAAAGTATTTTTGTTTCAATACGATATATAAGAATGAAAGTCATAGAATAAAACTTTTTTTTTTTTTTATTTAAATCAAACAAAAAATTTAAAATTATACTTATTAATAGTTAATATAAACATTTAAAAGCATCGTCATTAAATAAAAAGAGAATTAGCAAAATTTTGTTTACTAAATTTTAATAAGATAACTTTTTACATCAATAAAAAGTGTGAAATTTAGTTTGAAAAAAAAAAAAAGATTTAGCCAATTTTTAATAACACTAATTTTAATAAGTTATTAAAGCATTATAAAAATTTCATTGATTAAAAAATTGTTGAATTGAATAAATTATACGTGGAAAATATTTATTAAAATGGCTCATTTTTTTTATTTTAAAATATATATTCTTTAGTATTAACTTAATTATTGAATATGTAGAAATTTTAAAAGATATTTAACTATCTAATAATTACTTTTTTTTTTCAAGACTTTTTTTATCATTAGAAATTTAATAATGTTTTTAATTATAAATAATAAGTTAGTTTAAAAGACTGTTGTTGTAGTTTAGTAGTCAAATTAAATTTTTTTACCCTTCTCAAACATCTTTAGAAGTTATAAAATTATCAATATTTACATAAACATTAAAAAAAAAGTTGAAAAATCACTTTATTTTATTTTTTTTAAAAAAACATACATCATCAACAATAATTATTTATCACTATTTAAAAATACTATAATATTTCTAAAAAAAAAGATATCTTTACAAGTTTTTACTTTGAAATTTGAGCAGATAAAAATATAAAATTCTAAAATATTTAAAGATAAAGCATATGTTAATAAAAAAATATAATGATAACATTAATATTAAATTTTTTAAATACAAAAATTGAATTTTTTATTAAAAGGTAAATTTAAAAAGTTAATAATTAAAAAATTATATCATTTTTACTATAATTTTTGTAAAAGAAAGACTATTAATTAAAAATAAAGATATTATCTTAATGGTAGTGTTAATAAGAAAGTGTACGTAACGTTTATTTTTAAGACATCAAAAAAGATACTTCATTAAGAAGTATCAAAAATTTAATATAGAGATAAATATTTATATATAGAAACATATTTACCAAAAAGCGTCAATATCATATATAAATTAAATGTTTTATTATAACAATAACTTTAACAAAACAAAATTATTTAAAATTTTATACAATGAAGCCTTTATTTAATTGGTATTTTAGCTAATTTTTTATAAATAGTTATTTTTATAAATATTTTAAGAAGATGGGTTAATTTTATATTATTATATAAATAATTGACTTTTATTCATCTGTTTTATGAAATATGGAATGAAATTAAAATTTTTTTTTTGATTTCTAATAAATTTTTTAACACCAATAATATAAAAAGAAAAGTAAAAAATCTATTTATAATACAGAATTACAAACATTGCAGTAAAATAGTAAAATAACAAAATAAATAAAATAATATATGAATGTATGAATATTTAGTTATCATATAAAAGTGCTTTATTTTCAGGTAAACGTTATACATTCTAATAAAGAATCTTTTACATGATTAAATATTTTAATTAATTCTTACTTCTATTTTTTTTTATTTCTTTAATTATTATAATATTAATAAAAGTGCAAAGAATATTTTATTAATAAAAAAAAACCACAAATAAAAGTTCATATTTATCTTGTGAATGTGTTTTAAAATTAAATAGTACTTTTTATATTTTTAAAAAATATATATTGACTTTAAATAAATTAAAAAATTTTAAAAAGTTCTAGAAATAGGTATCCAAAGTAATAAACTTTTTATTATCAGATCTTTATTAATAATGGTAACAAAATATTTCTAAACAAAAAAAATATTTAAAATTGACAAAGTTTTTTAAAACAATTTTTTACTGAAATAATATTAATTTTTAATAAATTTAGTTTTAAAAAGACAAAATTTATTATCCTTAAATATAATTATGTTAAAAAAAAACATTTAACACTTTAAAATGCATTACTATCCTTCTTAAAATATAATCATAAGATAGTTCAAAATAAACTTTATTTTACGTTAAGAAGAAAAACAAAACTATAAGATTAACAATAAATTGAAAGTAAGTTAAACTTAAAAGATTTTTACTAAAATGGAGAAAGATTGCACGTGTATATGAAAAAAAAAAGTTTAATGTTGATAAGAAAAGGACACTTAATTGTTGTCCTCAAGAGTATTACTTTATCTTCTTGATACAATAACCTTACAAAAAAAAAACTTAATTTAATTTAGATAGAACTTTAGAAACCAAAAATTGTTTTATATTTTGATAAAAATTGTATAAATGTTAAAAAAAAAATTTATTTAAAAAAAAATAAGTTTGAATAAATAATAATTGTAATAGAATTTTGAAAAATGATCTAATATATATTATATAAAAGTATAACAATAGTAAAATAAAATTCTTATAATAATATTTTTCTCATGAAAAAATAATATTTGGTAATATTATTTTTAAAATATATAAACTATAATGGACTTAACATCACTCAATAAACCTAGTATCCTAAAGGAAATTTTTTAAAATATTTTATTTATCGCTTCATTGCTTTTTAATTTACCAAATAATCAAATTATTAATTTTTATTACATTTTATAAAATATGTTAAAAAAAATTTTTTTTCTTTTTTACTCAAAGTGATACTAAATTTTTTTATAAATTATATTTTAAAACGAAATATTTTTAATATTTAAAATATTACAATTTTTGCATTTTATATGTAAATTTTTAACTATTTATGTTGATTTTATTTTAAAATTATATTGAAAATAATTTTAAGTTATCTTTTTAATAATCACCTTAAAATTATTTATTTAAAATTAATTGATATTTTAAAATGATTTATTTTTAAAAATAAAATGGATATTTTAATTATTTATTAATATATTTTTACTAAAATTTTTAAGAAACTTTTATTTAAATTTGAATAAAATGGTAAGAAAAATTAATCTATTAATGTAGTATATTTCTTAAGAATAAATAATATACATTATTTGTAATAAAATGAGTAGTCTAAATGTAGTTAACAAATTTTTATATGCACTTAAGAAAATTATTAGAATACCTATTTCATAAAGCATTACTTTTATTTTTGTTAAATTGCTAATAAAGAAAATATAAAAAGGGTAAATAAAGAACATTACTTTTATGTCTTCGTTTTTTTTTTATCATGATCATACTAAATATTTTAAAATATTAATCCTAAATTAAGTTATAAATTGTTATTAAAATCATAGAAATGAAGTTAATTTTTTTTTATTAGAAAAATATTTCAACAAACGATTAAAATTTTTTTCATGTATAAGTGTTAAAAACAAAATAAAAAGTATTTTAAAAAATACTTTTGGGATTCTTTTAGAATATATATATATATATGTATATAATAACCATAAAGTATTTTTGCAATATCCAATGCAAAATTTTATATTTTGGGATAAGTTTTTATTATAAAAGTAGAAAAAAAGAGAATGCTTAGTAATATTAATGTACATTTTGAGTTTAATTTTAGAATCAAAAGGTCAAAACTGACTTAAATGAGTTATGAGGACATTTTTTTCCTATATCTCCTGAAAAAAAAACTTTATTAATATCTGGAGATTCACTCTTATTTATACAATATAATGAGGATAAAAACTTTATATATATTTTGGTATAAATATAATTAATTTAATTATTTTATATAAAGTTCATTTAAAATAATTTAGAAAATAAAAATAAAAAAGATATTAAAAATCAATTAAAAGATATTTTTATATTTTTAATAAATATTATAATAAATTTTACTATAATAATATATATACATATGTATTATTCTATCTAATATTTAGTGTGATAACAAAGTGAAAAAATATTTACCTTTTATTGCGATATTGTAGTAAAAATGTTATCACTAAGATAATACATTTATATTCTTAGAATAAAAAAAATACACATATAATAATAAGTTAGATTAACAAAGTTAATCAAAAAACTTTATAATATTTTTTTTTGCTACATTGAAATATGATATATTTTTAAATTTTTGTTTTGTTAATTTTTTCTTTTCTAAAATTAATCACCTTTGAGCCATGAGATACCAATTTCGTATAATCATTTAAGTAGTAAAGTAAAGGAAAATAATGTATTTGATAGAAATTATTTAATTATTGGTTTTTTTTTATAAAAATAACTTTTATCAAAAAAAAGACCCATTAATATTTGAGAAATTGAAGATATGTATCAAAAATAGATATTTATAAAAAAAAATAAACAAATAATATTTACAAAAAATTAGTAAAAAAAAATACTTTGAAGTGCATATGGGAGACTGATATTATGATTACATTTCATATTAACTATTATAGTTTTTTTTTTTTTAATTCATCAATGTATATTTATACAAAAATATTAACCAAAAAAAAATTGTTATTGGAAAACATGAATGAATTGTTGCAACAATTAAAATGTGTCCCCATTACTCCTATTATTTTAATATTCATTTTCTTCTGAAAAAATGTCATGTTTTGACATAATTGGGGATGAATTTTAACTTTTATTATTAATTTTCAGAAAAATAAGTAATTTATACTAAAAAAATTACAAGATAATTTAAATTGATTGATAGATTATGTACCAAGGAAAAAAAAAAATAAATTTAATAAAATTATTTTAAAGGTATTTGATTTTGTATAACTACTTGAGCATCATCTAGAACAATAAATAATCCTTTATCCATTTCATCTTCTCTTTTTTTAAGAACCTCAGAACTACATGTATTTGAAGATTTGGTATCTTCACCATGTAAGTATTGTTCCTCTAACTGTACTATAGCATCATTCATAAGTTCTGCCTTTCTTTCTTCATTTATCTTATCACTATCCATAATTCTAAAAAAAAAAACATACATATAAATAAACATATATTTTAATTATGTTAAAAATGAAAACGATTATGAAAATAATTATTGAAAATGAGAGTATGATTAAAAGAATAAGAAAAAAAAAATTATTATTTCTTGAAAAGAAAAAAAAAAAAATAAAAAAAAAAATAAATAACAAAATGTTTAAATAACTATTAAAAAGAAAACAAAACAATTCTATTTTAACATTTTAATGTAAAATGATTGTATATAACAAAATATTCATTTAGTTTAACTATATATACCAACAAACATAGACAAAATTTCAGAATATAAAGTTTTGAACAAAATATACAATTGAGTACATAAATATTTCTCTCCCCCACTCTTTTTACAAACTTTCAATAAATAAAAATATAATAAAGGATATTTTTAAAAATAATTTAAAATAGAGCATATCATACTTCAAAACCAAAGTTAGATAAAATAGTGAGATGAAAATTGATATAAAGATAGATATATATAAATAATTATACAAGAGAGATTGAGGGAGTTGTTATAGGTGAGTAAGTTTGACTATAAAATAATTGAATTTTTTTTTATCTAATAAACAAAATAATAAAAATACTTTTTGTCAATATAATCATTTTTAGATCAACGTTTCTTCTTTATAAATGCACAAATATGTTGTTACATACTAAAATAAAAAAAAAAGGTGGTATTGTTGAAGTTGGTTATCTATTAAAAAAAAATGTTGTTTTCAATTTATCATTTTCTAAAATTATTATAAAATACATAGGTTAAAAAAAAAAAAGTTGATGTTTATTTTTCAATTACACAAAGAAATCAATTTTAATTAGACAGTAAATTATTTTAAATTATATTAATAATTATTTAGTTATTATATAAAACAATAAATTATAAAACATATTTTGATGAGAAAAAATTATTGAATATATGGTATGAAGTGATTATATATAAGAAAATATTAAATAATGTCAACTAATAAAGTAACAATTTGTTGAAAAAAAAAAAATATTTCAATAATATATACATTCTTCGCAGCAATCATATGATAAAACATTTATTGTTTCAAATGTTAGAAGTACTAAACAAAATATGTTAGAGAAAATGACAAAAATTTAATATATCTCATTTACTTGTCACAAATAGAAAAAATAAAAATTATATAAATAAGTCAAAAAAAAAAAAAAATATTTATTTATAAAATTATTTTACATACATTTAACATTATAATTTATAAAAATTATTGTTTTTTTTTATTAAAATAAAATGTACAAATTATGAGAAAATATTAATGTTGTTTTATATTATTTATATATAACCAAATATATTATTTTTCTAATGAAGTTATTTTTAATTGTTCTGAACCAAGACTTTCTGGATGAATTTTATTTTGATTTTTAAATTTAATACGTTCTTTTTTCGACATAAAAAGTATCTCTATTTCATCTAATGTTAAACCTTTTGTTTCAGGAACAAAAAAGTAAAAAAATGTTAATGCAATAAGTGTAATTCCAGCATATATAAAGAATGTTCCATATTTTGTTGCTGCCTCAGAAAGTGAAAGAAATGTTAAAGAGATAAGTAAATTAAATGCCCAATTTGAGAATGTTGATAATGAGACACATGTCCCTCTTGCCCAAAATGGATAAAATTCAGCATTTAATACATATGGTAATGGAGCATAACCTATAATAATAATAAAAAAATATATTTAATTATTTGAAAGTATATTTTATCTTTTATTAATAATCATTGCAAATTATTATAGTAAAATTGCTTATCATTATTATCAAAATTCTGATAAGACAATTATAAAGTAATTTATGTCTATATTAAAATAAATATAATGATTTTTGAGACAATAATTTAATCTTCAGGAAGTCATGTAATTTATTCAATTATTTTTTTTAAAAATCTAATAACTAAATACAAACTAATCTTTTCTAGTAGTAATCAATTTATCAAATTGAATGATAAAAGTATTAATTAATGAATAAATTTTAAAAAGTCAAACATTAACTTACCTGTAGAAAATGAACATAAATATATAACCATAATGATAATTGGAAGAACTGTCCATTTTGTAACACAATATTCTTTATTCCATTCATAAGTAACATTATTATATGTATGCATTTCATCATTAGAAGGATTTTTACAAAATCCTACACTTGATCCTTGTGATGAATCATGTTCATTAACTGGAAAACAATAACCTTCTTTACTTATATTATCTAATGTTCCACAAAATCCACATTCTTCATTTGAAATACAATCATCACATAAACTATATTTCATACAATGATTTATTTGATCATCATTTGTTAAATTTAAATTACCCATATGTTCATAATTAAGAACTTTTGCAGAAGTTTTATTTATAATTAAAAATGATACTCCCATTAAAATAAGTGATGCTATAACTCCAAGTACAGAAGCAAGTAAAAGTTTTCTTCTACCAATTTTTTCAATCAAGTACATTGGTATAAAAGTACAAAAGAAATTTACAGCAGATGTACCAACTGAAATCCAAATAGTTGTATGATTATCTTTAACACCAGCAGATTTAATAATTGTTCCTGTATAATACATTAATGTATTAATACCAGAAAGTTGTTGAAAAGCCTGTAATGCACATCCAATACATAAAGCTTTTAATACATGTGGTGTTTTAAGAATTCTTTTAATAGTAAATTCATTACGATGTCCTTTAGAAGTTTCATCTTCTTTTTGTTGACTTTCAATAATTTCATTTAATTCATACTCTGTCCATTCCTCATTACCATTATAAATTTTGTTTAATACAGCTCTAGCTTCTTCCTCACTTCGATTTTTGTATAACCATCTTGGAGATTCTGGAAGAAAAAGAAAACCAATAAATTGAATACCAGCAGGAACTGCAGCAAAAGCAAACATTAACCTCCAACCAACTACTTCAGGATCAATATAACTAAAACCACCAGCAATAATATTAGCAGCCATTAATCCAAATGTTATCATTAATTGAAAACCGGTAACAAGTTGTCCTCTTATATTACTTGGTGATGCTTCACCAACATAAATAGGAACAATCATTGAAGCAAAACCAATACCTGCGCCAAGAATAATTCTACCAATTAGTAACATAATTTTTTCAGCAGCAGCACCACAAATAATAGCACCAACAACAAAGATAAGAGATGATATAACGATAAGTTTTTTTCTACCATATAAATCAGAAATATAACCAGAAAATAATGCTGCTATTCCAGCAACACCAGGTGTAACAGAAACAATAACTTCTTGCCATACAGATCCCATTGGTTTCATATTACTAGCATTTGGTACATAAAGCATTGCAGATGACACGATACCTGTATCATATCCAAAAAGAAAACCACCAATAACAGCCATAGAAGATAACAAATATATAAATGCTCCTAATTTTGGTTCTGTTGTTGGTTTTGGTCTGGATGAACCAGAAGTCATAACACTTACTTGTACCATCTTTAAAAATCTATTTTTTTAATTAATATTTTCATAAATTATAATATATATATATAAGAGTATTATGAATAATGTTTAAGTCAAAATTAAGGTGTTAATATATTTTAATTGTATAATATATTAAGAATAAAATAGTAACAAAATTTACATTATTAAAAATAATCCTTTCTATTAAATAGCTAAAAATTATTATCTTAAAAATTATACTTAATTGACTTTGATCTTATTTTTCTTATCAGTTTTTAATAATTTATAGAAGTATGAAAATAGTGATGAAGGAACGTGATTGTAACATTGCAATGTAATATTTGATTAATAAATGATTTTTATCCGAAGGTCATACTAAAAGTTTTTTTTTTTAGCTATATTAATATTATTTTTATGCCTCATTAAATATATAATACGTTATAATAATGTTATTATTATAATAAATATATATTATGAGTTTCTATTTAATTTTTAATATATATTTTAATATTTAAAAAAAAAATAAAAATGATTTGCTTTATTATTTTAGTATATTTTTATTAAAAGAAAAATTAATCGGTATGATTATATAATATTAATAATTTTAAAAATTTAATAGAAGAAAGATCAAACTATTAAATAGAAAAAATTGAGTAACAAAAATGATTCTTTTACATACAGTTATAAAATTTATTTCTATATTAACAGTTTTAAAAATTTATTTCAAAATGTAATATATAATACCTGATAACACTAAAATAGGGGATATATTTTGAATAACATTTAAATTTATTATAAAAATATTATTTAATATTGAGGAAAAATTTTTAACATTTATATACATTTGAAGAAAAAAGAGGCTTGACAAAGGTGGTATTTTTTAAATAATAAAAAGTTTTTTTATTAACTTAAATAAAATATAAAAGAAGTGGGATTGAAAGATCATTTAGATCTTTTTTTAATATAAAGGTCGTTATTTTATGTAATACTTGTAAAAGTTGAATGAAAGTTAATGGATATAAAAAAAAAATCAACAAAATAACTAATATGATTCAGGATTATTTTAAAAAAAAAAACAATGATTAAATTTTTTTATTAATTTTTTTTTATGTCGTCACACTTTATTTTATCAATTCTCATAAATCCTTATCTTACGTTTAAGGCCAAATAACAAATATTTGTGAATTTTTATTTTATTGTGTTCGTTTTAAATTGATAATAACAACAAAAGCAATTAAAATTATTTTTTTACACATGTTTAAAGCATGTTGATAATCAGTATTCATAATTTCTAATTGTAAAAAAAAATTTTTTTTTATCAAATACCATAATATTTTTTTATAATGCACGTTGTAAATATTTCAAAAATATTATCTTTCAAAAAGTTTAAAAAACTTTTTAATTTAAAATAATATTAATATTTTTTTTTTTATTGATAAATTTTTATGTCTTTTTTTATTATAAATATATAATCTTCTTATAAGTGTAATAAAATATATCAAATATCAATTAGAATTCTATATTTACATTAATTAAAAAAATGTATCAATTATACATTTTTTTCTAAAGAATCTTTTTACAGATTATTATCATTTATGTAAATTTATCTTATAAAATAGTTATGTCTAATTATTTCATAAAAATATTAATCAGTAATTAAAATATATTGAAAAAAAAAATTATCACTTATTTATGGTAATTGAAAATAATTATAAAGTATAATGAAAATAAAAATTCTCAAATGACATCCAAAACTTTTTATTAATAGAGAAAGATATATAATGTTAAGGAAAAAGAAAATGATGATACCAGTTTAAAAATACTTTTTAAATGAAAATATTACACGTTTCTTGAGGAATAAAAGTAAGAATTAGCCATTAATTTCATTCTTAACTTTTAAACTGCTAACCCACAACCTTCTAACATTTACATTATTTTATCATTTCTATCTTTTGTTAAAGATACTCCCTTTGTCTGTGTTTATTATTGTTAGAAAGACTTAAGAAATAAAATATATAGTATGTATAATTATCAATTATAAATTAGGATAAAGTAACTTAAATGTGAGTAGTTATTAGCTTATCAATCAAAGTTTGGAATATATAAGTTTTTATTAGTTAAAATAATCAGTACATCTTGTCATGGGAAGATAATATTTAACATTTGACAACTCTTTATTTTTAAGGTCTATCATATTTAGAACACCTGAATGTATTATACTTTATACAAATCTTCTAGACATTATATATTTATACTCAAAAAGAATATTTTCTTCTAATTTTGTTTATAATAACAAAAAAAAAAGTGTTAAGAAAATATAATGCCAAGTTTCTCAAATACAGATTCATTGTATTTTTTTGGTGAAGAATACAGAGTATATTTTAATATTGTTCATATTATTAATGCATTTAAAGCAATCATAGGATCAGATTTAGCTAAACTAATATTTGAAACTGTGATCCTAGCAAATGCTTGGGGTTTTTTTGGAGTAATTTCATTAATACATGTTACAGTAGGATTATTTTTTATATCATTAGCAATTTTATCTCTTTATAAAGAAAGATATATTTTAATAATTCCACTTGTTATATTAAAAGTAAGTTAAATAATTTAAAAAAAAAATTATTTTATAAATTTAATTTAGTTTGCTGAATTATTTATTTACATATCAACTATAATTTTATTAGCTGTATTACTTTTAATTGGAAGTAATGGAAAAAAATGGTTACGTAAATTATTATTATGGAAACTTCGCCGTCTTGAATGTATGTTTAAATATTTTATATTAATAATTTTAAAAATAAAAATTTTTTTTTAGATCCTGATCTCAGTATTTTGCCTTATTTTCTAATATTAATGAATATATTTTTTATTGCTGCTAATCTTCATACATTATTTATTTCTATTAAAGCTATTCATTACTATAAACAAAAAGCCATGTCAGAGTACTTATATAGAAGACGAAAAATTTTGGCACCATTTTTATGATAATATATTTTTCTCATCACATTGATTGAGATATGCTTAAAAAATATTCACCTCTTCTCACTTTAAATTATATTTTCACTGAACAAATTTTAACATCTATTAATTATTTTTTTAAACAAATAATATAATAAAAAATCAAAGAAAAACAAGTGTTTTTTTATAAATAGTATTATATGATACATTATTTATAGTGAAATTTAAGTATATAAATTTTGGTAAATTTTTATTTTAACATATCTTTTAAATATAATGGATCACTGATATATTGTTTTATGAAAATAATTTTTTGAAAAAGTATTAATTGATAATGTTTTTGATGAAAGCGAAACACTAATAAAGTGTTAAGTTTTCATTTGTTTTTTTTTATATTATATTGAGCAATCATGATTTTTAATCATTTATAGTGTTTATTCTTGTAAAAAAAAATGAAAGGATAAAAATTTATATATATTTTTATTATTCAAGTGAGTATAAAAGTTATTAGACCATGTTAAAGCCAACAAAAAATAAGAATTTAAGTTAAAATAAAGTTAACTTTTTGAAAGTAAATAGTATGGTTCTATAGTGTTTTTTGTACCAACCTTTGTATGATCTTTTTAGTTGAATGTAATGATCACTTTCAAATAATGCTTTTTTTTTTATTTTTTTTATATAATTTTTAAAGTACACGCTAATCTAATGTGGAAAAGTAGAAATGTGATTTCAATAAAATGTGATCATAAAAGTTTGATTTTTGATACAGAAAAATAGGTTCTTTTTAAATGTAACTTTTTATAATTTTAAATTCAAAAAATATAAAATAAATATTTATACAAATTATGCGGTGTAAAAATGTATTGATACTTTATTATTGTGATAACTTTAACACAAATTATTTTTCTTAAAGCAATTGAATTTAAGAATGTATCAATTGTAGCAAAAGAACACTAGTTTTTTTTTGCTTTTATAAGAATAGAAACATTATTAAGATTTATTTTTATTTGTTTTATAATGATAGGGATTTGTTAAATTGTTCTAAAAAAATTAATTTTTTCTATATATTTTATGAAAACTTTATATGAATTTAATATAATTGTCACGATGATTAGAAAATTTATACTGCATTTGAAAAATGATTCTTTCTAAGAATTAAATCTAAATTTTGTTGTTATAACATAATATAGAAATTAAATAATAATCCATTATCAGTGTTTTAAAGTTAAAAAAAGATATTATGATAAGATATTTTAAAATATTTCAAATATTATTAACATTCATTTAACAAAAAAAAATTTAGGAAATTTTTTATGAATTGAAATTTATGCTAACATATTAAAATTAATTAATAGTTTTAATTTTTTTACGCAAATAATAATATATATCAATTAATCAAATTATAATTTTAAACTATATTTTAAAAAATTATGTTTATAATAAAATTTAATATTGCCATTATTCTTATTATTAATAAGCAAATTTTTTATAAATATTTTTTATCACTTTTATATATTAATTGGAATGTTTAAATTAAAGTACTGTAGTATTTGCAATATCATATTATACGTCTAATTTTTCAAAAACTTATGTTTGCAAAATTTTTTAATACGAAAAGTTAAATTTAATAAATATTGAAATATATTATCGTAACTATTTTGTATGTAAATATTTTTTATTATAAAAAAAAATTTTACTATTATAGAATAAAAGAAAAAATATATTATAAATAAAGTATGTTTCTATTTAAAAAAAATTATAATAAAAACATTAAAAAAACTTAAAAATGACAGCATATTTAATAAAAATAAAAAATTGTATAAAATATTTAAAAAAAATTTAGAAACATTAGTTAGTAACTTTATAATCATTAAACAAACATTATTAACAATTAAAAAAAACAACTTAATTACATTTTTGATAAAAAAATTAAATAATTTATGTAAATTTAAGTGTTCATTTAAAATAAACATGTTTACCATTTATTTAAAAATTAATACATTTACCACATAATAAAATTGTTTTACAGAAACATAACATATTAATTAATATTAATTTTATTGTGATAATAAAAAAATTTAAAACAACATAAACATTATAATAAAAAACTTTTTGTGTGCTTTATTATAAAAAACAAAATTATAGATAAAAGCTAACAAAATATAGCTTATTTATTGTCTATGTGACTAATATTTTCTTTTATCTATATAACAAAGCAAAATTTGTTTATACATAATCTACTTATATAAAAATAAGAAAAATACAAAAAATTTTTATTATGTATTTTAAACAAATTTATATTTTCTTTGCTTAATATGTTGATCAATACAGATGAACACAAAGAGAATGATGAATTTATCTATACAATGCAAAAATTACCAGAAGAAAATTTAATTCCAACTATCGGATATAACATAACAGAAGAATACCATAAAAATAATAATGAAGATATACATAACTTTAATTTATATAAAATTCCAAAAAAACCACATAATATTAAGCCAACAATCTATCCCATGCTAGAAAGTTCAGATCCAGAAAAATATAAATCATCCGAAAGTCAAATAAATAAAAATTCAAGTGATTTTAAAGAGAAAGAAATTGAAATTAAGACTTCTAGAAATTATTCTACTGTAATTTTTTTTGGATGTTTAACTAGTTGTGTACTGATTGCACTTATATTGTATGTTGTATTCAAACCAAGAACTAAAAAACTAGCGACTTCAAAAAGAAGTCATGCAGATGAAACAAGCAATACCACAAAAATTAAAGATGATAATTCTCCAATATCAATAAAAGTAAATGAAAATGAAATTTTAGAATAAAAATAAAAAAATTTCTGATACAATGATTATCTCTACACCAAAAAACATTCACTATAAGTAAATAGTTTTATAAATATAATAATTAATTAAATACATTTTTACTGCAAAAAAATAATAATTATACTATTATTATTTTTATGAATTTTAATTCTGAAAATATTTTGAATATCAATAATTATCAAAAATAATATTTTGAAAAATCAAACACACTTAATCATTTATAATTTTTTATAACTTAATTCAACCACCCTTGTAACATTATTAAAAATGTAAGATAAATCAATTTAAAAAGATTTAGAATAAAGATATAGTTTTAATTATTTAATCATTTTTTTTAAATTAATCAAATACAGTTATAAAAAGATTTTAAATTTTTTTAAAACAAGCTTCTAGAAAATTAATAAAATATAATTACTTCATAATTTTAAATGTAATTTTATGTAAAAACTTTTTAAAATTTTAATATTGGTCACAATGATGCGTTGCAAAAAAATTTTTTTTTTCTCGAATTTTAACATAAAAGTACATTCATGTGATAGCCCTTGAAAAATGATTATTTTTAAATATAATCATGAATATGTAAAAATCAAAAAATGCAAATATTAGGATTAATAAAATTCAAAGACAAAAGTAGGGAATATTTTTTGAAAAAATCCGACTTCATAATACAATAAAAAAATTTTAAAATCAAAGTAGTGATTTTAAAAAATTTTTTGTAATAAAGCGATTAAATATGGTCTTATCATTGTAGAAACTTTATTGCACGAGATATAATAAGAAATGTGATTATAAAAAGATATACAAATCCATGCTCATAAATTTAGTTAAACAAATCATAGAAGCATAACATGTGATGCGCTAGGTTTCTTTCAACTTTCAAAGTATAGTTTACATTAAAAACATTTTTTGAAATTTAATCGTTCTCAAGCTATAATAAGTAGCAATATTTTGCGCAGAATCAATCGTTATCATTTTTTATATCTCAATAATTGTTAATGTTTCAAAATATATTTTGAAGATAGACATCATATGAAAAGTTTATAGAAACTGATTTTAAAAAATTATTAGATCATATATTAATTTTTATGTGAGATATAGTTAAAAACGGAAATTTTTTCAAAACATTCATTGTTTCTACCTTCATAATATCTCAGATGAAACTTATATACAGCAATAAGATTAGTCTCATTCAGCTTCCAATTTAAAAGTTAACTTTAAATAATAAGATTCGTTGGTAATATCTTCATTTTCTACTGAAATTCATCAGGTACCAGAAATATTCCAAATTTTCAGCATCATTAATAGTAGTGCTACAAAAAAAAACTTTTTTTTTGGAATTTATAAACAAAAATATATTCATACGATAGCCCTTGAAAAATCATGAATTTCGAATATAATCAAGGCTATGTAAAAATGAAAACCTAGAAAGTTATAGGCACTTGAAGTTGGAGGCGAAAGTGGGGAATATTTTTTGACAAAAATCGCCTTTCATGATTCATTGAAGATTTTTAAAATCAATTTAACGATTCTAGATCGGTTTTTTGTGAGAAAGCGAATGAGACTACTCTCATTTTCATAGGATGCTTATATCTCGAGATATAAGCAAAAATGTAGCTAACAAATATTTTCGAGCACGAGTTCATAACTCAAGTTTAAAAGGTCATAGAAACTTGAAACTTGGTGCGCTAGGCTTCTTTTAACTTTTAAAGTATAGTCCACGTTGAAAACTTTTTTTCAATTTCAATCGTTCTTGAGATATGAAATGTGGTTATTTTTCGCGCGCAATCATTTATCATCATTTTTTATATCTCAATAATTATTAAAGTTATAAAAATATTTTGAAGGTAGACCCTATATGAAAACGTAATAGAAGTCGATTAAAAAAAACTGCTTGTTTATATCTTCATTTTGAAGCGAGATATGACAAAAGGCGGAAATTTTTCTAAAATATTCATTGTTCCTACCTTTTCAATATCTCAGGTAAAACTTATCATACGGCAATAAAATTAGTCTCATTCGATTTCAATTTAAAAATTAACTGAAAATAATAAGATTCGTTGGTAATATCTTCTATTTCTTCTAAAATTCATCAACTATCAAAAGTATTCTAAATTTTCGACATCATCATTAATAGAAGTGGCACAAAAAAAAACTTTTTTTCGAATTTATGAACAAAAATATATTCATACGATAGCCCTTGAAAAATCATGAATTTTGAATATAATCAAGGCTATATAAAAATGAAAACCCAGAAAGTTATAGGCAGTTGAAGTTGAAGGCGAAAGTGAGGAATTTTTTTTGACAAAAATCGCCTTTCATGATTTATTGAAGATTTTTAAAATTAATTTAACGATTCTAGATCAGTTTTTTATGAGAAAACGAATGAGACTAGTCCCATCTTCATAGGATGCTTATATCTCAAGATATAAGCAAAAATGTAGCTAACAAATATTTTCGAGCACGAGTTCATAACTCAAGTTTGGAAGCTCACAGAAACTTGAAACTTGGTGCGCTGGGCTTCTTTTAACTTTTTAAATGTAGTCCACGTTGAAAACATTTCTTCAATTTCAATCGTTCTTGAGTTATGATGTGTGGTTATTTTTCGCGCGCAATCCATTATCATCAATTTTTATATCTCATTAATCGTTAAAGTTATAAAAAAATTTTGAAGGTAGACCCTATATGAAAACGTAATAGAAGCCGATTAAAAAAAACTGCTTGCTTATATCTTTTTTTTGAAGCGAGATATGATAAAAGGCGGAAATTTTTCTAAAATATTCATTGTTCCTACCTTTTCAATATCTCAGGTAAAACTTATCATACGGCAATAAAATTAGTCTCATTCGATTTCAATTTCAAAATTAACTAAAAATAAAAAGATTCGGTAGCAATATCTTCTATTTCTTCTAAAATTCATCAACTACCAAAAATATTCTAAATTTTCGACATCATCATTAATAGTAGTGGCACAAAAAAAAACTTTTTTTTTGGAATTTTCAAGTAAAAGTATATTCATTCGATAGCCCTTGAAAAATTATGAATTTTGAATATAATCAAGGCCATATAAAAATGAAAACCCAGAAAGTTATAGGCAGTTGAAGTTGAAGGCGAAAGTGGGGAATATTTTTTGACAAAAATCGCCTTTCATGATTCATTGAAGAATTTTAAAATTAATTTAACTATTCTAGACCAGTTTTTTGTGAGAAAGCGAATGAGACTAGTCCCATCTTTGTAGGATGCTTACATCTCGAGATATAAGCAAAAATGTAGCTAACAAATATTTTCGAGCACGAGTTCATAACTCAAGTTTGGAAGCTCACAGAAACTAGAAACTTGGTGCGCTGGGCTTCTTTTAACTTTTTAAATGTAGTCCACGTTGAAAACATTTTCTGAATCTCAATCGTTCTTGAGATATAATATGTGTTATTTTTTCGCGCGTAATCTATTATCATCATTTTTTATATCTCATTAATCGTTAAAGTTATAAAAATATTTTGAAGGTAGACCCTATATGAAAACGTAATAGAAGCCGATTAAAAAAAACTGCTTGCTTATATCTTTATTTTGAAGCGAGATATGACAAAAGGCGGAAAATTTTCTAAAATATTCATTGTTCTTAGTTTTGTAATATCTCAGGTAAAACTTATCATTTGTTCATGAAATTAAAGACAATGATTCACTTAAAAATATTATTTATAATAAATTATCTTTATAGTAATAATGCTTCACTTTTCAAATTTTTCTAAAATATGTATTTTTAACATAAATTTAGTTATTTATAAATCTATTAATATGATTATAAAATTTAAATTTTTACTTTATAAAATTTAAAAATATTGCTGTGAAAATTTTGTTTATTTAATTTTTAAATTAAAATATTTTAAACGTGAAAATAAAAATATTCTTAATTTTATTTTTTATTTTATAATATACAATATAAAATGTCTTCTTTAAACAATTCTTTGGTAACTTCTACTGTGGGACAATCAGTAACAAATGCTAATAGTGTTAATAACATTACCACGGAAAGTAAAAATATCACTGCAACCAAAAGTCCAATAATTCATACAATTGAAGTCAGCAAATCTAGTAATAATGAAGGTCAAAAAATTGCTGCTGGAATACATTTTAACTCTGATCATTATCCTAAAAATGCTAATATATCAAAAACAACAGAATATAAGGATAATTCAACCAGTTTACTATTAAAAACAGATTATGAAAAAGGTGATAAAGTACAAAGTACTAATCATTCAATTATTTCTAATACTAATAATCATGCTTCAAATTCTTCTAGTAATAGTTATTATAAATCAACAACTTCTAAAAACTCAGATTTTAATTTAGTTGGGATAATTGCTGCATCAGTATTTGGCGTTATATTAATAGCAGCAATGGCAGGTACAATTTTTTTTTTGGTTAAAAGAAAAGGAACTTCAACGGTTGAAGTTGTATATAGACAAGAAAGAAGTAATTATTTATCACTTAACAATGATAATGATAAGAGTTCAATAAATAAAAATAGAAGAAATAGAAGTATAAAATGTTCTGATAAAAATAAAAAGAAAAATGTTGATAAGAATAATAACAGCGAAAACAAAAAAAATAACTCGACAAAAAAAAAAGGTGATGTTAATTTGCTTGATAAAACTTCATCATCGTTAAGTTCAATGAATACTTCGGCCCGTTGATTAGATGGATATTTATAATTGAAATATAAAATCATTTAATAAAAAAATTAGTACTTAAAAAATATCTAGATAATTATGTATACAACAGTTAAAAATAGGAAGAACGTCCTATAAAAATTAATATGGTATAATAATTTATTTTTTTAAATAAATATTTAGTTTTTAATAATTTTTATGATAAAACGAAGATAAATTTGTTATATAAATGTAATTTTCTTTATATATAGATTAAATCTTTGAAAAATTCAAATAAACTTTTAATAACAATGATCTTAATTACTCATAGATATTTACCTAAGGAAATATTAATTTTCGTTTAATTATATATAACAAATGAATCTATTATCAAAAATACAACTTGAAAATTCAGAACTCATTAATACTTTAACTTCATTTTTGTGCAACTTTTATATCTTTTTTTTTTTATAAAAATAGTGAATACAAAAAGATAACAAGAAAAATCTTTTTTCATACTTTAAATTTATTTAAGGCAAAAAAAATTCAGAGTATGAAACAAGATATGCGAAAGGTAAAAAAATTTCCAAGTAAATCGTTAATACAAGTATTAATAACATTCAATTTAAAAACTGTTTTCCATAACTTCATATGTTCTTATGGTATACTTATATGGTTCTCCCTCAAAAAACTCTCTTTTATCACATAATTTAAATTTGGAATAATCAATAGAAGGAGCAAACACATCACAACCAAAATCATTTTCAATAACTGTTACTATTAATTTTGATAAATATTTTGATGATAAAGCCAAATTATAAATGTCACTTCCTCCAATGACAAATACATTTTCAAGATCAACATGAAGTTTTTCATCAGTGGATAGACGATTTATCAATGCATCAAAATTATCCGTAATAATAAGATTTTTTTCATCTTTTGGTTCCATAGTACGACTAAGGACAATATTAAGGCGTTTTCTTAATGGACGATATTTTTCTGGAATACTTTCCCAACATTTTCTTCCCATTATTACAGCATTTCGTTTATTGTTGTCATTGACGGTAGTTGTAGTTTTTTGAAAATGAGCCATTTCATTTGGAATATCCCATGGTAAAGTATTATTTTTTCCAATTCCTTTTTTAAAATCTTCAGCCCAAATTAATTGAAGTCTTGGTTTAAAACACATGGTTAAATAAAGTTAATAAATAAAAATATTTAGACAAATGTAAATGTTATTTTTACTAACAAAATTAAAAATAATAATCTGAAACAATTATATGAAAACATATTTTTTTCTTAAAATTTCAATAAACACGATGACTTCATAAATATTTAAGTTAACTTTTAATAATTAAATATTATTAAAATTCAACAAATGGTACGATTGTTAAACATAGTATATCAAAAAATTTGCTTCTATCAATTAAAAATTATAATCTGATTACAAAAGTAAATTAAAAAAAGTGTGTTTTATAACATACAACTAACAAAAATGTATTCACCCAATTTCTTTTCAAGAACTTTAACATTTTAAACCATACTTCCATAAAAATGGTTAATCATTTATAATATTGTTCTAGATTTATTATTTTTATATTTACAGTTTTTATGATAAAAATTACTAGTTTTAAAATTAAAAATATAAATAATTTCTGATAGAAGTGGACAAACAAATAATTTTCAGGTTTTTTTTTAATTTTAATATATTTTCATATTTACAAATATTTCTATAAAATAAAGGTGTTGTGATTTAACATATCATTATTATCAAAATATTTTTATTTACTATGTTAGATGATGATACTACATTAATATTGCTAGGAATTTATTCTGAATATCATAATACAGATTAATGATTTTATATTTTTTCATAATGCTATTACAAATTTTGTAAAAAACAAAATTATTTTTTTGTGACAAATAAAAGTTTTTTATTTTAACATTTCTTTTAATATTTTTTCAATTATCAATACAAGGTATGGAACTATCAATAAATATTTAAGCTATTTCCATATATTTTTTTTCTTAAATGTTATTATAAATATTCTGACAACTTGGTTATTGTTAAGAAATAAATTACTTTTTTGTGTGTTTAAAAATATAATATTTATTGTGTTTTTATTGTTCATGACAACACATTATAGAAAATTTTGTCTTGTCTTCATCACGGAAATATAATTTTGTTTAAATTATAAAAAAAAGTATGATTCACTTTGTAGTTTATTCTTATAAATATTGAATAATTTATAGAAAAAATAAATTAAAAATTCATTAACTTTATAGATGATTATTGTAATAATTTTAAAAAAGTATGCTACTAATTTTAGTACTCTACACATGTACACCAATCTTTTCAGTAAAATTTTTGATTGATAAATAAAAGAAGCTGTGATAACATCGTAAATTAAAATAATTTAAAATGTTAGATATTTTCTGTTATAAATATTGTCTTTTTAAAAGATTTAATTTATCATATTCTTTTTTATAATAAATCATTTTTTTTTTCTTTTATCAAATTTAAGAACAAACTACAAATAATATCAAAAACTTTAAAAAGTTGTAAAAAAATTTAGTTACGAGAGTGATTAATTGATAAATTTTGGTTACAAAATGTTGATTGTTTATTTATTATATGTTATTACACATTACAACTTTATCTCTAAAAAGTTATGTTTGTAATCTTTGTGACGCAATAATTAGAAATAAAGAGATACATTATGTGATAATAAATAAATTAAAAATAATTTATCTATGTGATTTATAATATTTATATACTTATTTAATTTTTAATTTGATAATAAAAATGTAAGAAAATATCTGAATTGCTTATAAAAAATTTAAGTTATTCTTAAAGTATGATAAAAGTAAAATATTTTAGGTTAATTAAAAATATCAATGATCGCTCATATGATAATCTTATGTATTATGATTTATTACAAACATTGTCCGGAGGATGTACCACTTCAACAATTATCATTCAAAACATCTCTTTTATAAAATGTAATTATCAAACAATGACAGCACTTTAATATATTTTTTTTTCTTATGCAATGAAATATATCCACAATTTATTCAAAAATCTATGGTATCTCAACAACCAATAGACAACGAAATAAGTGTTAACAAAAAAATACAATGATTAATCTTCTTTAATATAAATTAATCAAAAAGAGTGAAGACGAGGAAATGAATAACTCCACCAACAATTGTTTCATTTCAATGAAATTAAAAAAAAAAGATAAATATGTGATCATATTAAAATGTTATTTCTAATTTTTTTTGTAGCATTAGCATATATCCATTAAATTATTCATTTAGTAATATGATATTTTTTTTTGTTCAAAAAAAAACACTATAAGTAATTAATAAACATCATTTTATGAAATACATGCATTTTATATATAACTCATAAAAATTTCATATATTTTTCTAATTTTTTTTTTTACTTATAATTTCATTTTTGATGTTCTTGTATTAATTTCCACATTGCTGCATGTACCACATCTGGACAAGATACAAAAGCTACTCGACTTTCATCATTAACCAATTCACGTACTTCACTTCGTAATCTTTCATTTGTTCCGACAAATATTGACATTATTCCCTAAAATGGTATTATAAAAAATTTAAACTAAATTTTATTAATTTAATAATATTTATAGATTTTTTTTTATTAATATGGAGAATTTTCCATTAATACTAAAACCTTCTGATAAGATAACATTTCCTAAACCTATTCCTGGTGATATAACATCAGAAAATCATTTATTAATAAAAAATATTGGCAACGAAAGAATTGCTATTAAAATTAAATGCACATCTAATAAAATGTTTAGAAGTTCTCCTGTCTTTATTAGTGCTGATGCTGGTGAAGCAAGAATAATTCGACTGATATTTATTGTAGGAAATGAAATTCCTGATGATGGAGAACACCACTTTTCAATTTCTATAGTACCATCACCTGAATATGAATCATTAAGGGAAGCTTTTACTTTACAAAAAGGAAAAAATATATTAAAAAAAAATCTTCCAATTTTTTTTCAGAAACAATTTAATGACAATAGTGTTGAGAAGATAACTGATCTGATATAACAACAATTCCTAATAATATCTTTATTTACATGCATTTAATTGTATTATCAATTTTCAAAACACTTTCCATAAATTAAGGTTATTTTTTTTTATAATCCCAAAATTATAATAAATTTTTTTTTCATGATTTGGTGACCCCTTAACTTTAAGATGTTTATTGAAAAAGTTAACATAAGTTATCAAATATCAAATACTTTCTTATTTTTAAATTATTATTTTTCATATTTTTTTTATTATTACTAAATTTTATGTAAATAATTTTTTCAAAATATTTTTTTAAAATTTAATTTTTTTGTTAAAATATATTTAATTTATTCATGTTTATATTATTAACATCTTTCATGTAATTTAATATCTTTATTTTGAGAATGAAGATAAAACAAAACATTACCACTTAATTTAACACAAATCATGTAAAAATATATAGGGAAAGTAATTAAAATATTTTTAAAATTTTTGTTTTATAACTTAAATATAATAAAAAAAAAATTTATAATTATTAATAATATTAGTTAATTAGTTGTAAATTGGGATAATTAACATAATATGTGTTACAAAAAAAATAATTGAAAAAATTCTAGAGCTGAAGATCTCAAAGTTTTTTTTTTAAATTAGGTACAAGCAACAGAAAATATTTTTACTTACTGTTATATATATTATATATAAAATAAAATAAATATCTGATTTCAGGTAGTAAAGATAAATCCACTTCATATTGTCAAAAGTTTAGTGTTTCAAATATATTTAAAAAATATATTAATAAAAATTAAAAAAAATATTTTTTTTATTGGACAACAACAAAAAATAGATAACAAAGCACAAAAAATTAGAAAAAAATAATACCTTACGATAAAAGACCATAGACCAAATAGTATTTGGAACATAGAATAATATTTAAATTGAAGGAAAAATAAAGAGGTCACCAAGATCAAATTTTTAGAATTTTTTTTTAATATTAAAAAAACATACCTGATTATTTTCTACAGCAACTTTTTGAACCATTGGTAAATCACTAAAAGTATCACCACAAATTAAAACATTACCGGGACCTTTAAGCGTATCATGTAATATTTCAACAATTTTAGCTACTCCATTACCCTTATTCCATACAGCACCCTCATTTCCAACAACCACTTCAACTTCTAATTCAGTTGACGGATCAAATATTAATACTTTTTGATCAGGATCAATTTCATTCATTTTTTCTTTAACTGCTTCTTGATATCTAATAGATAATTCTTCAGGTACATGATTACATACAGTTTGTATACCTAATGTTAATCTATCAACTTTACGTTGTATACCAGATCCTACTAAAGCAAATGGTGAAAAATCAGAATTTTCATGTATTAAATTTTGCATCTTGCTAGTTAATTGTTCTAAAGCATTAAAACCTTCTATACTTATTCCATCATCATGAACAACTTTATTTCCATTAATCCACCATTCTCTACCCCATGATCCAGAAAATAAAATATGTTCATTTAGTGGAATTGCTGTTAAATCTAATATTCCTGGTCCTCTTAATGGTCCAGCCGTTAAAACAGCAGTAATTCTAGTGAATAATTTTGCAAATTGTGTCATACAAATAGCTGAATATATTGGTTGTAAATTTGTTGCATATTGTGAACAATAATCTTTCATAGTACCATCCCAATCTGTAACAAAAATAGGTTTTTTACCATCAGAAGATTCTTTAACAAATTTTTCTAATATCTTTAAACACTCTTCAAGTTCTTCATCAAATTTTTCTTCTGAAATTGGATGACATGATGCAAGAAGTTTTGACAAATCTAAATCCTGATAACTTTTACCATCATTTAAATATTTTATACATTCATTTAAAAAATTAACATCTTTTTGTAATCCATTGATTTCATCTTTTAAATTGATAAGAAATGTTTTTTCATTAGAACCCTCTCTACTTATAATCATTTCAGCCATGAATCCTTCATTTTTATCTTTCATATTATTATTTAAAAAATCAAGAGATTGTTTAATGTTAATAAAACTATCGTTATCAAGAATTTTTCCAGCCATGAAATCTTCAACTATTTTTCTTCTATGACATTGAACACCATACATCATAGCCTTGAATTCTTCTACTGTCTGCCCTCCACGAATATTACCTTCTAAAATAAAGACATTTTTTTAAAAAAAAAAAGAATATTATTTTTATATATTACTTCTTACCATCATTATAAATTAAAGATTTTGTATCAGAAGTAACAGTCATTCTTTATTGAAAAAATAATTATATATTCTTTATTTATAAAATAATGTATAATATTTTTTTTTTATCTATTATATATAATATTTAGTAAATTTTAGGAAGTGGCAATAACTATTATACAATAATAATCAGTTAATGGTTAATAAAAATGTTTATCAGTAAAAGCCACTAAAAAAGAATTAAATAAGTTTATTTTTGTTCGATAATTTTTTTTTTTTAAATTTAATTTACTATTTACATATAAAATAATAACGACGAGAGTATCTTTCAAAGTCACGTTGAATATTGATTAAAATATTGATAAATACAAAATTATGGAAATAATAAAATAAACATATTTTATTTTACTAAATAATAATAGCTTTAAAAAAAAATAACATAATGTTTTATTCTTTGATAGATTTATTTTCTTAGTTCAAATAAAATAATAACTAGATAGATGAAAGTTATATCAAGATGATATATTCCCTATCAGTTTGGAATGTCGAGAAAGAGTGCTTTTAAAAACATAGGGCAGAGAAATGAATTAAAATATATTAATATATATATCCAAAATAAGACCGCAACCTTTTTTAAAATTCTTTGATTACCACAACAACAAAAAAAAAATTTATAATAAAAAGATAATAATTTTTTTTAAAAAAAAATACATATATATATTTAAATTTTTTTTCAATTGAAAATTACCACTTATAATGTAATGTAGCGTTTATAAATGTTATTTTATGTTATACATAAATAATATGAATAGAGAATAAATACATAATGATAACAAAACATTTAGTGAGAAATTTATAAATTTTACAAAAACAATAAAAAGAAAAATATGTGACATGTTAAAAATAACATTAACTGTTTATTTAAAATATTAATTGAGTAATGTAATTTGAATAAAAAAAAAATTTATGTTATTATAGAAATTTTTTTTTTTAAAATTATATTGTAATACTTTTACTTGAACTATTTTCTTTTCTAGCTTTAATATTCTTTACAAGTTTTACATGCATATATTGAATTAAAACACTTAAAAATATAAAAATTACAATTAAAATACCACCAATAATATTTGTTATTAAAAGGTATTTTTCAATATTTGGTACTTTTGATAATATATCGCTAAATTTATTTCCTTCCATAATTAAAATTAATGATGGAATAAAATAATAATTTTTATCGTAATCATTTTTTTTTTATATTTAGAAAAAAATTTAAATTTTTTTTGATAAATAAATTATCATATAAGAAATATTTAAAAAATATATATGGTAAATTAAGTTATACTTTTCAAATAAATCATTTAATATTATTTGTTTAAAGTTATATTAAATTAATTTAAAAATTTTCAAAAGAAACATATTATAATTTAAAAAAAAATTTATTCAGTAAAAGTAGTAATTCATTAAAATACAATTAAATGGAAGTTTATGAAATAATTTCAAAATTTAAATAAAACTTTGATAATACAAAAAAAGTAGTCATACCAAACTAAATAGTTAGTTTAAAATTATTAGAATATGTCTTGATAATCATAAAATATTTATCACTACAAATGTAATAACAAAATTATTTATCTATTAATACTTTTTTTTTTGTATAATAATATATGAATGATACATGTAATTTTAAGATATTGAAAGTATGATAAAATGTTTTATAATATAAACTTTTTATGACACAATGGATGATACCGATAAATCAAAGATGATAGGATTAAGTTTTGTTATATAAACTAAATTTTAAGTTTTGTTAACTATTTTCATTTTACAAGTTATATCATCAATTCTGTCATTAATAGATTGTAACTAATATATTGTTATTATAGATAAACCAATTCAATAAAGTTTCTTACATATATTTTATCTTAAACATAATTTATTTTAAAAATGTTTAAAAATATTGTAATATCAAATAGAATTTGTCAAAAATTTTTTTCCAATAATGCACAAAAATTATCAATAAGATTGACAACTCCTGATGATAGAAATGATCTTATGGAAGTAATTAAAAAAGGGTTTCATTATGATGAAAATTTAAATAATATATTTAAATTAAGTTATAAAGAAATGGAACCAATTTATAATTTAATTCTTAAGGATAAATTTACTATTAATAATAGTCTTGTAGCAGTTAATTCAAACAACAAAATTATTGGTACTATAATAATCCTTCTTAAGACAAAGAATCCAAAATATGAAGAATTTATAAGTAAAGATAATGACAAAATAATGAATGAATTAGTTGAAAAAAATGAAAAAATTAAGACTATTTTTAGTATTGTTGATAATTCAACAAAGGAAATTTGGGATATGTTATTTTCAAAATTTGAAGCTGTATACAAGTCACTTATATTGGGTGTCTTACCAGAATATCGAGATCAAAAAGTTGGAAGACTTTTGATGGGAGCAAGAGAAGAGATGATTTTTAATAAGGTATTTATATTTTTAAATTTAATATATTTTTTTAGTATCCCTGGATTCGTGCTGATGTTGGAATTTGTACAACATTAAAATCAAAATCAATTTTAAAACATTTTGGTTATCATGATCTTGGTAGTGTATCATTAAATAAATATGGAGTTAATGGTCTTGAAGATGGTACTACACATGTAACAGGAATCTACAAAATTTTTTCTAATCAACCAAAAGTATAAATGTTTTATCAATAATTAATATTTTTTATTTTTTTTATCTTTTTTAAACTTTATACTGAATCATTTCTTTTGCTACCCTTATAACTTAATAAATTCTTTTACATTAATATTATCAATTAAATAAAACTTTTTATATAATAATAGTAAAATAAACTTTCAATCAAATAAATTAATTTTAATAGTCTAAAGTTAAATTTAATCGATAAAGAAAAATGATTAAAAAAAATATATCATTCATAAAAGTAAAAAAAAAACTTGATGAAAAGAAAAAAAAGTTTTATAATTTAAATTTATTAAAATTTAACAACAAGAGAATTTTTTTAAAATATAAATAAAAATTTTTATCCACTTCCTTTAAATATATTATTAATATTATTAACAAAAAAAAAACTTAAGAAAACAACATTTTTAATCATATTTTATTATTTTTTTTTTTGTAATTTTTGTACATATTCAAATAAATATTCTTGATTCATTATAGTTTTAAAAAGTTATTCTTATCAAAGACTTTTTTTTTCGAAAAAAAAACAATTTTTTCTATAGCATAATTTTAATATATTTAATGTAAAATGATTATAATTTATCAATTAAAAAAAATTATTTAATTCTAATATTATTTAAAAACTTTATTATCAATATATCAATGTCTATGAATAATGTAAAGTAACTTCATTCATCACTATATGTTATAATACATACAGATAATTTTTTTATTACCTAAACATAATAGTAAATCTTTAACTGAACTGTAAAACACTTTTTATTGAATAAAGTTACAAAGTTACAACATTTTGCAGTATAAAATAAACTTTTCTACCAACTTTTTCATCACTTTTCTTCTTTTTTATTATTTTGCTAAAATATTTTATTCCTTTTTTTTACGTTGATATTATGGATCAGGAGGCATTATTAAGAGATTTCCCAAAATTTGTCCATGTTGTAAAGATATTCTTAGAAGAATTTGATACTTCTAAAGATAAGTCCACTGGAATTATTTTAGAAAAATTTCCCTCAAGTCCTGTTGATAAACCTTTGACATATTTTATTAATGAAATTTTAAAAATTAAAAAAGATAAAAAAAAAACAAAAATAAATTCAATTTTAAAATATTTTATTTATGAATTGGATAATTATAAAAAGAAAAAAAATTTCTTATCTTTTTTGATACCATCTGAAAACTTAATTAGTATTTATTCAAAGTTTACCTCTACTTCTCTATCAACATCTTTTAATGGATTTTTTAATTATGAAGATAATAAAGATACATTAAGAATAAATCTTGAAAAAGAGATGTCATATCCAGCTGTTGTTGCTGAAATATTTATGACAGCACTTGCTTCACCAGGTTTTACATGGCAAGCTTCACCTCTTGTTACAGAGATGGAATTATTGATGGTTGATTGGGTTGGGCAAGCTATAGGTATACCATCAGTTTTTTTAAATCAAAAAAACATTGGTCATGGTGCTCTTCATTATACAGTTGGAGAAGCTGTAGCATTGTCAATTATTTGTGCTAAAACAAGAAAAATTCAAGAACTTCATAAGGAGACAAATGATAAAGATATGAAAAATAAAATTATTGGTGATTATGATGTTGTTGGGAGAACCTCACAAGATAGAAGTTCAGATGTTTATCAATATTTTTCAAGACATGATCCAAAATTTAATCATAAATTGAGGGCATACACTTTTGGTAAAAGTAAACTTGATAATAATAAATTTGGTGCAAATTTAGGATTTTATGTTAAAAATATTCCAAGTAATGGTAGTACAAGTGAAGAAAATTTAGAAAATTTTTGGAATATTTTAGAAAATGATGAAAAAAATGGTTTTCATCCATTTGTTCTTATTTTAACAATTGAAAAAGATAGACTTAATGATCTTTCTTTATATTATAATATGATATCATTATGTAAAAGAGAAGGTTTATGGATAACAGTAGATTTATCAAATGTTATTGGTGATATACTTGTTGAACAGTCAAAATCTTTAACAAATATTTTAAAAGATGTTGATGGTATTATTGCTAATATAAGAGAAGTTTTTTTAACAAATGAATTGTGTGTTGCTTGTTGGATAAAAAATTATACTGAAGCTGCTATGACACTTTCAATTACACCAACATATCTTAGACATTCAAATCAAGGAATGGTGGCAGATTTAAGACATTTAAGTTTTGGTTTTAGTAAAAGACCCAGAGGTATACGATTATGGATGATTATTAGAACATTTGGTATAGATGGTTTAGCTAAATACTATAAATATAGAAACAATAAAGTAAGTTTTTTTTTTTTTTAATTTAATAATAAATTTAAAATAGAATCCACCATGTGATATTATTAATCCATTTGACTCAGTTAAATTTTATGAAACATCTTCTGATGCCTTTCGTTTTATTGCTCAATATTGGAGA
Source organism: Strongyloides ratti (assembly GCF_001040885.1). Taxonomy (NCBI): domain Eukaryota; kingdom Metazoa; phylum Nematoda; class Chromadorea; order Rhabditida; family Strongyloididae; genus Strongyloides; species Strongyloides ratti. The sequence goes on from NC_037307.1 coordinate 1,132,334, forward strand.
GAATTAAAAAAAGGCTACTCACCAAGTACTTCATCACCACCATTAACAATTTCAAAAATTTTATCACAAAAACCTCCTAAATATGGGAAATGCCTTTCAACAGCAATACCTATTTATGAATCTTTACTTAAAAACACAACACAATGGTTACATACAAATTTTTTAGCATATTTTCCATGTCATACAAATTATTCCTGTGTATTAGGTGATTTATTTGCAGCAACATTTGGTTATCGTAGTAATATGGAATTAAAAAAAATTGAATGTGAAGTTATTGAAACTATTGGAAGGCAAATGAATTTACCACAAAAATTTTGGAAAATTGAAAAAGAAGATTATAGAGAATGGTTTTATGGTACGGCAAGTGAAGGTACATTTAAAAGTGTTTTAGTTGGAAGAGAAATTGTTATTGAAAAATTTAGAAGATTACATTTTTTGATGGCTAATGATGAAATAGAAAATATTGATGAATTAGATAATGTAGAAAAATGTCTTTTACCATATCTTGATCAATGGGATATTCATAATGATCCATTTTGTTGTTTTTTGTATAATTATCTTATTGCTTATACATCATCACAAGCTCATTCATCTGTCGAGAAGGGATACCTTTTAGCTAATGTTAGAATAAGAAAATTTCCCGTTGTTTTTGATCCACGTATTGGAAATTTTACCTTAAAAAAAGGTTGTATTGAGGAAGCTCTTATAATTGATAGAAAAAATGGTTTAATACCATTTTTTTTAACATTACCTGTTGGAAGTACTTCTACATGTGGTATAGATTATCCAGAAGAGTATGCTCCTTTAGCAAAAAAAGAAAATATGTGGGTACATGCTGATGCAGCATATCTAGGAGGATTTTTTTTCCTTCCAGAAATGAAACATTTAGTCAAAGGATTTGAATATGTTGATTCTATAGTTATTAATCTTCATAAAGGTGGTTGTATAAATAATGATTCATCAATGTATTTTCTTTCAAATCGTTATGCTCGTTCAAAATTACTTAATAGTTTAGGAACTTTTCCAAGAATGAATCGTGCTATAAAAATATGGTTTGTTTTAAAAAGTTTTGGAATGGATTCAATAATGGAATTACAAAGACAACAAATAAAATGTGCAAAGATGTTTGAAAGTTTAATTTCATCTAAAGATTGTTTAGAAGTTGTTTCAAAACAAATTGCAGGACTTGTTACTTTTAGATTGAAAGGAAGACCAAACAGTGATAATGAAAAATTATTTCAATACATAAATCATATTGATAGAAGATTACATCTTACCGAAACTCATACAGAAAATATTCATTTAATTAGAATATCAATTAACAATCCACAAATGACTTTTAAAGAAGTTGAAGAAGCATTTTTGTACCTTTCTGAATCTTGTGACAAATTTCTTCTGAATGAACTAAATAATAATATTGATAATTAAATTTTATTTTATATCACTAATAATTTATAAAAAAAGTAATATATTAGTTATTTTCTTTTGTAAAATTAGATAAAATAAGATGTTTAAAAAAATTTACATTTATAAAAGTTAATATAATATATAAAGTTTATAGCTTATTTATTCTTTTCAAAAATATGTATAATTAAAAGTATTTATTATCAATATTACGTCAATTTATAATAATATACTTCCTAAAGTTGAATAAACTTAATAATAATATTTATTAAAATATATGCTTTAATATTATTTATATTATATTAAAAGTTCTTTCTTTTGTTTAAATAATAATATAATTTTTAAAAGTTGAGTCTTTATCATTTTTTGTAAAAAGAATTCATGCAAAAGTATTATTTAAAATATTTTAAAAACATTTCCTGCAATATTTATTTAATAAAAACTTCCTTAAAATAATTGTATTCTTTGTTAAGTGTTAACAAATATGACGTTATATATGATGTCATATTAAACTACAATTTATGTGTTACCTATCAGTAATTTATTATAGTATCATATTAGCAATTTTATTGTTTTTTATACTTTGATAAATAAAAAAAAACAAATTTTTTAATTAACAGTTATTATTTTATTATCATTTTTTTTTAAGAAAAAAGGTTACAAAAAATAATGAAATTATGCATTAATTAGATAAAAAAAAATGTCTTCATACATTTGTATACCAATATATATCAACAATTGTATTTATTTATAAAAATTTACCATATTTTTGTTAATATATTGATAAATATAAAATCCTGAATCATTTTTTGTTTGATGATGTGTTTTATTAAAAAATATTATCTCTTCATCTGAAAAAGGATGAAGTGATGTCTTTCTTCCCCATACTAAATTTTTATAACCAAGAACTTCATCATCATCAGACCAAATACTTAAAATATTTTCTCCTTCTTTTATTTTTTTGTTATTAATATCTTTAAGAAATTCTGAATAATCCTCTGTTGTACATTCTCCTTCAATATGCCTAAAAGAATTACAGGGACTATATTTATCTAGTGCTGTTGAACATCTTGTTCCTGAATAAAATCCATTTTCCATAGAACAAGATTTAACAAAACTTGAAATATCCTTTGAACAAATACACATTCCATAATGTGCACCAGATATAGATATAAAATTACGAATTTTGTCACTTAATAATGGAAGTGTTGGGCAATCTATATTATCACTTTTAATTTTACCACCAAGAATAGCTTTTCTGGCAATTGAAACACCCATTGAATGCCCTACAATATCAATTTTTTTTGATCCCGTATATTGGAGAACGGCAGTAATAAATTTATTAGCTTGAGTAACTAAATCACAATCCATTTGACGATATGGAGCTAATTTAATATTTCTATCACCATAAGTATAGGCGTACATTGAAGATGATTTATAACCATATTTTACTAAAGTTGATATAACTTCACTCCATCCACTATTAAATTCATTATCACCAATTTTAAGTGCTCCATCACTATTACCATGAAAAAAGATTATTGGAACTTTTGTTATCTTAAACAAATTATTATTAAACAAAAACAAAATTATTAAACATACCACTTCATTAAATGATTTTTTTCCACCAAAAGTATTATATTGACTATATAAAAGAGTATCATTGATAAACATTTTACTACCATATTCAGATTTAGAATCAAGCCAATCAACAAAATCATTTGTAAATGGTCCTTCAACAAAAAATTTTCCCATTCTTCTATTATATCTTTCAATTTTAAAAATATTTTTTATATGATATTTAACTTCAAATGAGGAAACAATTAAACATAGCATTAATATTTTAAAAAACATATTTTAAATTTCTAATAAACTAAATTTTATTATAAAAAAATTAGTTTAAAAATATTTATATAATTTTTGTAACTCATAAAACCCCTCCTACTAGAATATCTCAATTATTGTGTTTTAATAGAAAATATAAGAAATGTTAACTTTATTTTATATAGATAATAAAATACCTTTATATTTTAATATTTATAAAAATATAATTATTGCTACTTCATCATATACCTTTTTTTTTCTAATACAAACTAAATAATAAGTAATTTTATAAGAAAATATTATCAGGTACAGTAAATGTAGTTTCATGTTGATAAGATACACCAAAATACAATTGATTTTTCATATTATTCTTTTATAATGTTATTTGATAAAAAAAAATAATTTTTATAAATATTTTATTTTAACAATAAAAAAAAACATGAGAAGAAAGGCAACTCACTACAAAAGGCTAAAGTATATAAGTTGTTGCAAAAAAAAAAACAAAAAAAAAACCATATGTATATATTTATGAAATTAAACTATATATTATGGTTAATTTTTTTTTTTTTATGTAATTTTTGATATGCAATAAAAAAAAAGAACATTATAAAATTTATATCTAATCTCCTCTTTTTTTGTGTTTTGGTTGCTTATGTTTCTTACGCATCAAGATAGAGAGTGATGGAAAACCAAGTAAAAGTGTTTGGAAAAACCACATAACAGAGGCATCTGTTGATATTTTAAGTGATGAACATAAATGCATTGAGTATAATGCTTCTCCTAAATGAGCTACAACAGCAAAAATATTTGTATACTCAGCAATATAATTTAATTCATTTTCTATAAAAAAAAAATATTAAAAATATTAATGAAATTTTGTAAATAAAATTAACTAACCAAATCTTGAGAGAAATGTTCCAACTTGACCCATATAATTAAGTGGAAGTAATGTTACATTCTTATAAACAATAAAATTAAAAATAAGTGCAGTTGGAATAATTATCCACCAAATAGTAGAAGGACTTTTAAAATAAAAAATTTCCTTTTTAGAAGGCATTTTAGGTGATTTTTCTTCTGAAAGTATTTCGTTACAGTCTTTATCTATTATAGTAAATGAAGACTCTGGAGCTGGAGTGTATTTGCAATTAAGATAATTACGCATCAGACGACGGGTATGTCTACCAAGGAGACTGAAATATTGTTAAAAAAAATTTTTTTTTTTCTTATTTCTATTTTAATTCATAATATATGTACTAGGGAGGTCTTCTATTATATGGCATGATTTTTGTTATTTAATGTTAACTTTTATCTATCAAATAAATAAAAAAGAGAATAATGAAGTACTTAATAAGTAAATGTTATTTCAAGGACAAGTATTCTATGTTAAATAAACAATGAAAACTAATTTTATATAATGTTATGAAAATATTAATAATGTAAAAAAAATTTTTAGTAAACTTTAGATATCAAAAATGTTAAAGATATTTACCTATTTACAAATGTGATAATTGATAAATAATTAGGTACAAATGCATGTACTTTTTCTTTTAATATTGCATCAATAACATTTCTAGAACAACGATTCACTGACATAAAAGGAATCCATCTGAAAAAAAAAATAAATTATCTTTATATATGTCTATAATATACGTGGAGATTATATATATATATATAATATTATTGGTAGGAGAGAAATGTATAATATAGTTAACTACATTTTAATGTTATATACAACATTCATTATTAGTGATAAAAAAGAAATGTATGTAAGAAAGACATACCGTGATGTTGGACGTATTCCTTTATTTAATATCATTGGTGTTCTTACAAAGTAAGGATATATGGTTGTCGTTTTGACACCATCAATATTTCTATCGTCAAATTCCATTTGTAATGTTTCCATTATCCCACGTATGGCAAATTTTGTTGGACAATATGCCATACCATATGATTCCCCAACCCAACCTGTAATAGAACATATTGTTACAATTTGTCCTTCATTTCTTTTTTCCATAGAAGGAAGAAATGCACGAATTGTATTTAAAGTTCCATGAACATTAACATCAAATGCCTGTTTTATTTGTTCATCTGTTAATTGATGTTGAAGAGCAAAATAAAGAATTGCAGCATTACAAATAATAATATCAACTTTACCATATTCTTTTTCAATATTATTAGCAATAATATTAAGTTTAATACTATCTCTCACATCACAATAATAAAATTTTGCATGACCTTTCTTATCATTTATCTCTTTTTCGGTCTTTTTACCATTAACCTAAAATTAATAATAACAATAATTTTAATAATATATAATTTAATAATAATTAAAAATATACCTTATCTATATCAAGTATCATTACGTAAGCACCTTTTTCTAAAGCTAAAATTTCAGCTACTCTTTTTCCAATTCCACTACCTCCACCAGTAATAACAATAATATTTGAAGTAACATCTTTTTGTTTTAATGATAAATAACGTAAAATATCTTTAGGAATATATAAAAATATTAATTTTATTAAAATAATAATAGTACTTTGAATTTTATCTTTTATATCTTTCATATTTTCTTTATTTTTAATATATTAAAAAAAGAAAAAACAAAAAAGATTACTTTCACTAGTCTTTTTTTTTTTGTAACAACAAAAACACCAAATAATGAATAGAAATATTATGTGATCAAGAGATAAAAAAAAAAAGTTGAATGGGCAATAATAGAATTGTCAGTAAATATTAAATTTAACCAACCAACATCCAATATACCCAAATTCACTGAAGTATTTTCTTATGCAAAATATACCAAAAGATGATGTCAAGGACGTAGAAGAGATTATTGTCGTTGTTGGATCGTTATTATCAGTACAATAAAAATTACCATTTTAAAATTATTTGATTATACATAAAAAAAATTTAAAATTACATAAAAAATATATCTTTAATAGATATTTGTATTAACATTCAATTAGTAAAATAATAACAATTTTCTTGTTAATATAATTTTCAATATTGTACTTTTTTAAATGACATAAAAAAATTTCTTGTATATATGAAATACTTTAATTTATATGGGTAAATTAATTTTTAAAAATGAATAGAATATATACCAATTCATCAAAAGTTACATTGCCATTTTATTTTAGGTAAGATTAATCTTTAATATTTAATTGCTTATATAGTAAAAATCATAAATCCATTATCTTATTTTTTTTTTTGACGTTAATCATTCAAAAAATTTCCATTTGTCAAATTAATCTAATTTTTGACCACAAAATCTTTGAATCTATAGAAACTACTTAGCATGAAATAGTTTTAACCTAGAAAAAGAGGAATTAAAATTTTTAAATTACATTTATACTATGTTTATATAAATGAAGCTTTTATGTAAATTTTTTATAAATTCTAAAATAATATTAATTATTAATATTATAATAATTATAAAAATAATAATAGTATCATACTACACCTATAAAAATTGTTATTTTATATTTCTAAATTTGGCCATATTTATGTATGTATATGTTTATTATTTTAAAATTAATTTTTTTTAATACAATTTTTTTCAGAAAAAAAAAGGTCAAAATAAATTTGATATGTATGTCAAAAATACAGTGTTAATTTTTGATGAATTTACACATTACAAATATTAAAATTACTACAACTTCTTAATAATGAGATTGGGATGACGCATATATTATTAGTGATAAGAAATAAAAGTATATTTTATATTTTTAGTATTAGAATAATCACCAAAGACCAAGAGTTGGGATAAATCTATTATTTAATAATAATTTTAAAAATGGATAAAAATGATTCTAAAAAAAATGAAGGATTTTTAGGTAAGTTTATTTTTTTAATATTAATAAAATCAATTTTAAACAGGTTTTTTATCTTTTAATAAAAAAATAGATGATACTTGTAAAGAAAATGATGTTAATTTAGATGCCGCCTCAAAACAAATTGATATTTATAGAGATACTCCAATAAGATTTTTGGGTAATTAATAAATAATTAATAAAAAAAAATTATTAATAATTATTTTAGGTTATTCTAATGAAGTTGGAGAAGCATTTAGAGCACTAGTACCTGTAACAATAGTAAGACTTTCTTATCTTGTAGCATTTGGTTATGTTGCTGCTGATACAATGGATAAAGGATCAAAAATATCAAACAAAAATTTTAATAGTATTGATGAGAAAAGAAAAGCTGTAGTGGTAACAATGGGTGATACTGTTTTATGGCAAACATTAGCATCTGTAGCAATACCAGGATTTACAATAAACAGAGTTTGCAAAATGAGCAATTTTATTTTAAAAAAAGGTTTCAAATTAACTCCAATTTTAGCTAAACCTATAACGACAGCAATTGGATTAGCTACAATACCATTTATTGTCAAACCAATAGATGCTTTTGTTGAATTGGCAATGGATAAAACAATTAGAAAATATTATTCTTATAAAAAAGTTCATGAATAATTTTTATACTTTTTAAGAAAGAAACTATTTTCAGTAGGAAATTTTTTTTTAAATTACTTTATTTTTATTAATTTAAAATAAATAATAAATAAAAGTAAATTAAAAAAGATTATTTTGTTGATTAAATAATAAGTAATAAAAAAGATAGAAATTATTGACAACTTGAATTTTTATATTTTATGTAGTCGTCATAACTTCTAGATACTTTTTGGGATTGAAAACGTTCAAGTTTAATAGTATTACAAAGATCATCGTTAAATGGACCATTGTAACCAGCTTTTTTAACTAGATAACGTAATGTTGTTTCTTTATCCCATTCTTGTTCAATCATAACTTCTGGAAGAAAAACTCCACTGTACTCTCTTTTTGATTTTGGAGGAACAAATTCAATGCGAATACCGTGAGTTCCAATATCCCAATCATAACAATTGTTGGCCCACTCAAAATTAGTTAATATTGATACAGAACAATGAAGGTCAGGAATTTCTTTTATTGTTATTGGGTTAAATCTACTGTCACGAAAAGCACTAGACATGGCATAATCTTTAAGACCTTTTCTAAGAGATAATTCCCTATCAAAAGTTCCTATACAACCTCTAAGATCTTTTTCTTTCCCAATTTTCCATGTCACAAAAAGGGGACTTAAAAAAAAATATTTGCAAAAATTGTATTAAAAAATAAAATCTTACAATTTGTCAGTTGGTATGCAGGTAGGTACGGGAATATTATGGATTCCTTTTAGATGACTAATAATGACATCAAAACAAAAATAGACATATTCAGGGATTGGTTTTGCCATTCTTAAAAAAAAATTATATTATTATTAATAATAATAAATGTTAAATGAAAAAAAAAAAGTTGATTATTTTTAAATTTATTGAACAGAATATTATTAATTAATATAAGGATAAACAATTTTACTACCAAAATTTTTTAGATAAGAAATAAACAAAAAATAACAAAGAATAATATTACCAATTTTCAATATGATTATTCGCGTTGAGATTATCACTGAAGAAGTTGAGTAAAAAGATATTTTAATAGTTATTCTACTGTAGTAGACGAAGTTACAGTTAAATTAGTTGTAATCTTTTTAATAACCACGATAAAGATAACTGTAATATGTGTTTTTTGATAAAGAATATTTTTTTATAAATTGGTTTAAAAAGTTCAATTAAATATATTTTTATTTATTTTATTATGTTATAATTTATAAAAATACAATATTATATCATCAAGAGATTCAAAAAGTTGAAGTATGATGCCTAGGGGACATAAAATTTAAATTATTTACATTTTTCAAATTTTATATTTATTTAAGAAATAAAACTCATTTATCAATAATTATTTTTTTAAGAAAATATTTGTTATAATGGAAATGTATGATGTGTATTTATTACTTTGAAAATGTATTGATCAAAATATTACTTTTATCATTAATAATAGTTTAAATATAAATACTTTATTTATATTTTATAATACTTATTTAACAATAATAACAATAATATAATTATATAATGTTTTTTTTTTGTTAATTCAATTTCCAACCCAATTTTTTTTTTGTATCACAAATAAAATTTTTTCTTCGTAAACTGTTAATAATTACAATAATTTGTTTATAAAAAAAAGAAACATCAAAAGATTACTATGAAATAAATATTTAATTTACATTATTTTTTATTCTCTTTCAACAAAATATGTAAGAAAGAGAACAAAACAATATACAGCTAAAACAGATAGCGAAAAATAAATAATTGGTTTTCGGAATTTTGAGAAACGAAAATATTTTATTTTATTTTTAATTGATCTCTTTTTATATTTAACCTCCTCTTCATCATTTAAGAGGTGCGTCGTTGGTGAAGTAAATGGTTCGTAATTAAAAGAAGGTATTGATGATGGTGCATGTCTGGAGGAGTAACTCCTTTCATGAGGTTGATTGTTATAGGATATATTAGATGTTCTAATTGCTTCATCCATATTAATAATTGCTGGAGTTTGAATACGTTCCTGAATTGACTCAGGTATTTTATTTTCCTTTGACATAGGTGGAACTGGAAATGATTTATCATCAATAGAATCATCTATTGGTAAACCAAGACCTTGTCTACCCCAATTCTTTGTAATCAACCATTCTTTTAATTTCTCAACTGTTGGAGAAGTTTGATTGGGAGCTGGAAATATTTTATCTAAACATCTAGGACATTTTCTTGATTCATTTTTTGTATCATTTGGCATATTTGCCTCTCTTGCATGAAGACAATCTTTGTGAAATAAATCTTTAAAATAAATTAATTTTTTTAAATAAAAAAAAAATGTATGCCTTACGTAAACATTTTAATCTTATAGTTTCTCTTTCAGTAAAAAGTTGATTACACAAGATACAATATGGTTCATATCCACTATCAGATAACCAATCAAGATAAGTTTGTACAACACACTAAAATAAAAAAAAATTTATTAAAAAAGTTATCTTTTTTGTTATGTGAAAGACATACTGATTTATGATTATCTATCATACAATATTCACAAACATTAACACGATGTTCATAACAAAATAAAGCTGTAACTTTTCTTTTTGGGCATTTACAAAGACCCATAATAAAATTTAATGTTAAATATTTCCAAATGAAATAGTGATAAAATTTTAAAGAGTTGTAATTTTTTTCTGCCTACGTAGCACTAAGTGGAATATGAAAATTATTAAAATTCTAGGTAGGATATATATTTGGAGTTTTGTCTTCTAGAAAAATTTAATTAATTTTTTAATTTTCAAATTATTATAATATTTTTATTTATCTACTAAAATATAATAATAAAAAAAAGAAATGGTTGAACCACCAAAAAAAAGAAGAAAACAAACATATAAATGTAATGTTGGATCTAATAAAAGAGTTGAATATGGAATATTTGGATTATTTTTTACTTGTGATGGTCATGAAAAACAAGCTATAGGTGAAGCTAAAGATTTAATTGATTCAGCTATTAATGAAGCTGGATTGGCAAAATGTAATGATAATGATAATAAAAAAAATAATGAAGAAAATGATAAATGTAATGACAAAGAAATTGATATTATTGATGCTTTGGCTAAGGAGATTAATGAAGAGAAAGATAAAAGTAAGAAAGGAAATACTTTATGGTCCCGTCAACAACCTACAGGATGTAAGAACAGTATCTTTTTAACAACACCACAAATTGAAAATTCTAAAGATATTTACAATATCTGTGATAGAATTGTTGAAAAATGTCAAAAATCTTTAAATACAAGATTTCTTCAACGAATAGAACCTGTTGAGATTACTTGTGAAGTTAATGAAAGTAATATAGAAGAAAATCTTAAAAATTTAATAAATGAACATTTTAATGAAGATATATGGGTTGATTTTAGACCAACATTTGCCATAAATTTTCGTTCTCGAAATAATGATAAAATTAAAAAATCTTGGGTAATAGAAATAATAGGAAATTATATGCGAGAAAATTTTAAACATGTAAAAGTTAATCTCAATAAACCTGATCTTATGATAAATGTCAGTATTGTTTGTAGATCTGTTTTTCTTGGAATTGTACAAAACTATAGTAATAGAAGAAAATTAAGTCTTAGACCTGATTCTGAGGCTGAATTAAATGCTAAGATAAGTAAGGAAAAATCTAAAAATGAAAGTAAAGTAAAAGAAGATGTAACAGTTTAAAAAAAAGTTTTAATTTTTGTTGTTTTATAATTTTTGTTGTATTATAAAAATTTTTTTTGTTGTATCTGTCATTTTATTTAATACTACAGAAACAAATCAATTAATACTTGTATTATTATTATTATTAATGTTAAGTTTATCGAAGGTAACAACATCTTTTGGAGCATCTGGGCCTTCAATTGTTCCATTGATGTAATTACAAAAATAATTGAGATATGGACTTCTATAAATAATAGGTTCCTGTTCAACACAAAAATTTTTAGCAGTATCAGGATCATAACCTTTAGATTTGAAGTAGTACATAGCCATTAAATCAAATTGATTTATAAATGTGCTAAGAAATGTAAAAGCATCATTTGAAATATTTTGTCCATTTTGATGAAAACCATGGTAAGGATTGTAATAATTGTTCATATTCCATTTTCCTTCGTTCTCTTTTAAAAATTGTTGTTCAGGAAAAGTTATACCAACGTATGGGCTTTCATAAGCTATGAATAAACCAACAGGAATAATTAACAAGAAAAGAATATATTGCATTATGAGAATGATGGAAATTAGCAAAAACATTAACATTTTATACTAAATTTATTAGTACTTTAAACTTCTTGAAATTTAAACAAAAATCAAAATCATAACAAATAACATTAGTATTAAATAAAATATCATTTAAAAGTGTAATACAGATTATAATATTTATTCCTACATTTTAACGTTAAATAAAATTATCTAAAAATATTTTTGAAACATTAAATTAGCTTTAACAGAAAATGGGAAATTCATTTTATCAAGTGTTTCTTTAAACTTTGTTATTTCTGATAACAAATTTTGACTTTCTAAAATATACATTAAAACATTAAACTATTTCTTTATTACATTTAACTTACCGTAAATATTTAAAATTGCACTTAGAATTGAATTAACCATTTCATCTGATGACCAATCTTTATCACAAACAAAATTCAAAACAAATTTCAATACATCTACATTACCTAATGCCACTTCTCTATTAATAATAAAACCTAATTTACGCTGACTTATCATAATATGTGGCACATTTTCTAAAGTTTTTTTTGCAACTTCATGTTTTCCATTCTCAAGTAAAGCAATTGAAGCATCTATGTATGCTGCATATGGGTCATTATTATCTTTTACCCAATTTATAACATCTTTAAATACTTTCGAATTGGATGTTTGTATGGCCTTACACATAAGTTCAATTTGTCCAAATGTTGAAGAAGAAATGGATAAAATTTGTTTTGCAGTGTCAAATGCATCATTTAATTTATCCTCATTCAAAAGATTTTTGAAATTCTTTTTAAGTTTTGTAATATGAAATGCGTTAATTCCTTTTGAATCAATATGGAAATTTTTTTGTAGTAAATTTGAAAAATCATCCATCTGTTTTAAAGTTGCATTTGATAAATATTCCGACATCAAAACTAATGTTTTATCATTTAAAGTATTAACTTGACTTTTAATCTCATCGAACACACAATCCATTTTATCAATTTCATTTCTTAAATAAAGATTAAATGCATAAATTAAAGCAGCATCCGTATCAATAATTATATTTTTAATATTCCATAAATTATCAGCAAATTTACTCTGATTTTCTCGTACTAAAATTCTCATTGCTTTTGTTGGAACATCTTCTACACGTGATATTAAATTTTTGTCATTTGTTTCAAAAATTTTTTCTAAATGTTCTATTATTGCTTCGAAATTTTTTTGAGGTTGTTGAAGATGTTTACTAACAATAATTGTACGCAAAAAAACAGATATATCACTCTTATTTTCTCTTTTAGGCAAAGTTTGTAAAAACATTAATTCACTTTCTAATTTCATAATATCATTAGTTCCAAGCCATCTTAATACGGTATTCGATTTCTGAAGAATTTTTTCAAGATATGGTATACGTGATATAAGTCCAATTGAGGTTAACTGGTTTGATATATCATCTACTTCGCTTTTTGTAAGTAAAATTGTTCCTTCATCAGCCCATTGATTAATCATTGATAAAACAGAAGCATCCGATAGATGAGCATTTTTAAGTACATTAGTTACAATGTCTAAAGTATTGTTTTTAGAAAAATAATTTGTTTTGATATTAAAACAACATGATAAAATTGAACAACAAATTGATATTTCAATTGGAGATGATGATACATTATTTAAAATTGTATTGATATCAGAAAGTATTTTTCTATTAATAGGAATAGTTACATTATTTTTTCTGACAATATCAACAACTTTCTTAAGTTTTTCAAAATTTTTAGCATAAAAAAGATTGTTGATAATTTTTACTGCAACGACTTTAAAATTATTTTTGGTACTATCTTTTAGAAGTTTTTCAAGTAAATCAATATTTTTTTGCATAAAATTACTTATCAGATAAAATATTACATTATTTATTTTTCTCCTATTATTTTCTTCTTTCGTTACATTAGCTAGTGATAACATCTTTTTAATAATTTCAATCTGATTCTCTTTACAATTTTCCACTTTTAACTGTGCATTCAAACAAAATAAATCAGCTTTAATAATATAATATCTATCTTTAAATAACTGATATTCTTTACTATTTTTAAAAATTTGAAATAATTCAATAAATTTCTTGTGATTTGTCTTATTAAACTGAGAAAAACTTAAAAGTAGAGGGTTTTCAATTATGTTATATTCTCTTAGCAAATCAGCCTCTCGTTCAATCTTCTGAACATCATTTTCTTGAGCAATTTTTTCCAAAAAAGTTTTAACAATTAACTCATCAGTTTCTGATTTATATTTTTGTGGTAAAATATTAAAAAGAAATTTTGCCATTAGAATATTTCCATCATATATAAAATCAAGACATCTAGTGTAAAATCTTCCAACATCGTTTTTAAATTTATTTAATAATTCACTATCAACTGTTGCAAATATACTTATAATCTTTTTGACGTGTTCTATGTTGTTTGAAGATTTAGCAAAAAGTATTAAAGGTTCAAAAAGTAAAACAAAATTTGGTATTTCTGTTGAAATATAAATTCTATTAAATTCTTCCATTTCTTTTAAAAAAGCTTCAAATTTGTTTGAAGATGCCAAACCTTTCATAAAAGAAATTCTTATTGTTTGCATATTTATAGCATTTTTTTTCTTTTCAAATCCTAAAATAAAATTTCTAGCTTTCTCAACGTTATCAGATGCTACTAATGCTTCTACCAATGCAGCAAATATTTTTGTTGTAGCAGGTAAATCAACTTCCTTCATTATTTTTATTATATCTAATACACCTTTAGCATCACTATTCTTGGCACAATTTTCAGCAAGAATTTCAAAAGTTTCTATATTTGGTTCAACTTCATATTTTGATAAAAGTTCATAAAATTTAGTGACTGATATAGGATTTCCATTGTAAAGTTTTGTTTCAAAATAACTATTAAGTCCCATAATACCAAATTTTACATTTTTTTCTTGAAAAAGTGAAAAAAATTTATCTGTAAAACTATCTCTAACCTTGCTACAATTTTTAATATTCAATTCTCCTGAAATTTTAAAAATAATTGACATTTGCCTATCAGATAATAAAGTCAAATCAGTTTTTGAATCTTTTAAATAATGTAGCATATCCCTCATTGTAAAATAATTGGAATTCATAAATGACTCTACTTTATCTATAACTTCATAAAGTGTACCCGGTTTCTTAAAAAGAGACAATTCATGTTTTTCAATTAGTTTATTCTGTTCAACTTCAAATGACTGAGCTTTATTCAATGGAATTTTTGTATTACCAACCATCACACTTTGCAATGGTCTGCCAATAAATTTTACTTTTTCAGCTAGTTGTTTTTGTGCAACTGAGTTATGGCGTATCAAAAATCTGGGGGACCCTCTTATATGTGATCTAAAATGTAACATTGACTTCTAATTATAGGTTTACCTCAAAGACAGGGAGAAACGGAGATAATTCATTTGTAGCAGTATATCCAGAATAACTAAAATTTAATAATAAATTGTCCTGTTATATAAAAAATTGGAAAACTGTAACTTTTTTAACTTAATTTCTACTTAGGACCAAATGCATTGTTTTTCCCATTTAATTATTAAAATGATTTTTTATATAATAAATATTTGAAGTCTATTCTTAACAAGGGGTACTGGAGTTTATGACTTATGAGATCAAAGAAGTACATAATAATTTATATGGAAATAATATGTTGTTAACAAGAATTCAATAAGTACTACTTTAAAATAAATTTTAAATTTTTCTAAATATGCTTTTGCTTATTTTTAATATGTTAATTATAATTTTTTTTTAGTTTTGTAGGAAAATAAATTTTATAAAAAAAAAAGAATAATTGTAGATAATTTTTTTCTGAGATCTCAATAAAATATATTTATGGGTAAAATTTTTAAAAAATTCTATTAAAGATTATATTAAATAGTATAATAATAAAATTGTCTTTTATTAATGAAAAATTTGATTTTTGAGATTCTGATCCAAGGAAGAAAATTTAAAAAAGATAATAAATAATAGAAAAAAGTTAATAACTTTCTTATGAATGAAAATATTTACAAAGAAATTTTATCAGAATATAGGTAAGATTTCGGAACGCATGATACTAAAGATTCTTAATTACAAATGGCCAAAATAGAAGTTTCTATAAATTTGAAATTATTACTATAAGCTTATTGCAATTCAATTTAAATAACCAAAAAAACAGGTAGTCGATTTAAACATAAAAAGTTTTATTTTTTAACAAAATAAAGTGCAAATATATTCATGTTTCATTTAAACTAAAACACAAGTATTTTTAATAATTTTTAAATTTTGTAAAAAAAAGTATATTTTTTCTATAATATTTAAATTTTTTTATCATGTTTACCATTTTTTAGATGACTAAAAATGCCAAAGTTAGGGAAATACCAAAATAGATAATTTGCTTTAAGTTAATAAATAATATATAAAATTCATTTAATAAATATATATCTAAAAATAGTTTATTGAAAATTTATTTTGTAGCAAATACATATGTACTTAATTTGCACTTATTTCCTAGAAACAATTAATTTTATTTGACATGTTATAACAGATAAAGGAAGTCTCATAATCAAGAATACATGTCATTTAAGTATTTTTTTTTAAGAAAAAAATTATCTTACTGTGTATTAATAAAATTATTTTTTTAACATATTTATAAAATAATACCTTCTTTTAATAATGCCAATGTATACATTTTTTTAAGCTATGTATTAAAATACATAAAAAATTAAAAAAAAAATATACACTATAACTTTTTAAATGTTGTATTCTTTTACAATTAATATATATGTAATTTTTTATTACTTATTTTATCATTAAAATACAATTATTTTTTTACTTTTAAATATCTGTTATTTATGTGATCACTTATTACTTAAAAATATTAAATTAACTTATTTAAAATTTTGTACTTTTATAAAGAAGAATTATTTATTTAATGAAATTATAACCACCTGATATTTTAACAAAAATGAATTATTTAGATAATTTTTTAAAGTATAATTAAAAGCATATTTTGATTATTATATATATTTATTATCGAACTATTTTTTTAATATATTAATTTATAATAAAATAACAGCCACAAGGATATTAAGTATGACGAACATAGTAATTTCTATTACTTTTATAATCTTCTAATCTTAACAACATAGCAAGTTTTCCTGACAAAATATTATTAAATAAAAATTTATGAATTGAAAAATGAGTTATAGAATATTATAGTTTGAAATTTATAATATTTAATTCTTTTAAGAATATTTTTATTAAAGCATTTCTTTATTTTTTTTATTTAAAGTATTAAAAAATATTAGTGCTTTTTTTTTATAAATATTAATTTATAAAAAAAAATTATTTTATAACTTTTTAGAATTATATTTAAATTTCTGGAAGTACAACTTTTAATGTTCTCAATTTATTGTACTTTATAAAGTTATATTTAAAAATAAATTTATCTCTAATTATCATAATAATTATTCAAACATATTTCTTGTGTAAATTTATATATATAAATTAAACAAATATTTTTAATAGTATGCAAAACCAAAGTTTTGTACCTTCTTCTAACTTCTTTCCAATAGAATCTCTTCCAATTGAGTTAATTAAAATAATTCTAACAAAAGTTGATTGGGAAAGTTTACAAAAATCAAGATTAGTTTCAAAACTTTTTAATAACATTATTGAACAAAATTTTTCACAGATGCAAAAGCCAAGAGTAAAACATTTAATATTTAGAACTTTAAATATTGGTCCAAATTGGAAAAAGATAGCTTTTTTTTGTGGTCTTGAAAAAAATATAAATATAATTCAAAATATAACTATTAATACACATAATGTAAGTTATGTATAATAATTAATTATTTACTTTTTAGAAACCTTTTAATGATAAAAAAATTGAATATTATTTTAAAAGAATGAATTTTAGTAAATTAGATTATCTCAAAATAAGTTCTACCGGAAATATAGATGCTTTTAACATTCTTAATAAATATTTCAAGTCAAAAACAAAAATTAGATATCTTGAAATTGATATTAAAATGTATCCTATTCTTGAAAGTTTAACTGCGTTTTTAAAAAAAATTAAGCATGTAAAATATTTTAGAATTAAAAATATATGCCTTGGTAATGAAAAAATTCCTCATGACTACACATTACCTAAAATTAAGTCAATGAAAGCACTTTATATAGATGAATGTAATTGTACTAAATTTATCAATTCAAGAATGATAAATAAAATATTTGAACAAAATAAAAATTTAAATTATATTGAAATTTATCCCAACAGAAAAAATATTGATACTAAGTTGGTTAAATTAATTGTAGAAAGACAAAATTCAAGTTATTTTGAAAAATGTAATCATTCAAATATTTGTTTATATTTACCCATAGGTGATGAATATAATCGTAACACAGAATTTGAAAGACTTTTTTATACTACTAATTATGAATTGAAAGAACCATTTGAAGTTTTTAGTATAACAGCACAAAAATCTTGTGAAAAATGTTTTAGTAAAAAGATTATTAAAGTTTGTTTTGCAAAAAATTTTATTAACTTTAGATTTTGTCCATTTCTATGGATTCCAAAAGACATTTATTTACTCTATTGCATTGAAACTATTTGAATAATTTTAAAAATTTTTCTTAATATGGATTAATTATACTTTTAGTATATATACATTTTTTTTAATAAATTTAAAACTTATATTAACTTACTTATTATAATTATAAAATTAAATTTTTTTTATACTTATTTTTTAAAAAACAAAAGTTTTAAATGTATTTGATAAAAAAATTATATTATAAGATATTAATAAGATTTCTACTAAAATTTATTTTTTAGTATTTATATAAATTAAAATAATAATATATTTTCTTATTAACTATTCAAAATTAAGAAGGAATTATTATAGATTCAATTTTTTTAATATATTAGAAATTTAAAAATATACACATTTATTTTATTTTCCATATTTTTTAAAAATAAATGTTAACAATTTGCCTGCATCATTTTTTATAAAACAAAATTTGGCTGATATTGACAATTTTTTACTTTAAATAATTTGAAAGATTATAATTTTTATAAAAATTGATAATAAAATTGACATTATAAATTTTGTTTAATTTAATCTATACCTTTTTTAATAATATATTTTATTGGGAACCAAAGGTTATCATTTTTTAATTATACAATTTTATGTTTTACTTTTAATTTAGAAAGTAATATGAATGGGTGATTATTTAATTTTAAAATATTTAAAAATTTATTAAAATATAATGAAATAGGATAATTTTTAGATTGAATGAGAAAAATTTTATTATCATAAAATAATGATAATTTTAGAATTTGATTAATAATTAACAATGGATTTATATATATGATAGATAACGGAAATGATGTAAAATTTATTTTTTTTAATGTATAAAATGAATCATTTTATCAATATAAATAACAAAGAACAATATTAATTTTGTCTATTTTTTAATTTTTATAATCTATATTAAAGGTATTATTTTTACAAGTTGAATATATAATGATAAGAATCGAATTACCAATCATCTTAACAAAACAATTATTGGTATTAAGTTTATTTATTACAAATAGTTAGCATAAATTTTGATAAACTTTTATGTTAAATTAAAATTATTACTAAAAAAAAATATTTATTTATTTTATTTTTTGTGATTAAATGGCAGAATTTCCTGATCTTGGAAAACATTGTACATTAAATTCTTGTAATCAACTTGATTTTACTCCATTTTTATGTGATAATTGTAAAAATTATTATTGTGGTAAACATAGACATACTCATGGATGTGATATAGAAGATAAACAAATTTCTAATGAAGATGCTAAAAAGAATCCTATGAAAATATTTTTATGTTCAGCAGAAAATTGTAATAATAAAGAAGTCTTAAGAATTGAATGTACATATTGTCAACTTAATTTTTGTTTGAATCATAAAAATCCTGAAGGACATCAATGTAAATGTTTACCAGTTACAAAAGAAAAAGAAACTTTACTTCCTCAGGCAGTTATTGATAAAATTAATCAAGATGTAAAAGAAAAAAAATTATTAAGTGATATTAAGCCAATTAATAAAAAAATAAAAATTCTTACAGAAAAAGAAAGAATGAAGATGGAAAAAATGGAGACAATGAGATTAAAAATGCGTGATTCTAAACTTAATATACCTGAGGAAGAAAAATATGTAATTTTCTTAACAACACATGATCAAAAGATCAGAGGAGCTCTTGTTTCTAAATGTTGGATGTTTGGAAGATGTATAGATGAATTTATTAAACAAAATCCAGATATTAAAATAGATATTAAAAGTGTAAAATTTTTTAATGAAACAGGTCAAGAATTAAGTTTTAGTGATTCTTTAAAAACAATATTTCCTAATTCTGTAGGGAGATTAACCTATCAGTAAAATTTTTATATTATACTTTTAGTTGATATTATTTATTTTATTTTAGTATTGTTTATATATGAATTAGTATATTATGATAACATAATCATATACTTTAATTGTTTTTTTTTACTTAAATAAATAAATAAATTTTTATCATAATCTTTTAGTAATATGAAGTGTTTAAAATATTTATTTAAAATGTCATTTTTCTTTTATAATTCTAATATATATTTATATCATGGTATAAAATTTAATTAAAATTTAAAGTTTATAGTGTCAAGAAAATTTTCACTACTATCAAATTAATTTATAATGTTAGTATAAGTAAAAATTTACAAAAAGAAAATTGTTATTTCTTATCAATTTATATTTAAAATCTGATGCAATGATCATCCTTTTAGTACATTAAAGGAGATATCAAAGCAGATATAAAAAATAATAGTAAATGTGCAATTAATTGTTCCCATTTTTTCTATATCTTCATTTCTTATCTGATAACAAAAATTTTAAATAATCATATATTATTTTGTTATCTCATCACTCTTTAAAGTAGGTATAAAAGTATTCAAATGACTTACATAACTAAATAGTATATCTTATCATTTTCTTAACAAAAATTTTTATATATTTCATATATTTAAAAAAAAAATTTTTTTTTGATTCAAGTTATGTTATTTATTATTTAAGAAATATGGAAGTTCATGTGTTAAAATATATATTAATTGCAATAATGTTTATTGTAAACATGATTTTTGGATTGATTCCTATTAAAGTAATTAAAAACTTCTTTTTTTTACATTTATTAATAATTATATTACAGCTAGTTAGATCATTGTTAAAACATGATGCTGTTTCTTGTTCTGGACATAGTCATACAACTTCAAGAGTACCAACATTAGTAATTACATTACTTACATGTTTTTCTGGGGGTGTATTTTTAGGAATTGTTTTTCTTGATCTTTATCCAGATGCAAATGCTTCTCTAAATATTGTTAGAAGTTTTGGAAAATGGACTGTTAATTATCCAATAATAGAAGTTATAGTTATATGTGGATTCTTTGCTATTGATTTTATGGAATATTTAACACACAAATTGGGTCATGTTCATATTAAACACCATGATCAAACAATGATAACAAGGAATCCTCAAATATTAGATATACCAAATTATCAATCTACTGCTACAACAATTCGTAATACACAAGCAGATGATTGTGAAATTCATTCAGAAGGTCACTCTCATTCAAGACATAAATATGATCATGATGAAAAAAAAAAGATTATAAAAACTTTTGCTTTTATTGGTGCATTAATAATTCATTCTTCATTGGAAGGATTTGCTTTTGGTGTCCAACCAACAAATGTAACTATAATATCCTTATTTATTGGATTATTTGTTCATAAAACAGTGGTATCATTTTCTGTTGGTGTTCGTCTAACACGATGCCACTCCAATCGTCCAATACTTGTTATCATTCTAGTATTTGTTTTTGCTATCACATCACCAATATTTTCAGTTATTGGCATTATTATACAAAGTTCAGATATGGATAAATTACTAAAAAATCAACTTTCAACCGTTTTTATAGGATTTTCAATGGGAACATTTCTTTATATAACATTCTTTGAAATGCTTGGTCCAGAACGTGAAAATGAAGATAATCGTTTCTCAAAAACATTAGCATCATTTTTAGGTTTTGTAGCAATAGCTATTGTTATGATATTTTCAAGTTAAATTTTATTATTTAAAAAGAAAAAAAAAATATTTTCCTTGAAAAAAAAATATATATATATATAATGGAAGGAAAATTTTTATCTTGCATAATATTAAAAGTATATTATTTAACTATAAAATAAAGAAAAAAAAATTGTTTTGATACTACAATAGATTTACAAAAATACTAGACCATCCAGTCACGATATGATAATGAAAATAGAAAGAAAAGGAAAAGTTGGTAGGAGAAAAATGAAGGGAGGTTAAATAAATAGGATTGTGTAAATATTATCTTACTTTCTTTGTACATTTACTTTAAGGTGGTAGAAATAGAGGATTATATAGGAAACTTGTTTGTAATTTAGAAACTTATCAATTCTAGTAATTTAGGCTATTAAAAACATTTTTATTTTTCTCATTTTAATTTTATTTTTGTTTAACTTAACGTTTTGAGGTAACCTC
The DNA here is from genome assembly GCF_001040885.1 of Strongyloides ratti. Classification (NCBI taxonomy): domain Eukaryota; kingdom Metazoa; phylum Nematoda; class Chromadorea; order Rhabditida; family Strongyloididae; genus Strongyloides; species Strongyloides ratti. The sequence goes on from NC_037307.1 coordinate 1,154,833, forward strand.
ATACTTTGCCATGATTATTTATAATATTATATATTTATTATTATTACTATTTATTGTACATATTTATTGTAAATGTCCTCAACATATAATTTATGGAGAATATCCAAAAGATGGTTGTATGATAGCTAAAGATCCAAATAAAATGCCAAGAAGTCCTATTGAAAAATGGTTTAAAAGAAAATATTTTAATGAACTTTTTCCAAGAGCTAATTTAGGTTTAGGACCACATCCATGTTTACCTTATTCTTATGAAGCTTTTATTATTGCTGCTAGATATTTTCCTGAATTTGGAGCTAGTACACATAAAATACGTGGAATTGAAAAAGAAGTACTACAAAAAAGGGATGTTGCTACATTTTTTGCTCATATAATACAAGAAACTGGTGATAATAATTATGAATATTTTAATTCATCATTAACTGATGAAGAGGCATTAAATTGTTTTTATCAAGGTGGTCTATATAATTGGTTTGAGGGGGGACAAGATTCAAAATTATTACGACCCAATAAAACATATACTCTTGATGATGGAGAATATTGTAATAATGATGGAAAATATTGTAGTGAAACACCAGATTCTAAATTTTGGTATCCATGTAACAAGAAAAAAAAAATTATTGATGGTGTAAGGATGAATAAAGGATGTTATTTTGGACGAGGCCCTCTTCAATTATCATGGAATTATAATTATGGACAATTTCAGTATTGGTTACATTCTCAAAATATACAAGTTGATTTACTAAATAATCCTAATTTATTAATAAAAAAAATGGATCCACCATTAGCTATGTTAGCATCATTATGGTTTTATATGACACCACAACCTCCAAAACCATCAATGCATTCTATAATTACAGGTAAATGGTTATCCAGTTCAAAAAATAGAAAAGCTGGTTATAAAGATAGTGTTTTTGGTCCAACATCATTAGTTATTAATTATGAATGTTTTGGAGAGCAGATAGATGAACTTGTTGGAGGACCAGGAGAAAATCGTCGAATAAAAGCATATAGATGGTTTTCTAAGTATTTTAATATAACAACAGGTCCAGAAAAAACATTAACATGTAAAAATATGGTTGAAAATTTTGAAGGTATTCCTCATAATCATTCGTGGCAACCAAATTGGTCAACTACATGGAAACAAGAACCATGTGACTGTACACCAACTCAATATAATGGAGCATTACCATATTATGATCCTAAAATATATAATGATAATAACTATGATGAAATAAACGAACAAAATCGTTTAAGATGTATTTATTCAATGTATAAAAATCCAAAAAGATTCAATATTGATGAAAGTAATTCACCATGTATAAAATATAAAGTAAAATTGAAATTATCTAAATATGGAATAGAACAATAATTTTTAACATGCATTTAAACTTATTAAAATATATATATTATATTAAAATCACCAATTGAAAATAATTAAATTTAAAAACAATCTTTTCTTTTACGACTTTTAAAAAAATCTTCTATTTGAATTTCTTCATCTGGAGGGTTTTCAAAAGCTATAAGTCGTCTCTCAGTCCAAAAATCATTTATTATATCTTTATGCTATATATAAAAATGATCATTTAAAAGTAAAAAAGATAAACTTACAATAAAATTTTCAACTGGTTCCCATGTATTATATGAATGAGTATAATTTTTCCATTTTACCAAATATTTACAATTTCCATCATTATCAAATTTTGCATCAATTATATACTCAACTTCATAAGTTTCATCTTCATCTTCTTCTTCTTCTCTATTTTCAGTCGAAGTTTCACACGCTTCTTCTCTAGAAGACATTTTATTTCCTTTGTTTCCACTAGAAATTCTATATTCTTTTTTACCGTTAATTCCATAAATTGCATCAATATTTCTACATACAAATTCAGTCCAATTAATATTATCACTGACATCATTATTATCTTCTGGTTCTTTTGCATTCATTACTTCTGAATTTCCAACCATCATAACATTTAATAAATAATTTTGATAATATACTATTAAACTTTAAATAATTTTTAAAATAAATATTTCAGAAAGTACATGTAAAATAAAAAGATGAAAACAATTGATAAATTTTGTTAAAATTACATGTATATAAAAGTTGGAATAATATTCATTTATTGTATGATATCATATTGAACATATGTACATTGAATATATTTGTAATTTAATGTTGTTTAATTTATTTATTATTAATGGATAATCCTTAATATTAATAAATACTAAAATTTATCATATATTATTTTTATATAAATTTTAATAATTTAATTAAAAAATATTATTTTGAGGTAAAAATATTTAAAATAATAAATTTTTTTTGTCATAATATATAAAATAACTATTAAAAACTTTTATTAGAAGAAAAAATGTACAAGTTTTATGAAAAGATGATTTGAAAAAATGAAATTTGTGTGTTTGAAAATTTTAATATTAAGATATTTTTTTTTTCTTGATATCATTAACATTATTAGAGAAAATATATTTTAAAAAGTTACATATTTTTTAATTGGGTGGACCATTAGCAAGATTCTTTTTAGAGTATAGGAAATGTTTAAGATTAGGAAAAAGAATATTTAAATCTCCTGTAGGTTTAACAATATCACCTACTAATTCTAATTCAAGTAAATCATCTAATAAACTTTTGGTATATAAACAACTGGAGATTGGTGATCCTTTTTGCATAGTTATTCTTAAACTTTTTACACGACATTTTTTTAACATTGTTAATATTGAAGTGTTAGTGAGATCGAAACCTGTATATGTTGTATAGGAGAGATGTGAAAATGTTGCTCCTGATTCTCCTAATTGAAACATCATTTGACTTGATCTATCATTCAATTCATCACCTTCTAAATTTCCATTATTTACAATATCAAAATTCATTATAGATACAGAAGTTAAATTAATATCTTCATTAAAACATTCTACCGCTTCAGATAAACCAATTCTTTTTATCTGTTTTAATGTTTTTTTATGTTTTTTAATTAAATTAACAATAATCGGTAACTTTTGACCACAATATCGTCTTCGAATTAATAAATGTGTCAAAATACATTTATCACTTTCTAAAACTGGTTGAAGAAGTTGATTAAAAATAGATAATTCATTAATTTCCATTACAATATCAAGTTTTGTTATCATTCTTGACTTTTCTATTATTAAATTTATAAATGATAATGCCTCATCAATGTTTTTCATATTTGAACCCTGAACAGTGAAACTAGGTCTAAAATCATATTCATTTGCATTAGTATGTTTGATTTCAATCTGAAGTTCTGTATTTCTAGCCAATCCACTTGCTACACATATATAACTAAGATTATTTATTTTCTATAAAATAATAAAAAAAAAAGAAAAAATAATTATTTGAAATTAAATTTTATAATATACTTACCCTTGCAGAAAGAGCATTTTTAATTGGAGCAATAAGAGTAAATTTTTTTATAACTTCACTCATAATTAATGGATCCAGTTGTACAGCAGTTGATGTAGTAGGATACATAGGTACATTTAATGATTTCATCCAATGACAATTTCTATTATAATATGGATCAACATTATATGTATTATTAGAATTCAAAATATATTCAGACATTTTTTAAACTATAATAAAAAAAAAAAGTTTTACCATGTTAAATTAATTATAATAGACATTCACGATATATTTATATATATTTATATTAAATAAACAATGGATTGAAGGTTATTTCTTTAAACCAAAAGTACATATATAATTATTTTTATGATAAAATAAATAGTAATTTAAAATAATTGTACTATTGATATAATGATGAATTATATATTTTAAGTAAATGTTTTTTAATCAAAAAAATTTGATCATATTAATGTACTTTTTACTAATAATAATATTAATAAAAAAAAAAAAGAAAAGATAAATCTAAAAAATTAAAAACTAATTTTATTCAAAAAAAAAAAAAATTTTATCTAAAAATATAATTTAATAAAATAAGAATTAATATATAAAAAAGTTAATAAGATAAAATAATTATTTTCATGTTTAAAAATGAAATTTTATCAATCAAATTAAAACTGTTAAAAAGAAAGTTTATTGACCAAAGGTGCTTATGCGCATGAGTGTATGATAAACTAATGTAAGTGTATAGATAATAATACTCAATTAAAAGTTGAGAACAAGTTTAATATAAAGAAAACATATTACTCTTTTACAAATAAATATAAAATATTACCATACTAGTGGGTGAAGTTTATTGAAAATTGGTCTACTATCTTATATTTATATAAAAAATTTTAATCACTAATTTACCTACAATATTACTAAAAAAAAAAATAACTTGTGAGTGATAAATAAAAATTTTTGCTAAGAAAGTAAATAAATTTTTGTCTTATGATTTTTTTTCCGCTTATTCATTGTTATAATAAATAAAATGATTAGTGTAATGAAAAATATGAAAAACAATTGATAATAAGGGCACATGACATGGTTGGCAAAAAAAAAGATAAAATATTTCTAAATATATATTTATATTAATTTATAATATAGAGGAGGAGGCGAGTTAATGATGCTTATCGATAATTTAAAATGGGTATAACTTCTTGTCGGGAGGATATATATATATATATGTATCTTAGCTATAAAGATAGAATAAAATTAAATTGAAAGTGAAACATTAAATGAATAATGGCAGTTGAATGAAATAATATATATTTATTTTAAATAATACAAAAAATTTCATTTATAATAATCATAATATTTTAACTATATAAAAAAAAAATTCTTTATTATAATATAGTAAAAAAAATAAATTTGTTTTTTTACAGTAATCTTTTAAAGAATATTATTCAAATAAAAATAAAAAAAAAATAATAAGAATAATAAGACTGTTATTCATTACTATTATTATTATTTAAACAATTTGTTAAAGTACCAAAATATAATTTTAAAATTAAATAGTATTAGTCATTATTTAGCCAAGTAAAAAAAAAAAAAGATTTTTTTCAAATGATTTAAAAATTTGTTTTTAAATATACATTGAAAATTTTTCTAAAAAGTTACTTTAAAATTATACTATGTCATAAGAATGTAATTATTCTTTAATTGTTAATCATATATACATTACATTATAAATACAACATATGCCTTTTTATTTAAAGATTAGTAAACTTTTCTTGATATAACAATAGTAATAAGTTAAATAAAATATATTATTTTAACAAATAATTATTTTTATATATTTTTAATGAAAAGAAAAAATCTTTTTTTTTAGTTAAAATTGTAAAACAGTGTAGAAAAAAAATTTTTTTTTATTGCTGTATTCTATCAAGTAGTAGCAGATATACTAAACAAAAAATTTTTATTTGATAAATAATTTATACCACGTGTGTCCTTACTTCATAATTTCTGTTATTTGATCACGATTATAATAAAATGTCTAGTAAGTTAGTAACAGATGTTCATAGGAGAATCAAAGATTGCTTTTAAAATGTCTTTGGATATATCTTAAATCAATGAGTTTAAAAAAAAAAGAAAGAAAATTGATATTTATAAATTATAAAAATTGTAAACAATTTACACCACTCAGGGATAAAATTTTAAAATAATATCAATCAAACAACAAATTTATTCTTATCAATTTAATATACAAACTTTATTTTCGAAATATTTTTAAATTGACTATACTAGAGAAATTTATACTTTTGTGATAACATTAAGAGGGAAAAATAATGTAACTGATTCTGATAAAGATAAAAAAAAATGGTAATAAAATGTTAGATACTCGTGTCTTGCTTATTGGTAATAAAAAATATGTGTACGTTTGTTCTTAGTTTAGCTAAAAATAATATTTAAATATAATTAAATAAAAGATGTATATATATTTATAATGAGTAAAAATTAGTTCAAAGTATGTTTTTTTTATGTAGTCTTTTAGGCACCGAAAATCAAAGTATGTCTAATGATGTTTTATCAATTTAATATGTTTAAAATTCTATTATTTACTAATAAAAGTTACCTCTTATCAATTTGTTCAGGAAAAAGTTAAATAAAAATAAATATTAAAATATGTGATGATAACTTTATTTGTATATATAAAACAATTCTTTAACTAATCACGTTTCAAAGTTCCTTCCCTAAAATCAAAGTAAATTGAGATCAAAATTTTCTATAGTTATAATTATTAGTTACATATATAACATCTATCATTATAAAGTCATTTTAAAGCAAATAATAAGATAAAAGTTAAAATGAGTGTCATTTTTGTCACGTGGTGGACTTTTGCTTTGAAGATACCTGGAATATAAAAATATTTGCTTTTTAAAGAACTAAAAATTAAAGATTAAAGTAATAAAAAAATTGTCATTTTTTTCATATTACTTTTTTTTATGATAAAAAAGGATGATTTAATAAAAATTATAATGATGTTCTAGTGATTAGAAATACTATTTATTATTATTTTAAAATAATATTTTCTATGATATTTGTTAAAATAATAATATTAATAGAAAAAAAAATGATAAATTAAAATATTATAATATTTTTTCAAAAAATATCATTAAAGAAAAGAAATCTTTTTCAATCATAATAATTATTTTATAGTGTTCAATATTGATGACATAGGTTATTTGAACGCTTTTTTTAAATATATATTTCTGTTTTGTCTTTTATGTAATACCTGATATCTATACAATATATAGGTATGTTGAAGTATGGAAATGTCAAAATATTATTGTTAAATGGAATAACTTTTAACCTTTTATAACAGGTAGTAATATTAAAAGATTTTCAATTATACATTAATATATCATATATTTATATATTATCATTTTTTTTTTTACTTTCATTATGTCATTTTTCAATGATACCAAATTAAAAAAAAAAAAAAAAAAACTTTTAGTCATTTTATATAATGTATCTTTTATTAAAAATGATACTTTTTATAGATCAAGTCTTCTTAAAAAAAATATATTTTTTTTCTCTTTGCCTATTATATCACTAATTTCATTGTATATATTATTTCTATGTACATAAAAAAAAAATTTTAAAATAACAATATTATTAGAAGCATCACAAATATAGGTATAATAAAAATAATGAATTACATAACATTATTCAAGTATTGGTTTTATTAAATAATACATATATATTTAATAAAAATTGATAAATATAATATTTTGAAAATGAAAGTAAAAACAAAAGTATATTTGCAAAAAAGAATGGATATAGACAAAAATGACCTTGAGGAAAATTTGAGATTGATTTATTTTTACTAATTTTTTTAAACCTACTATAACGAGTATTTTAAGATATTTATTAAAATTTACATTTCTATTACTTTAAAGTTGATCACATCGTTAAATCTAATAAAAATACTATATAATAATATAATTCGTATAACAAATTTTAAAATTATTTGTTTAATATATATTATGACTTTGAAATATAAAAAAAAAAAAATAAATTTTAATCAATGAATAATATATATATGTACATGTAATTTATTACACCTGTTGTAAAGCTAAAAATAAAAATTATTTTATTATATATATTTTATTTTTATAAATACTATATTTATTACAAAAGTATAGAAATGAGGAAAATATTTAATATAATATATTAAAAATTATATAATAAAAAAAAAAATTTTATTTTTTTTAAACTAATAATTCTATTAAATAAAATTATTCTAATTTTTTAATTTATAGATTTTGTAAAATATCAATTTGACTTGTTTAAAAATAAAGATAAAATGATGTGTTTAGTAAAGTTAATAATAAATAAAACAATACTTTATATCCTTTTAAAATGTGAAAAGATTGGAAACATGAAAATTGGTGGAGTGTATAAATGAAAAGAGAGATAGGCTGCAAAATTAGTAGTTGAAAAATAAATGTGAATCGTGACAACATATATAGCTTGTTCCTTCTAAAAAGATTATTATAAATATTTCTTCTTTATTATAAAAATATTATATTTATTTAAAGATTTCCCACTCATTATTTATAAAAAAAAAAAAAATTTTGCAAAAACAAGAGAACTTTTAACTTCCGAATAATTGTATTATATATATATAATATTTACGAGATTAAATAAAAAGAAAAAAAAAACAACATTAACAACACAATTAATTTTATTGTATTAATTCAAATAAAATTAGAAAAAGAAAAAATTAAATGTAGTAATAAATATATAAATTATTTTAATCACTTGAAGTTTCTCCCATTCTTTCTCCTCTTGTCTTTTTTCTATTAAGTTTCCATATTTGAATATATGATTCTGTTAATGTTATACTTTGAGCTAATATTTCTTTTACATGCATATCCTCTAATTCAAACCACTTTTTAGTAGCTTTATGTAATAATTGTATTCGATATGTTCCAGAATCTGGTTTACCATCATGAACAATATTACATAACAAGTCATATGTTGTATATTTATGTGTTGATCTGGCTTCTTGTGATAAATAGTCATAAAAGTCCACATTACTAAAAAAAAATGTAAATATTATATTATTTTTTTGAAAAAGAAAAACTTACGATATAGGGAAATTAATAATAGTAGGGTTTTTCTCAACATAAAATTGATTTTTTTGAAAACGTTTATATGTTACAATAAGATATTCTGGAAGGTGAATTAATTCAAAACGTTTAATAAAATTTTCTTTATATGTTTTGTATTCTTTTTCAAAAATTCCATTATATTTTTGTAATAATACTGTTAATGGAACTTGTGGTATAATATTATTTAACAATTCATCCCTATATAATGGTGCTGGTGGTAATTCTAAAGGTAAACATAAAAATGGCATTTCTTTAACTTTTATTTCTTTTTCTGAGGGTGAATTTTTTAATTCAGTATCAGAACTAGATGATATTTTAGTAGAATATTCCTTCATTTTTCCTCTAAATGTTTTAAATATTATTGATGAGTTACTTTTATTTGTACCATTTAAAGATAAATGAAGAGCATTAAGAAAGAAACTTAAAAATTCTGAAGCATCTGATTGTTTAATTATTTGAAATTTTTTGTCAGAACAAATGACAACTGCTTGAAGGAGTTGATGTGGTGATACATGAGATTTAAATGCTCTTGGATTCCATAATTTTCTAATAGTTTCACCAAATCTTGTACCTAGAATATGCATTTTATCACTGGGACCTTTAATGATACCCATATAATTATCAGGTTGTAAAAAAAAATTTCTTATTGGTGGTACATGTGATAATGCATGAAGGATAACATTAAAATAATCATTGTGTTTAATATTATTTAAACCAACAATACCAGGATAATATGATTTTCCATTTAAAGTACGAAATATTTTTGTACCATCATCTATATCTTTAATTTGTTGATTTGTAAATGTTGGATCTAATACATATTTAATATCTTCAAGTGATGGATCTATAATTTCATAATTATCAGGAAGGCAATAAAATTTTAATGTTGTTAAATTAATAAAAACACGATGATCTTCATCCAATGAATGTGTATAAGCATGAGATCCAGCACCACGACCTTGATAATATTTTCCACAAATAAGGCAAGCATAAATGTTAATGTGTGATAATGATACAGAACATAATTTTTCAAAATCAAAATCAAGAACAGATCTAAAATTAAAGATGATTTAAAAAATTAGTTAATATTTATGTAGAAATACCTATCAATTGTAGCAAGAAAAGGACAATCTTTTGAAGGTTCTTCAATTTGAGCTTTTTTTAAACTTCTCACAGGTGTATCATCTTCATCAATTTCTTCATTTTCTATCTTACTACGTTTAGCTGGAATACCAAAATTAACCATTATTTTCTAATGTAAAAAAAAAAGTATCAAGAATACAAATTTTCTTGAAAGGAACTATTTAAATAAATTCACTCATTTTGGAATAATATGTATTTTAGGTTTCTTTATTTTACACTAGTTTCTTTTATAAAGCCAATGAAACTAGTGTAGTTTGATTGAATATATTTTTTACATTACAAAAAAGTGTAATTATTATTTTTATTAGTTTGATTTTAATGATAAAAATTTAATGTTGTTTTTAAACTTTTGCCTCAAACAAAGACATTTATAATATTTCCTAATTTTATTGATAATTTTTTATGAAAAATTTTATTGTAGCATCATCTAAATGACATAACAGGTTTATCTTTATAAAAATTTTCTCCATGGTTTGTCTCGGAGATTTATCAAATAGATAAAAGCTGTTTTAGTTTATTTATTTGATAAGAGATGTAAAAAACGTACCTTTATTAAAAATAATTTATTTTAAACAGTTACAATAATTTATTTAAATTATTAATTTGTTTTCAAAACCTTGATTTGTTTTTTTCCTTATTCTTATTTCAAAACAATCTTACATATAAAAGTGTATTTTTTATTATTTTAAAAGTATTAAAAACTATATAACAATAAAATATAATTATATATTTATATCTTTGGAAATAAAAACTTCATAAAAAGATTACAAACTTTAAAAACTTGAAATCATAGATTAAAATATTTGATTCATTTATCATATTATATGTTATGTATTATGTTTTTTTTTTAAATGTATTTCTTGTAAGTAACTTTATGCCAGCAAACAATAACATGTTTGTAGAAAGATGAAACAATTAAAAAAGACATATTTTTTTTATTTTAATTACATTATGAAAAAAAAATGGTTCCTCAAAAGAGTGTCAGAAAATACTATATTAAAAGTAGAGAATAAAAATTAAATTTGAAAAAGGCTAGTATTAATTATGCAAGAGATAATGAATCTTCTTGTTTATGTCTAACTTTGTATATAATCTTATGTAATTAAAAAATCTGATTTTTTACTTTATTGACAATTAATCAAAAATAAATAATTAATTTAACAATAACTATATCATCATTTGTATTATAATAAATTGGAAATAAAAAATTATTTGGAATAAAGGGAAATATAATGATTAAAAATCTTAGAAAATTAATAGAAAGATGAAAAGATAAGTTTTACTAGTTGATGCTAATATTATTAATTTAATTCTTTTTATTCAAATTTTTAAAATCACCTTGTTAAAAATCAACATTTTTCGGCTTAGTTTAATATATTTATTCAGGTTTGAATGTAATAAAATTTTCATTAGTTATTTTAATTTAATATGCACCAAATAATATTATTAATTTAATTTAGATAAAAACTATGAATTTAATTAATTTAGAAATACTTTTTTTTTTAAATTTCTATTTATTTGATAACAAATTAAATTTTAAAAATAAACTTTAGTATTTTATCTGTGTTAAAAAAAATGTATATAAATATTGGTAAAATGATTAAAAAAATTTTTTAGATAAAAATAATATAATTATTAATAATATACAAAATATATAATAAATAAAATAATAGGTAATAATTTTTAAAAGATCCTTAAAATATAAATGGATAAAAATCATATTCTTAAAAAGTAAAAATTGACACTGCACCTATCTTATCAATAGTTTATTGTTATACCGGAAATTGTCATGAAAGATTATTTATATATAAAGAAAAAAGTATAAACTATCAAAATACAATAAATATAAAATTCATATTAAATACTTTTATTCATTAATAAATAAAATAACAAAATTAAAATAAATATAAGAAAGTTTTTAATAAATAAATTTTATCAATAAAAAATTTATATAGTTACATTTGTATTATAAATCTTTTATATTTAATAAAGCAATTATACCTAAATATAGATTTATATATTTCATATAGACATATTCTCTATTTATTATATAATAATTTTTCTTATCAAAATCTTATCAAAAAAGCATCAATTTTCTTACCAAATTTTTAGTAGTTACAGATCACACTTATAATGTTAATACAATTATAAAAAGAATTGATCCTATTTTTTGTTGTCAAAATTTATTATTATTATTATTATAATATAAGGTAAAAAAAACTATTATCTTATTTAATTATTTTTATTTATTTAATATTTGTATTAAAATTATGATTACAAGTAAATTCGTAAAGTTATCATTTTTGTATCTTGGTATTTTAATCAGTCTTATAACGTTAACAAAATGTGATCAGTATTGTTGTAAGTGTAATTTAATTTTATTAATAATTAATTATCATATTTTAATTATTATTTTTATAGTAACATCAATAAAATTTTATGATGATGATGCAATTAACTCAAATATTACAACTTGCACTCAAGAAAGTTTAGATGAAAGTAGAAATACTATTATAAATAAAACTAAAAAATCATTTGGTTATCAAGCTAATATTTGTGATAGAACTTATGTCCTTGATTTAGGTAGTGAATTTACTTCACCTGATGATTTTGATAATTTAAAAGTTTTTATCTATCAATCATTAATTGAATGTTTAGATAGGAACATAGGACATTCTATATTTGTTAGTGTTTTTAATAATAGTGTATGTATAATTTTATTAAAATTAATTTTTTCTTTTTTAATATTTTTTTAGGAATCAAGTAAAAAATGTTGTGGTAAAGCTGGTTGTTTACATGCTATTAATGAATTACCTTATGATAATGCTGTTAAACCATTTTTTAATAAAAATCTTATTTGGAATGAGACAAATTTTTCTATCAATTATAGTAGAGAATTTTTAAATCAACTTAAAAAATTTGAACAACAATATTGTTCAAAAAATTCAGTTGTATTTATAACTAATAGAATTGTTAAACTTGAACCTGATAATATTATATTTTCTAATATTCAACAAGTTTTAAATTATTATTGTTCATCATTAACAATATTATTAGTTGGTAGAAAAGAAAGTACTTATGAAATATTAAAAAATTATTATGGTAATATTTCTAAAGATATTTATAATATTCCTGATTTATCATGTACAGAAAAAGTTGTAGAATGTATTGTACCATGTCATGATATGTTATATGATAAATGTTCATCACAAAATTTTACATCTTGTAATAGATCTGATCATCTACCAACAGTTGCAACAAGACCAACAATAATTCCAGATCCAAATCCACAAATACCACATATTATTTATGTTTATGGTATTTCAACAAATATGAGTCATAAAAAATTTAATAAAATGCAAGAAACAATCAATTCTTCTATATATGAATGTTTTAATATTGATTCAACAAAAATAAGTGTTATGTTTATTAATTATGATATTGATGTTACAACAGATTGGTTAGATACTCCTGATAATATATTAAATTCATTGAATCTTGAAACATTTAATGATGTATCATTAACTATCAATTATCCATATGATGAAACATCATCACAAATAACTAAAATGATAAAATTTGCTATAACAACAATAAATAATAGTGAAATTAAAAATTCAGATAAGAAAATAATACTTTTAACAGATTTTGTATCATTAAATTTTACAAATTCAATTAATAGTATTTCAAAAAATAATTTAAAAGATATTATTTTTCAGGTTTATTGTTTTACTGAAATATCTTATTTATATTATAAACATAATACATCATTTGCCAATGGTGATGTTTTTTATTTACCATTTAATAATTCAGCTAATACATTTCATTTATGTTCACCTAAACCATCTACAACAACAACGACAGAAAAAATTCCATCTGATGTTGGAAGTAATATAGGTATTATACTTATTGCTACACTTGGTACATGTGCTATATTATTTCTTATACTTTGTGGTGGAACTGTTTTATATAGAAATCGTGTTAAAAATATTAAACTTCTTGAACAAAATAGTGATTATAATTGTGATTTAACTATTGAAGGTGCTGATATTTATGAAATTAAATGGAATAATTTATTTTATTCATCTGAAAAAATAGGTAATGGTGCATATGGTCAAGTATATAAAGGTACATATATGGGTATACCATTATCAGTATCAAAAATATGGAAAAGTCAACCACCATCATTATTATATAAAAATTCTATGCCTATAGCAATAAAAATATTACCAAAAACAGCTGATGAAAAAGCTAGAGAAAATTTTTTACATGAAATTGAAGTTATGAAAAAAATTGGTTATCATGATAATATTGTTGGTATGGTTGGTTGTATAACAAAATCACAACCAAATGCATTAATAATGGAATATTGTGAAAATAAAGATTTATATAGATTTATTAAAAATATGAAAGCTGATTTATCTATTAATAATAATTCAATGGAAAAAAGATTAACATGTCAATTATATTTATTAACATTTTGTATGCAAATAACATCAGGAATGAAATATCTTGTCTCAAAAGGTATTATTCATCGTGATTTAGCAGCAAGAAATATATTAATAGATGGTAAAAATATTATTAAAATTGGTGATTTTGGTTTATGTATTGAAGTTAATAATAATGATACTATTAAAAGTTTAGATGGTATTACAATACAAAGAAAAAATGGTATTATAGCAGCTCAAAGTTATAAAACACAAAAACTTCCAGTTAAATGGTTATCACCAGAAAGTTTAAGATCAACTATATTTACATTTAGTAGTGATATATGGAGTTTTGGTATGGTTATGTATGAAATGTATTCATTTGGTGGTGTACCATTTCATGAAATTGAACCATGTGATTTATTAAATCATATTATTAAAGGTAATAGACCACAAAGACCTGAATTTTCAAGTTCTGAAATATATAATATTATGGAAAGGTGTTGGGAAGAAAATCCAGAAAATAGACCAACTTTTGATGAATTAAATAGTGAATTTATGGTGTTACTTGAAAATACATCTGATACAGGTGTATATGTTGAATTATTAACAGGTTCAATATATTATAAAAATGTTGCACCAATAATTGATAATGAAATTGAAGAAGACCAAGATAATAATATTTTAAAATTAAATAAAAAACCATTAAAACAATCATTAAGTGCAAATGCTAAAATTGATACTTTTTCAAAAAGTAATAATGTTTTACGTTCTAAAACAATGTTATTACCAAACTTTGTTAAAAGACTTAGTCGTGATTTTACTGTTAATCATAATCAATTACATAATATTTCTAAAAAAGATTCATTCTTTTATGATGATAATCCAAGACGTAAAAGTGAATCAATTATTTCTGGAACTCCAACATCACCTTCTTTTATGGATAGTATTAATGAATTTAAAAAAACTCTAACAAATTCAACATCAAAAATTTTTTCAAAACGGGATTAAAATTTCAATCACTAAAACAATATCCAATTATTTTTATAATATCTAACATTATTGCATAATTTTTTTTTAAATATATTTTTATCATGTATTTAAAAAGTATTTTCTTATCAATAAATCAATTCTTAATATTGTTATCTTTTTACTAGAATTAGTAAGAGTATTTATCTATAAATACTTATAGATATTTATATTTGATATAATATTGTATTATTTCAATATTTTTCAAAAAAATTTTAAAATGAAATCATTTATTTTTTACATTTTTGGTAAGTTAAAAATAAAATATTAATAATAATAATATTTTTTTAGTTGGAATATTTTTACCATTTATTAATGGTGTAGTTGTTTTTGATAATAATTTTAATACGAATAAATTACCATCAGCTTATTCATGTAATTACGGTATTTTTTCTTCAGCTCTAAATACCGTAAGTTTTTTATTTTTTTATTTATAATAAAAATTTATTATATTTTGATATTTAAAGTTTATAACTGATGCAAATATACAAAATCTTGGAACAAATTTAACAACAAATGGTAATAATCTTCAAACTGCTATAAATTTACTTTTAACAAATGCTTATACAACTAATGAATCAACAACTCAGGATACATTTTATAAATTATGTGCAGCACAAAAAACATTTTATGGAAAATTAGGATATCAAAATGTTTTAGGATGTTTAAATGTATTAAATCTTGTCACTCATAATTATACTTTAAATGATGCTTATCTTTTTGAACAAATTTTTACATCTTTAAATTATCAATGTTCTTCTGGTTTTAGGATTAATATTGCACATATTAATGATTATGCTTTTACTCTTGTTAATAATGCAACATTGATAGGAAGTATAACAAATAACTTTTATGGAACAATTAATTTACCATCAACTAATGATGAACAAAAATGTTCTGCATTAAAGAAATACCATAATAATATGGGAAATCTTTTTGGTAAAAATGGTAAAAGTACTGAATTTGCTTATGTTATTTGTCAACAGTATGCTTATTATATGTTAATTAAAGTTCCACAATGTTATCTTTTAACATATAATTGTAATTTTAATGATTTTTTAAATATTAATTAATTTTTTAATATATTAAATATAAATAATTCTCATGAATAAATCATTTTTATAATTCTTAGTTAAAGAAAAACAAAAAACAAAATATTGCTCCAAGAAAAACAAGATAATCGGTTTTGTTATAATTAAAATCAATGTTTACAAAAATAGATTCTGATAATAATATGTAATAAAAAAAAATTGAAAAGTAGGAAATATAAATAATAATAAAAAAAACTTGTTTAACTATATTGTAAAATAACAAGAGATTAATTTTTATACAACATTTAAATCAATGTTATTTAAATAAAGTAAACTTTTTATAAATAAAAATTAATAGAAATTTATAATATTAAAACAATTTTTTTAAAAAAAAAATATATATATATGCACAATTAATTAAATAATTGATTAATATTATTGTTAAAAAAAAAGAAATATAAAAAAATTGTATTATTTATCAAATTAAAAAAAAAATACATATATATATTTTGTATAAGTAAATAATCTTTATACAAATATTAAAAGAAATATTATATGATTAATATTTGTGTATTAAAGTACAGATATATGTGTTAAATTATCTACAACAATATTTTTGTGATAAAGATGCTATCATTTTGTTATTGCACTTCAATAAAGTTTCAAAAATAATTCTTTTTTTTTCATTAAAACAAAAATATAAAAAAATTTAATTAATAAAAATTTGTTTGAAAAAGATGAGGAAATATAAAGAAAAGAATAAACTATATTAAGTTCATTCATACTAGGAATAAATATAGTATTTTCTTTTTTTAAAAAAAATATATATATTAATGATAATAACATTTTTCTAAATATTAAATAGTAGTAAGAGATATATGTAAGACTAGAATGATTTTTAAGTTTAAATTATTATACATATCTAGGTATTTTCTTATAATCATGACAATAATTTTTCATATTTTCTTACAAATCAAAAAAATGATATTAAATTGCTTTCTCTTTACTATTTTTAAATTGTTAAAATACTTTACATGTTCCAATATTCCAATAATCTATATTCATTTTTAATTTACTAATTGATAAAGTTAATATAAAAGAAAGGTAAAAAAGTTTGTTTTTTTTTGTTATTTTTGTTTTTATGAACCACTCATAGAAAATTTCCAGTCACCGTTATAATTTCCATTAGTTCCTGTTGTGGCACAGGCTGGTGCACCATAAGCAAAATAATCCATTCCTGGCATTCCAGTTGTTGGATAGGTAGTATATGGACCACCATAACCATTTTGTCTAAAATTTTGTCCATAATTACTTGCCATTGTACTATTAATTGTATTAAGATAATTTTGTTGTTGAGTAATTGGTGAAAGTAATGGATTTGTTACTTTTTGATCTTCATCTGGTGATCTTGGATCATGTACATCATTATTAAGTGATGGTGTTGGATTATTAGAAGCATCATGTTCCATTTTTAAATCTACTGTATCAGAATTACCACTATTTGAGGTATCAGAGGAACTATTTGTACAACTAGATGGTGTTGTTGAAATATTTCCAACATTTCCATTTATACTATTAGATGCCCCGTTTCCTGAACCATTTGTTGACTTTTTTTGTTGCCTTGCTTTAGCACGACGATTTTTAAACCAAACCTGTAATTATACAAAATAATATATATATATATATAATGATGATGATGATACATTTTTAAAATAGTGTATAAAAATGATTAAAAATCAATTAATAAAAACAAGATATACTGTATTTTATAGATACATATTTTATTTATTCACTTGGTTAACTCAAACCTGACAATAATATGCATCATTTTTTCCCCTTCATTTCTCTCTTTTTCATCCTACTCTTCTTTTTTCTTCATCTCTTTTTAATGTAAAAATATATATATATACTACATATAAAATAAATTATTTTAAAGTTATGTTAGCAAAGACAAACTAGCTTAATTTAAAGGGTACTGTCTATATAACAATTGTTAATATATATCATCATCTAAAGTTAATCACTTTCACTAATTTTATAAAATAAACGTGTCCTTAAACATTCCATCATCTATGGTAAAATTTCGATAATTTTTATATAATAAAAATTATATTTAGAAAAAAAAAAAAAATCTTTTTCCCTACAACTATATTTAAATGATGTGTAATTTTATGAATCAACTTTTAAAATACTAAATATTATGTAAACGTCACATATACACACATATATAATTAAATTTTTATAATGATGAAAATAAAAATTATTTTACTAAAAATTATCTAGAACTAGATAAATTTTACCATTAAATTAAAAAAAAAATTTTTTTTTATTTATTAAATTAATAGGTAATAATTAAATAAGTTTATTTAATTAATTATATCAATAAAAACTTTAAAATTATAAATGATAAATAAAAATTTATAATATAAATATTTTAAATATTTATATTTTTTTAATTATTATTTTTCCTAAAGTTTCATTATGTGTGTTGTTTAAATATTGTTATGAAAAATTTAGAGAAAAAAAAAACAAAATTTAATAGTATATTTTTGTAAATAAATAGTAAGAGTATTTGTTTTACTACTAATACTTTGATTGTTTAAGGTGTCATGATAACAAAATATTAGATTAATTTTATCTTTTTTTTTTTGTCTCTTACCTGAACTCTACTTTCTGGAAGACCAATTTTTGCAGCCATTTCCTCTCTCATAAAAATATCAGGATATCTTGTTTTTGTAAAATAACTTTCTAAAACCTCTAGTTGACTTCTTGTAAAAGTTGTTCTTTCTCTTCTTTGTTTTCTGAAATTTAAATAACTTAACATTTAATAAAAGACAATGCTTATCATGAGGAACTTACCTTGGAGGAGCACCACCATTCCAGGTGAAACCAGCAGATTGACAATCTGCCAATGGATTTCCCATATATCCCATAGAAGCAGCACCAAGGAAATTTGTTGGTGCTGCTGGAAATCCAGCCAAAGTTTGTGTTGGTGGATAACCAACAGACTTCGAAAAATATGAAGCCATATTAGCGGCTTGATTCATATTAACAGCAGCATTGCTTACAGATACAGAGGGTAGGCAAGACATATCCTGAAAAAAAGATAAATGTAGGATAAAAGTGATTAATATTACTTATGAATGATAATAGTATTTAAAATGGATGAAGGCATTATTTAAAAAGGTTAAGCCATCATTGGTATTTATTATTATAAAAAAAAAATGTATATAATAATTATGTATCCCTTTTTTCTCTCCTACTTTTTTTTTTCTCTTTCATATGAAAAGCATCGCTTAATTAAAGATTAATTTTTAGAATTATTTATGGCGAAATTAATATATATTAAAAAGTTTTATTAACTCTTCCTATCTTGGGGTAATAAGGTGATTCAAAAGTAAGTAAGGAAAAGTAGTATTTAGTATAGGATGATGGGGTTTTCAAAGCATGGTTATTCCTTCCAATACCCAGATAAGCAGTCTTCTCATCCAGGATAACCATCAAAACCTAAAGCAAACACATTGAAAGAAAGAAGGAGATGAACTGATTTATGATTTTGACAATGAGAATCAAATGATAAAGTAGGTGGAGATTAAAGGGGTGTTAAGGCGCGGAGAGGTAATGTCATTGGTTAACTAAAATATTGTCACGCCCAAGCCATGGAAAAGTAAAGAAATTAAATTGATTGTAATAATTTAAAAAGAAGAGATAAGCTTTTTTGGTCCAAGATTAGCCATGGATCAGTAGGTGATGATCGAGCTCATGACACTATATACTATCTGGAGAGTATGTATCGGGATTTGAAATAATGGCTGAATAAAAATTGAAAAGAGACAGTTAAATAATTTAACACATTTAAACTTCTCACTATTTTATATTTTCTCTTCTTAAAATTATTTTCAACAATCCTAAAATAAAATATTCAATGTTTTTAAAGTGTCACTAACATATTTAGCTTATTGTTTCATCTTTTCATCTTAATTGTATGACTTCCTAATCAAGTATTATATGGTGTGAAATAACATTTTAAAATATCTCTTTAATTATATATATAAATATATATATATAATATTATAGATGTTAAAAAGGGAAATGTTAAATTTTTTAAAATAAAAGTTATATTAAAAAAAATTTTTTTTTTCTACCATATACTTATATATATAATATTAATTTTATTTTATTATATTAAATCATTTTCCATTCTTATCTAATTTTCTTTTCTCACCTTCTATATTATTATATAGTATTTTAAATTTTAATAATCATTATAAAAATGAAATATATTATCATATTTGATATGGTAATGTTTAAAAAAAAAAAAGACGTAACAAGGTATTTCATGTTAATATAGTATAACAATTTTTATAATACTTTTATGTTCCATTTGATTGATAAATATTTTTAATATATACAACTATTTTTGATTGGTGAATGGTTCATAAATTATGTACCTTGAAACAATTAACTAATCCAAAAATATTTATTTAATCAATTTTGTTATCATATTCTAAGAGGATTAATAAATAGTAATGCTTTAATAATTTTCATGATATCAAAATTATGATTCTTTATAATATATATTACTTTTATAATATATTCAAAAAGGCAATTGTATTATAAATTATCTACAAAAATGAAATTCAAATATGGTATATTATTGATGTTAATATATACTTCAAATTTTTATCAACCATAATATAATAAATATTTATAATATTGTTAAAATAAATATTTTAGCTAAGTTATGTTGTTATACTGTATGTAATATATATATATTTATTTATATATAGTATATATATTAATTACAAAAATAAATATATTATTTATCAATTAACCTGTCTTGTTCTTTTAATAGTTTTATTTAAGTGCCATTCACAAACTTTTAATAACGGAATTACAAAAAAAAAAAACTAAAAAACTCAAAGAGTACATAAATTATTAATATTTAGATTAACACTTAATATAATATATACATATATGACAAATAGTTGTAGTTGTACCTTATATATAAGTATTTAGCTAACAAAATTTATCAACATTACTTTTTTCCTCATACATGGTATAAAATGCCGACATTAACAGAAAAAAAATAGGTAGGTGAAGTATATGTATATGGAAGGATTATCGCGGAGAACACTTTTTAATTCAATCATTCAAAAAAAGTTTAATCCTTGTCAGTTGATGGTAAAGAACAAACTTATAATCGGTTCTTCACTTTGTAAAAAGACCTTTACCGCTTCAATTAATAAAATCAAAAATATACTATTGGTAACATGAAATAAATTAAAGGTAAATAAACAAATACCATGAAAAGTGAGAATTAAGATGAATCAAGATAATGAAAAGAACAAACTTCATGACTTTTATCCAGCTTAAGTTCATTCATATATTTAATTATTTGGTGAATGATAAAAGAGGAAAGTTGAGTGCGGCTGGCGGTATTATTTTATCTTATAGGTATATAAAAAGATAAATACCCTAACATTATATATAATTTCTAAGAATTAAAATAATATATCCATATCATTTACTATATTACAAAAGGTTAAATTAATAATATATAGTTACAATAAAACAAAAACAAAAAAAAGAAAGCTATTTAAGGGTAATTGAGTGTTAATGATCTCTAAAAAAATTAGCCGTTTTTATTTATCACATTTACTATAATCCTCCTTATAAAAGACTATTATATATATTCCTAAACCATAAAATAACCTCATAATTTTGATACATGTCCTCAACTTAAACTCTTTTTACAATTTTATTAACAAGGTCATTTATAAAAGTTGATGGTATATTAAATAAGAAAACTGTCAATATAAATTATACTATATTAAGACTTTTTTTTTTATTAACTATTTTGTACAAAAAGACATCTTGTTCACATCACAGCTGCATTTTTGGTACTTTATATTATAATAATATATAAATAATACAAAAAAAAAAAAATAATAGAATATCAATTTTTTAAATTATTTTATTATCTTCTAATATATATAGAACATATTTATCATACTTTTTAAATATATTAACTTTTTAATGTATTAATATACATAATAAATACTACCCTAGGAGATGGTCACTTTTTTTTTATAAGAAATATTAATAAATAGTTCCTATTTAGGACATATTAAAAATGTATCAATATAAATATTTATACTATTATAATATATTCTTTTCAAAAAGTTTAAATTTTAATAAATAAAAAAAATTTTTTTTAGTGTTCATTTGATTGTGGAATGATAATTTAATTAGTTTTTGGAATATAAAGACCTCCAAATGGGCTAAGAAATTTTTGATTGGTGAATAATAACATGGTACAATTATTATTATTATTTTTTTTTTACTTTTAAAATTGATCATGATAAAGAAATACTAATATAAAATAATATGATAGAAAAAAATAATAAAAATTATATATATTTTTTTTAATCAATTTTATTTAACTAAATAAAATTTTTAATTATAACTTTCATATCATTTTCTAAGTTTATTATCTTTTTTTACAAAATTTGTACTTCCTCATCATAAAGTAAATTTAGATGTACATTTATATATATTATTTTTTTATAATATTATCAATCATTAAATATCAATAGTCAACATGTCTTATGTCTATAACATTCTCTTTCTATCTCATTCTTCTTTTGACAAATTTACTTCAACAAACATAATAAGGTTAAGCTGAGATTTCTTTATAAGCTCCTGATCACACGTTTTTACTAATAAATGTACATTCCACAAATATAACTATATTCTTACTCTACCGTTGTAGAATTATATTTATTTTATTATTTACCAAAAGTCTTTACCATTCTCCTCTCGTTACACATCATTTATTTCTGTTATTTTTGAGGTAAAACAAAATGAATCAAATATTGAAATATTTTTATATTTCTTCTTCATTTTTTTTTTTAAATAAGATAGTATATTATTGATATATATATTTAATGATAATAAAAATAATAAAAAAGACATATATTAAAAATAAATTTTAAAAAGATTCTTTTTAAGGTTAATAATTATTGTATATAAAATAAATAAATAAAAAAAAAAGGTTACGCTATGTAGTGATAAAAATAATTGTTTTCATCATAAAATAGTTTATTAATCCTCATTAAATTTAATGATATACAGTATAAAAGTATGTTAAGTTTTATAATTCTACCAATCACATATATGAAAAGGATAGAATATTTAATATATGTATATATATAATATAATATTAGTTATAAAATAGAAGAAGATGATAAAAAAATAAGTTTAAAGTAATTATATGTTAATGATGTTCCTATTTATGACCTTAAAGAGTTAAATTTTTATAAGAGTATTAATAAACTCTGGAAAAAGATTTAACTTTACTCAAAATAAATTATTCTTATTTTAATAATTGATGTTTAAATTTTATTTTAAAATATATTTAAATGATGAGAATCATTTAATTTACATTTATAGCTTTAAAATAAATTACTATATAAATTGGAAAAAAAAAGATGATCACCTAATAAGTAGATGATAAATGTGATGTAATATTGTATATCTGCTTTCTTTATTTTAAATGAAAGACAAAATATAACTATAATTTATTTTCATTTAAATACTCTAATTAATTTTCTCTTTTACTTTTATCATTTAAATAATACATTTCTATTTCGGTAAACTAAAAGATTTCCCCATTACTTAATTTTATAAGAATGAGAAAATTATTTCTATTTTTATTAAGTAAAAAAAAAAAAGTTTCTTATAACAAATTTTTATCATGAAATATTAGATGAAGGGAATCTAAATATATATCAATTTAAATATATTTCTTTTGTTTGATATTGATGTTAAGATGATACAATATGTAAACAAAACAAATAGATAGTTGCAGGTGTTAAGAAGAAAATACAATTATATCATATGCTTTAATAAATTTTAAATATGTACTAGATACATTGAAATAATCTTATGATTTAAGAATATCAAAAAAGTATGATTACTTAGTTAATTGACATGGATGAATGTATCTGTTACACCATTTTGTTTAAAATTTAATTTGTGTTACGCGATAAATTACAATTTATATATAGATAATTAGTAGAACAAACCTCAAAAAAAAAGATAGATAGTAAAATGATACGGTACTCCATATAAATTACCATATTATTATGGTGTCATAAATCTAACTATACATTTAATTATATCCTTTTTTATTAATAACAATATGAACTTCTTTTCATATTATATTTTTTAAATTAAGCTTATATGTATAAAAAAAACAACAGAAAATCATTTTACCATAATAATTATCTTTTAAACATGTCAAATATCATAGATGAAAATTTATTGATAAGATACTTTTAGAAATCATATATATTAATTGTATGCTAATATAACAGTACAATTACATAATATAATACTCTATCAAATTCACTTTACTATTGATGAAATTAATGGATAAGAATGTTTGTATATGTTTGTTATTCTTTCACAATTTTGTGTACCTTCACACTTCCTGATTAAGACAGCTAATGAAGGTCATATACAAGTATATTACAAGAAAATAATTATCTTTAGCTAAACTATACTTCTTGATCTTTTTAACAAATATATACATTTTAAGCAACAGTGTGAAAATAAATATAGATTATGATAAATGAATGTATAAATATATATTTATATATAAATAATAATAATATGATATTTTTAAATTTTCTTTCTTATCAAATTCCAAAATAAAGAAGATACTTTATTTTCTTCTTTTTTTTTTTAAACTAGAAAAAAAAATGAAATATTTTCTTTTTGACTTATTAAATGTCAATAATAAATAATATAACTAAATTAATAATAATAATATATTATTATTTATCATATTTGTAACTTATATTTGAAGCAAGGATTTAATAAAAGAAAAGACAATAGTATTTAAATTATCTACAATACAATTTTTCTCCTCAATGTCAATATGTTTAATGTGAGGCAAAACAAATATCTTTGTTATTTGCAGAAGCTAAATGGTTGGATTAATCTGTGGTAGTTAGGATTACTGTATTTCATTTAGATAATAATTATAATAATAATGTGAGGGAAACTGAGGGAAGATTAATATGTTTAATCATACTAATTTAAGGATTTTTTTTTCTTATTTTCATTATCAAAACCAGTTGCTCCAAATTATTATGAATAATATTTATTCAATTTTAAAATACAACAAATGAAGATGAAACAAATTTAGGGATTATTACAACTTATCATTTTAGTGTATTAATTATGAAAATTATTAAAAAAGAAATAAAATTTTATGGTATAACTTACATTAGGTAATGGACTGAATCTAAATGTAGAAACATTCCCTAATGTTGATGAATTGATATAATTATAAACACCATTTGTAGGATTTTGAAATTTAACCATTGTAATATATATTATTACTAGCTACTTTTTTTTTATCTTTTATATATAAGAAGAAAAAAAAAATCTGCTTTCTATATAAGTATAAAATTAATACAAATATTATGATACCAAAGATAGATATCAAATAAGAAAAAATTTTCTTTAAAAAGAAAGATATGAAAATAAAACTTTAAAATGCTTTCTTATATATACGTTACCTTTAATAATTTTTGTTATCTTATTATGTTAACAAAAGTTTCATCCACGATATTTTTCCCTTTTTCCTATCCATAACCGTGAAAAAGAGGCGTATACCTTCAGGTTAATGGCAAAAAATAGTAATAATTTTTTAATGATAATATTATTTTACGAAGATTGAAAAATTTTATTATTTATTAAATATAATATACTGTAGAAGA
Organism: Strongyloides ratti; assembly: GCF_001040885.1. Lineage (NCBI taxonomy): Eukaryota > Metazoa > Nematoda > Chromadorea > Rhabditida > Strongyloididae > Strongyloides > Strongyloides ratti. Next base: position 1,180,795 of record NC_037307.1, read on the forward strand.
GTTAGATTAAAAAATAGATGGATATGTTAACACAGATTTATATTTTAAAAAATAACGTTGGCGTTTTTTGTGTTTTTAATTAAGAAAATTAAAAAATTGTAACGATCATTGAGCAACAAAAAAATAAGCGGTATATCAATGTTTTTTTATGAAAAAGTTTAGTATTCTGTTATATAGATTAAGAGTATAAAAGTCTTATAAAAATTTTCTTTTCTTATCATCCATATTTTTGAGATTATCAACTTTTTTTCCTCATTTTTGATAAATTGAATGTTCCTCACTAATGGATAAAATACTTTGTCTAAAACAAAAAAAAAAATCCATCTTTTATAATTGAAAAAAAAATCAAACTATATTGTGTAATGTTAATTGATGATTAAACATAAAATAACTTCAATCATTATTTCTAAAATTAATAAAATCATAAAATAAATAATGATAGTTCAGTTAAAAAAAAAAATTACCAAAATGTGATTTTATCTTAAAACAGTACCCTTTATATTAATTGGAATAAAGAATCTATACCTGTTTTCAAACTTTATTTTTCCTCTTGTTTACAAAGTATTTCTACGTAAAAAAAGGGTTAAAGTAAATATTTTAATGGATATTATGGGACATTGACGTATTTAAAAGTTAAAAAAGACGTTAAGAAATATTAATTCTTAAGGAATAACAAAATAAGCATTCTAAAAATATATTACTATTATTTAATATTCCAATCATTTATCATTATTTTTGCAATAACTTTCTATATTTCTACGTTATATTGAAGTATAATGACATAATTTTTATACCTTCATTTTTATAATATCTTTGTGTAACAAAATAATTTGTTATTTTTAGAAACACCAATATATAATTTAACATTTAAGAACCTTAAGCTTTCGATAAAATATGGCAACTAATACTGAAAAACCCTCTATATTATCTTCTGTATGTTTAAAGTATGGTGAAAAATAATAATACTCAATACCTATATATATACATATAAATATAATATAAAAAATTTATAATATTAAAATTTAATAATATAAAAAATTTTTTTTTTCTTTTTAGATATCAAAAGCATTTACACCAAATTCTGAATGGTATAGTAAAGATGAAATATTGGATGTAGTTTATTGGGGCAAACAAATTTTGTCAATAGCAATAGGAATCATCTGGGGATTATTACCTTTTACTGGTATCGCAAGTATACTTGCTTTCACAGTTGCTTCAGGAGTATCAACCTATCTTTATGTAACAAGATTCCAGGGATATGATGAAGATGACCTTGGTGGATTTTTTGAAATTGCTAAAGAAGGATTAAGTGCGGCTTTTGCAACTTTTATGATAACATGGATTGTTACTTATACTTTATTTCATTTTTAAGATTACAAATTAAGATTTCCTTGTTAAGTTTATCATGATTTCCTTCTTACTTATCTTTTATTTAATTTTTTTACAAAAGTATAGAAATATTTTTGTGAATAATACGGATAATATTGTTTGTGTAATCAATTTGTATTCTTTTATAAATTTTTTTATACTTTTATCATATATTATTTTTATTTTAAGTGTTGCTGTACATTATTTAATACATTTAATTGTGTTTTTATTTCATCCATGAAATATTAATTTTAATATTAATTTTTTGAAGAAAGCAGAACATTATTTTTTTTTTACCATAAAAATGAACTTATGGTTAGTATTGATAATATTTTATATATCAAATATTATATATTGTGAAAAAATTTTGGATTCAAAAATATGTTTTGTTTTTTTATCACAAAATTGGGAATATGAAGATATTAAAATTAATAAAACAATCAAAAATATTAAAGAACAAGAGGGTTTACTAAACATAAATAATTCCTTATTTTTAACGAGTAAAAATATTTTAAAAGATTTAAATGGGTATTGGACAATTTTTCCTATTATAACTGGAATACAATCTAATCCAGAATTTTCAAATAAAAAATGGTATCTTTTTCTTGAACCAACAACAAATGTTAATCTTGTATTACTTAATGAATTTATAAAAAATATTGATATTGATAAAAGCATTTATCTTGGTAAAAGCGTCCTGGATTCACATCCAGTTATTATACACCATTATTATGGTTACGACCCCTCAAAACACAAACCAATTTATTATCCTTTAACGGCAAGTGGATTATTAATGAATATTAATTTTATAAAAGATGTTGATGAAAAAATAAAGTTAAATGATAAAGAATTAAATAATTTTAATATTGATGCAAAATTTGAATTTGCTAAGTTTGTAAAAGATAAACTTGATATTGATATTATCAATGATGATAGATTTTGTTTTGATACTGATAATAATGATCTTAATAATTGTATTACTATTCATAAAACACCATTATATGATAAAATAGAAGAAGAATGTCAATATACTGCTAATAGTAGTAATACTTTTATTGGAGTTAAAACTTTTTCAGGATATTATAAAAGTAGATTACCAATTATTTTAAATACATGGGCAAAAAATCTTAATAATATTGGGTTTTTTGGTGATATAGAAGATAAAGAATATTCAACCATTAAACTTGATATACCAAATGTTTCAAAAGGTTTGTTTTTTTTTTAAACTTTAATATAATTTAATAATCTTTTTTTTTAGGACATTGTGAAAAAACTTTAGGAATAATAAAATATTTTGTTAAAAATAAAAAATTTGAATCTTTTAATTGGTTAATAATTGGTGATGATGATACATTATTTAATATACCAAAACTTTATGAAATGTTATCTTGTGTTAATTATAAATATTCAATTGTTGTTGGTGAAAGATATGGTTTTAGACATCGAGAAAATTTAATAGATTCATATGATTATCCTACCGGTGGTTCTGGAATGTTTTTTACAAGAGAAGCAGCAAAAATAATTGCAGAAAATTGTTTATGTGCTACTCATACAACTCCTGATGATATGGCAATAGGATATTGTATAAGAAAATATGATATACGCTTTTTTCATTCCCCAGCACTCCATCAATCTTCAATTAACTCATACTCAGAAACATACCTTCGTCAAACAACACCTATTTCATTTCATAAGTTTGAAGAAGTTGATCCATACTACGTCTTTTCAAAGTATCTTACGTCAACTCAAATTCTTCCGCCAGAAGATTTAAGTATTCAAGAAGTAACAAACGTCAATATAACTTTTTCAAAAAATAATATCTCAAAAAATGAAGGAAAACATTATGAATTATAATAAAATATAAGTTAGTTTTAAAAGTCTAAAACTTATTTACTTTGCAAAATAATTTTTAATTAAAATTGGAAGCATAATGCAGATCCAAATTAGGATATGAAAAAGATTATTTAAATTATTATTTTTTGCGTAGTTGTTTAAAAAGGCTTATCATTAAATAACTAAAAAGAAATTATACTTAGGAAAAAAAATTAGCCATTTATATATAATCTTAAAATATTTAATAAATAATGTTACGGCACTTAGTTTTTTCCTATTAATAATATAACACTTTTATGAATTTTTTGTATCTATCTAAATGAGTAGGAGTTACTTTATGTAATAACTTTAATGGCTTATCAATAAAAAATTTAACTAATATTAGTATTAAAAAAGTAATAATAATAATATAATGAAAGAAAAAATCTAGTATATGACATTATACCTTTTCATTTAATAAATGGTGGATGATTTGGTAAATGTTGGTGTTGGAAATGGAAATGAAAATTGTAAATAATCTTGATAATAAAGTGAAATAAATGTTTTATATAACAATGGATTTGATAAAATTTCTTTCTTTAATACTACTGGTAACTGATTAAAATTTGGAATATCATTAATTATACCATTATAAATATATTTCATTAAAACATCATACCTAAGTGAACGTGTTTTTCTATTATTTTCATTTAATATATTATCTTTGATAAATTTTATTTTATCATCTTCAATATTTACTTCATGTAAAATTTCAAGAATATTTTTTTTATATTTTTTTATACCTTCTTTATCACTAGAAGTTTTATAAATTTTATATTGATTTTTTAATTTTCCAAAATTACAAAACCAATTTTGTGGATATGTATGTTGATCTTCATAACTAGTAAATTTTGTCATTTTATTTACATACATATAAGATCTTTTATATTGTTCAAATATGAAGCATGTTAAATTTTTTCGACAACCATAACATAATTCATTTCCTGGATATATAAAATTAGAAGAAAGGTATTCTCTTTCAATATAACATTTATTAATAAATGCACTTATAAATCTATCTAAAGGGTCTCTGATAAAAACAGACATTTTCCAATTTTTTAATTCATCATTAGATATTTGGGTATTTTGAAGAAAATTATCTATACTACTGTAGTCATTTTTATGTGATGATGATGAAATACCATCATGATTCCATTCAAATGATAAATATTTTTCTGGATCATAAAGATATGAAAATATTTTAGTTGTTATTGTAGACATACATTTTGGCATAATACAATTTAATAATTTATATTTTGGTACTGTCTAAAAAAAAAAAGATAAGAAAGTTTTAGAAAATTATTTTAACATACAATAATTTTTCTAACAAATTCTTCTGTAATATCAATAAATGGAGGTAAACAGGAAGAATCATATTGAAGACAATAATTATTAATTGCTAATGGAATATTATTATTCAAAAAAACAAGATTATTCTTAGAAATAATACTAACAACATTAATTTCTTTAATAAAATATATACGTGTAAATACTTCAATAATGTAAATAATAATAACTATAATACCATATATAGAAAAAAAATTATTATCTTTTATATTTTTTATATTATATCTTATCAACATAACAATATAATAATATATATATATATTTGTATAATATTTAAGCAATTTTTAAAATATAAATTGTTTGTACTATTTTATTAATATTATAATGACCTAAATGACTAATTTAAATAAAAATGTTTATGATCAAAATACATTTTTTATGTATATATCTAAACTTCCCTTTTTATTTAATTAATTATAATAAATTTTTAAAAGGTTTTTGAAAAAAACTTAAAAAAAAGTTGACTCATTAATTATATTAAAAATTCTTCACGTTTTGATAAAAATCACAAGATAATAATGAAGATATGTTTCATATACTTTAAAAATAGTTTTTTAATAACTTAAAGATTATTATCAATAAATTAATTTAATAGTTAGTTAAATTTTTTTCACTATAATAAATATTATTAAAAAAAAATTTTAAATACTTAGATTTTAAAATTGGAATATTATAATTTTGTTTAAATAAATAATAATGATTAATATTCAAAATATTTAATTATATTAATATTAAACATCTTTTAATTGAAAAATGACTATATAATTTTTTTCAATGATTTATTTATTACTCAATAGATCAATATTTTTTTCATGTGCTATATATTTTTTTATAAATTTTTTACAAGTCTTTTGTACTTCAAAAATAAGTAAAAATGGACCACAATTGTTTAATGAAAATGATAATAATAAATTAAACAAAAATTTAAATTCTTCATTCAATAAAATATTATCTGAAAAATTATTTGACAATAAAACACAGCCACAACTAACAAATTTTGTTAGCAAATTTAATAACGATAGTTATATTTCAAATAATAGCAAACCAAAAAGAGAAGCAATTAATAATACTTTAAATTCAACAAATGCTACAGAAGTAAAACCTATAGATAATAGAAATATAACTACTTCAAATGATAATAATCAAAATCAACCTTTAGGTAATTAAATAAATTTTTAGCCACTAAAAAATAATATAGAGATTCTAGATAATTTTTTAAACAATATTAGCTTAATAGATTCTACAAATGCAACAACAAACGAAAATAATACTATTATATCTATCACCACACCAATCACAATCACATCAACTACAACGATGTCAGATTTAATAACAAATACTGAAACAATATCAAATGATGATACTGAAATGGCGATATTGGATACAGCAAAAAATGAACAAGTATTTGTAGAAAGTTTACCTCAACATGCTATAGAAGAAACAACAGATTATGGTAAATTAAATTCAGATGGAACTGATTTTGATTATAAATCTTTAATAAATGGTGTTTGGAGTTTAACCAATTTAAAGAAATTTAGTTTTACGTGTAAAAAAGAAGAAGTAAACTCAAAGTATGATGATTATTATGAAACAATTGAAGTTATGAAAAGAAATGAAATGAATGAATGGGTTTCAATAAAAAGAATTGAGCATAAAGGACCTGGTAAACATTCGTTGACATTTAAAATGGGAATAAGTAATGAAACGATGAAAAATTTAAATTTTAAGTTTTTAACTTTTATTGGTGATTTTCAATGTAAATATAGTTATAACAAATATGAGGGTGATGAAACAAGTTACGAGTTAATAAAAAAGACTCCTATATTGAAAATACGTTTTGGAGCAGTAACTTTTCTTGTTGAAACAGATATTCAATTTAAGAAAAGTATTAAACTGTCATGTCCAATGTTGGAGCATGTCAAAATGTACCGTCAAAGTGCCATGTATTTTGATGATAATACAAGTAATTATATAGATGGTAATTACAAACGTGTAATATTTACAGTATTACCAAAAAATGCAATTCGTGTTGAAAATGACACTTCAATTATAATTAAAAATTTTAAAAGCATTAATTTAGGATTTTATCATTGTGTTTATACAGATGGAACACTAAATGATATAGAGTTACGTTTAGTTTATAAAGTATTTAGTAGTGAATTTGATACATTACAGATTGATAATATGTATTTAAAACTTATTTTTATTTATATGTCATTAACTCTAGGAGTTCTTTTTCTCACTTTAATTTTCCAATAGTAATGTAGATATATCTTTTATTATTTACAATAAATATTTTATAAAGAAATATTTTTTGTAATTGAAGTATGAAAAAATATTAATATAAATCTTCTTTAAAATACTTAAAAAATTATTTACCATGGCGTATTAAAGTGCATTATTATTTTTAATATAGCTTTAAAAGAATATTAATTAAATATATCAATTCTAAAATTGTTATAAAAGAAAATTTTATCTTTTAAAAGATAACATTTAATTTAAAAGATATATTATAAAAATTATAACATTATTATAAAAATTATTTTTAAAGCTTAATCTCTTAAAAAAAAGTGTTGACAGATATTATGGATATTTCTTCCCATTTAATAGTAATATACTTCATTTAATTCACTAATATTTGAAAATAAAAAATATTAAAAAATTTTTTTAATTAAGAATAAACTTCATAAAAAGAAATCGATCAACTCTAACTTAAATGTTAAAAAATGTGTTCTGGTCAACATACTGAAAAGTCATGAACAATGAATATTTTAGAAAATTTTCCGCCTTTAATTATATCTCGCTTCAAAATAAAAATATAAACAAGCAGTTTTTTTTAATCGACTTCTATTACGTTTTCATATAGGGTCTACCTTCAAAATATTTTTATAACTTTAATAATTATTGAGATATAAAAAATGATGATAATTGATTACGCGCGAAAAATAACCACACATCATAACTCAAGAACGATTGAAATTGAAAAAAAATTTTCAACGTGAACTACATTTAAAAAGTAAAAAGAAACCCAGCGCACCGAGTTTCAAGTTTCTGTGAACTTCCAAACTTGAGTTATGAACTCGTGCTCAAAAATATTTGTTAGCTACATTTTTGCTTATATCTTGAGATGTAAGCATCCTATGAAGATGGGACTAGTTTCATTCGCTTTCTCACAAAAAACTGGTCTAGAATAGTTAAATTAATTTTAAAATTCTTCAATGAATCATAAAAGGCGATTTTTGTCAAAAAATATTCCCCGCTTTCGCCTTCAACTTCAAGTGCCTATAACTTTCTAGGTTTTCATTTTTACATAGCCTTGATTATATTCAAAATTCATGATTTTTCAAGGGCTATCATATGAGTATATTGGCATTCTAAAATTCAAAAAATAGATTTTTTTTTGTGGCACTATTATTAATGATGATGCCGAATATTTAGAATATTTTTGATAGTTGATGAATTTTAGAAGAAATAGAAGATATTGCTACAGAATCTTTTTATTTTTAGTTAATTTTGAAATTGAAATCGAATGAGACTAATTTTTTTGCCGTATGATAAGTTTTACTTGATATATTGAAAAGTCATGAACAATGAATATTTTAGAAAAATTTCCGCCTTTTGTCATATCTCGCTTCAAAATGAAGATATAAACAAGCAGTTTTTTTTAATCGACTTCTATTACGTTTTCATATAGGGTCTACCTTCAAAATATTTTTATAACTTTAACGATTAATGAGATATAAAAATTGATGATAATAAATTGCGCGCGAAAAAATAACACATATTATATCTCAAGAACGATTGAGATTCAGAAAATGTTTTCAACGTGGACTACATTTAAAAAGTTAAAAGAAGGTCAGCGCACCAAGTTTCAAGTTTCTGTGAGCTTTCAAACTTGAGTTATGAACACGTGCTCGAAAATATTTGCAAGCTACATTTTTGCTTATATCTTGAGATATAAGCACCTTATGAAGATGAGAGTAGTCTCATTCGCTTTTTCACAAAAAACTGATCTAGAATCGTTGAATTAATTTTAAAAATCTTTATTGAATCATAAAAGGCGATTTTTGTCAAAAAATATTCCCCGCTTTCGTCTTCAACTTCAAGTGCCTATAACTTTCTGGGTTTTCATTTTTACATAGCCTTGATTATATTCAAAATTCATGATTTTTCAAGGGCTATCAGATGACTATATTGCCATTGTTAAATTCAAAAAAAATTTTTTTTTTAATCATATTTTTATATATCAAGATCCAAAAGATCATTTTTTCAATATTTTTTTAGCGTTATTTTATTACTTAATACTAAGCATCTATTAACCTTATTCTTTTTATAATTATTTACTATTTTTATTAATGAAAATAAATTTTATTAAAATATTACTAAAAATATTATATACTTATTTTTAAATTAACTAACATACTGATAAATATGAATAATTTGAGTTTATAATGTTATTTATAACAATATTTGTACATATATTTATGGTAAATGTATTTGTTTTTTTACTAATACTTTTTTATTAAATTTTATGGTCAAAATTGAATAAAATATTGAATGGTTGAATTTGACAAAAAAAAAGAAACATTTTTATCATAATGTTGTTATAATATTAGTATGTATAATTTTTTTTTTATAAATATAAAGTGTTCTTTAAATAGTTAATTTGTATTTAAAATTTTTTAGTATGTTAAGAAGTTGATATTTTACCAACACTTTATAAAAATTATTTAAAAATATTTAATAGGAAAAAATAAATATAATAATAAAGCTTATATATTAATCTAAGATTTATATATGTACAATTAATTTTATAAAAATATAAATAACTAAAGTTAGTGTTGTCAAGAGACATATTAATAGCTGGCTTAAGAAGTGAACAGTTTCAATTACTAATCTTAAGAAGGACCTGTCAAAATTAGTGATTTGAAAAAAGAATTTATTCGATTATGATATTTTTGTTAAGAATAAGACTAACTCTTTTAAAATGTGTTAATAGAGGACAATCGAAAATTATGTCAAAAATTTTTATTTTTAAAGTTTATTTATTAGTTATATAGTTAAATATATATTAACTAAATAATATATATATATTAATATTAAAAGTTATCACTGATTGTCAAATATACCTATTAATTTTTTAAAATTAGTATACTTATTTATCGGAGATTTTAATTAATTATTTTGATTTTTTTTTTATTTATTAGTAAATTTTATTATTTGACTTATCATTTTGTTGTTGTTGTATAATATCAGTAAATATTAATATTTTTCATATTGATGATGTTATAAATTTTAGTAATTTTTTTATAACATTCTTAAAAATGAAAAGTTTTGTTGTTTGAAAATATCTTTTTCCTCATCTTCTATTTTTTTTTTAAAAATAAAATAATGCTTTATAATATATTTTATTCATTATTCTTTTTATTATGTGATAATTAATTTTTATCTAAAGGTTTAAAAAAATTTATAAATGTTTAAAATGTTAAAGTTATATAATAAAATAATTACTCTTCCAATTTATAAAATTCTCCCAACCCTTAAATAATAAATGTTAATGAGAATAATTTTTAAAAAGTAAATTATAAATATTAACTAAAATTTTCATAAGTTTCTTCTTGAAAAAAAAATTATTTTTTGTATGACTATTTAGTAATTTTATTATTCAAATTTGAACATTACAACTTTATTAATTATTTATTATTCTTATGTTAAAATTTTATAATATTAAAACAAAAAAGATATTTCTCAATTATTAATATATTTAAGGTTGAATTTTTAAATAACTTTTATATTTAATATTATAATTTAAAATATTTTTTTTGACTAAAATTATACTTTCAATTTTTTATTTAATTTAAAGTAATATGACAAATTTGGTTTTTATATAGTTAGAAGATTGAAAAAAAAATTCAATGGTAATTTATTTACTTTTTTTAAACATTAAAAAAATGGCCTTTAAAAAGATACATAAATTATAAATATTAAATATTTCTATTATATAACATGTTGTTTTACTTTTTTTTTATCTATAATTTCTTAAATATAACATTTTAATATATAAAAAGTTACCAAAAAAGTATATATATTTTATAATAATTTTTTTAGTTAAATGTATTATTTATTGACTATGATTTTAATATTTTTAATAATTATAAATATTATATTATTTATTATAAATATTTATTAATATATTATAAATAATAGATAATAATTAAGAAATTATTAAGAAATAAAAATTTAAACTTATACGTGGTTCTTATTATATTTTAACATATAATATATCAAAAATTTTTATCAAACAGTCAAATTGGATAAAAGAGATGTCATGGGAGTGTTAAGTATGTATATTCACATATATATTTCATTGCCTTAACTTTTTATAAGAGTGTATATGCTTCATGCAATGCTTCCATAACTGAAGGGAGTTTTAAAAATACATATAACATTAAAAATGTTAAACTTTTAACTACATTTAAATGAAAATTGAGGGGATAAATAAAAAATAAAGTTATGGGATTATGATAAAAGAAAAATAGGTGGAGTAGAAATAAGAAGAAATTAGTAGGACTGGCATATTCTATAATGTAATTAACGTTTTGACAATTATTAAAATTGTACTTTTTCATTTATATTTAGAAAATCATTTTATTTATAAAATTACATTCCATAATTATTATATCTATACACATATAAATAAGTACATATTTATATGTATAATAATAATATATATATATCTAAATCATAAAAAAAAGTATAGTTTTTAAATCTTAAAATATATATCTTTTAAAATAATGCGTAACTTTTAGAAACATTTTTATTTTTGCAAAATCTTATTTTTACTTTAAAAAATAAATTATTTATACTAAAAATAATTTATTATATATAAAAAAAAATTTATTTTTTCATATTCTTTTTCATACTCATATATTTTTACTCAGAAAATATAAAATAATAATACTAATAATTTTTAATCAAAATTCTTTTTTAAATTGACTAGTTATTGTCTTTATGTTTCAAATAACTTTATATATATCTTAATTTGAATATTTTAAATTATTTTATATTGTCTTTTTTATAAAAGTGTTTAATTTAACAATGTTAAGAAATTTATATTTTTTTGCCAAAATTGCCTTTTATTATGTAAAATTATATAATGATTTTATCAAATAAAGTTAAATCATTCTTCCTGTCTAATGAAAAAATAGTAAATGTTTATAAAAAGACTTTAAAAGAGACAAAATATTAAAGAAGAATATAACAAGTTAAAAAAAAAGAAAAGTTCTATCTTACACCATAGTATAATTTTATTTAATATCATTTTTCTATACATTCAATGAATATATCACATCTCTTCATTTTTATTTATTTACAAAATATTTTAATCTTATCCTTTAGTATACAAAATGCCATCAAAGATATTTATTTTTTTTAATATGTCTGAGTATATTTTTAGCTTTATTACTCCAGAAGAGGGTGGATAAAAATATAAAACATTCTTTTATGTATATTAATTACAATATTTTATCATTTTTAAACATTTTTAACTTCTTGTTATGTAGAATATTGTTAATTTATATGAAATATATAATATTTTTGTAGTTGTAAATGTGGTTATTTAATAAACATTTGTACTTTTAAAATAACATTTTTTAATTGTCTTATTAATTCTTTGATAATTGATTTTTTTTTAAATTAAAAAAAAATACATTTAAAAGAAAATATGTTTTCTACCATATTTTAATTAAATTCAAAAAAGGATAAACTTTATTAAAATTAAAAATTTTATTTGAAATATAATTTTTTTTTTAAAATATAAAAATATTTAAAAAGGTAAAAAGTTTTTTTTTAATTAAAATATTATAAAATATTTATTTACTCTAATTAATTTTTTTAAGGATTATTTTGAAAAAAATAATATAAATAAAAAAATAGTGTTAAAAAAACATTTGATATTTTTAAAAGTAGTATAGCATAAAAATTGATTCAAAATATATACTTTGTTTTAAAAATTATTATTTTTTTAATATTAAGTATATTTTTAAATTTGGCAGATATGTGTATATATGTTTTATGTTTAAAAATTTAACTAATATTAATAAAATAAAGAAAGTTAAGTAAAAATTTATATCTATTTCTATATAAAAGATTAAATGATAAATATATATATTAATAAATATAAAATTTAAAAGAGATTGAGGATAATCAATTAATATTATTAAAAGATATACATTAGTTAAAATTATATTTTCTGTTGATCAACAGAATGTTATATAGATTATAAGATATAATATTAATTTTTATCACTACCTAATCTCTATCTATATCATTTATAGAAGGCTTTTTAACTTATATTTCATTAAATACGTCAAAAAGAATATATCTATGTGAAATGTTGTAAGAAGTATTATTGAAGAAAAGAGCGTTATTTTATATATTATTTGTTTGTTAAAAACTATTCACCTTATTGCTGATACTTTTTTACATTACTTTTTATCAAATATTTAAATATTTTGTTTGTCCTAAAATATCTTACTTTAAAATTTGACTAAAAAAACGCGTAAAAAAATTAAAATATTATGAAAATATTTTATTTTTGAATTTTAAACTATATTTCGTATAACTATAATTTTAGAAGTGCCTTATATTCCCTGTTTTGATATTTTTCTATCAAACAATCCAACTCTTTTTTTTTCTCCTTAGAATTACAAGATCAATTGAAAAAAAAAGAAAATTGGTGGAATAGATAAAAAGAAGACGAAAATTGAAAATAAAAAAAAATTAGCAAAAAAAAAAGAAGATATTTTTGAAATATTTATTAAAACTAATGATAATAATATAAATATTTAACGAAAAAAAAAATATTATTAATTTCTAAAATTCTTTGAATAATAAGAAAATAAAATTAAAAAATTTATAAATATGGTGGAGAAAGAAGAAACTCAAGGTGGTGAACAAGATGATGTATCATTTTTAAGAACTGTAAGTTAAAATAAATACATAGTACAATATGGTTATTATAAAAAAAATAATTTAAAAAATTATAAAAGTTAATTATAGCAAGAGTTAAATTTTTTTCTATAAAATAAATGAAAATATTTCTTTTCATCAATGTATTATGATTGTAATGAGGTAATGTTAGATATAATGATTTAATGATAAAATTCTATTAAAAGAATAAAATTTTATAAATATATTTATATTATCATTAGAAATGAAAAGTGTAGTGGAATATGATGATAGATTTTAAAGGACTCTTGAATAAAAATTATTAAAAGTTAAGTCTTTTTAATGTGTCTTCTTTTCTTTAAAATATATTTATTAGAGATATATTTTTTTTTATATACTTTTGATATTGTATATTTATCTTTATACATCAACTAAAAGTGATATTACAAATTGAGTAAAATTTTCTTAACTAAATTAAAAATAATACTTTATAAATGTGAACTTTACTAATAGTATAATTTTTTTTTCTTCTCTTTTCTTTTAAATTATACTAATATTTTATAAATTATTAATTTGTAGAAAAAAAAATATTTATAATATATTATATTAATAAAAATATATCTTATTTTAATTAATAAGAAATAATATGTTATTTACATATAAAAATCATCCTGATTTTGTTGATGAAATTGAAATTTTTTCTCATGAAAATGAATATTTATCTAAGGTATTTCATTTTATTAAAAATTAAAAAAATATATATATATTTTATTTATTTAAATTTTTAACTTTTTTTTTTATTTAAATTATTATTATTTAAATTTATAGGGTGATATTGTTGCATTAACTTGTGTTTCATCAAATACCAAAGATGGTGCTATGGGTAGTGAAAGAGTATGCCTATCAACAGAAGGTTTTGCCAATAGAATGTGTGTTTTGGAGAATGTTTCTGATAAAGATGTACCACCAGATATATCACAATGTATGTTATATATTGATAATGCATTAAGTGTACGTGCATTACAAGAAATGATGTCAGCTGAGAATGATGTTAAAGGTACCAGTGGTTCTGGTGGTCATAAAACATTATTATATGGTCATGCTGTACAATTAAAACATGTTCAATCAGAGATGTACCTTGCATGTATTAATTCATGTTCATCTAGTGATAAATTATCATTTGATGTTGGTGTTCAAGAGAGTAATGAAGGTGAAACTTCATGGTGGACTATTCATCCAGCCTCAAAACAAAGAAGTGAAGGTGAAAAAGTTAGAGTTGGTGATGATGTTATTCTTGTTAGTGTTGCAACTGAAAGATATCTTCATATGGCTTTAGGAAAAAATGATCAATATATTGTTATAGCTTCATTTCATCAAACATTATGGAATATTGCTTCAGTTTCTTCTGGTAGTATCAGAAATAGAAATATGGGTGTTCTTTTTGGAAATGATGTTTTACGCCTTTTTCATGGTAATGATGAATGTTTAACAATTCCAGAAAATTGGAGTGAAAATCAAATTCATAATGTTGTTATATATGAAGGTGGAAATGCTGTATCACAGGCAAGATCATTATGGAGAGTTGAATTAATACGTATGAAATGGCATGGTGCAATGATTGGTTATGATCAAACATTTAGAATAAGGCATATAACAACTGGAAGATATTTAGGTGTATGTGATAATGCAGTAATATTATTACAAAAAGAAAAAGCAGATTTTGAGACAACTGCATTTATTATGTGCCCAAATAAAGATCCAAAAAAAACTATGCTTGAGGAAAAAGAAGAAGAAGGTATGGGTGTTGCTACAATAAGATATGGTGAAACTGATACATTTATACAACATCATAAAACTCAATTATGGTTATCATATCAAACAACAGAAGTAACAAAAAAAGGTTTAGGTAAAGTTGAAGAAAAAAAAGCTGTAGCATTAAAAGATGGTCATATGGATGATTGTTATACATTTTTTATGGCACTTGAAGAAGAAAGTAAATCAGCACGTGTTATTAGAAAATGTTCCTCTGTTTTGAATCGTTTTTTAAAAGGTGTTGAAGCATTACAAAATGAAGGTAATCAAGCACAAGAATGGAAACGTGTAAATTTAAATAGTGTACTTAAATTAATGGAAGATCTTATTGAATATTTTGCTCAACCAACAGAAGAACATACATTTGAAGAAAGACAAGTACGTTTTCGTGCATTACGTTCTAGACAAGATCTTTTTCAAGAAGAAGGTGTACTTAATATGATTCTTGATACAATTGATAAATTTTCACAAATGGAAGCATTACCAGATTTTAATGGTTTAATTGGAGATAGAAATCAAGCTATATGGGAAGAAATATCAACATATCTTTATTTACTTGTAGCTGCAATGATTAAAGGAAATCATAGTAATTGTGCACAATTTGCTGCTGCACAAAGATTAGATTGGTTATTTGGTAGATTATCTAATCCTCAATCAGCTGAAGGTATATTAGATGTCTTATATTGTGTCTTAACTGAATCACCAGAAGCATTAAATATGATTAATGAAGGACATATTAAAAGTGTTATTTCATTATTAGAAAAAGTTGGTAGAGATCCAAAAGTTTTAGATGTATTATCATCATTATGTGAAGGTAATGGTATGGCTGTTAGAAGTTCACAAAATACTATAGCTGATCATTTATTACCAGGAAAAGATTTATTATTACAAAGTGTTATGAGAGATCATGTATCAAGTGTAATGCCAAATATTTTAGTTGGTGTTGTAGAGGGAAGTAGTTTATATCGTAAATGGTATTTTGAAACAGAAGTTGAACATATTGAAGGAACAACAAAAAGTCAACCACTTCTTAGAATTGGTTGGGCTAATACTTTAGGTTTTAAACCATATCCTGGTTCTGGTAATGGTTGGGGATGTAATGGTTGTGGTGATGATTTTTTTTCATATGGTTATGATGGAAAATATATGTGGTTTAGTGGTAAAGCTAGAAGTTGTGGTAATAGAGTATTTACTAAAGGTGATGTTATTGGTTGTTCATTAAATTTAACAATACCAGAAATAAGATTTTATCTTAATGGTATTTTAGTTCAAACAGTTTTTAGAAATTTTAATTTTGATGGTTTTTTCTTTCCTGTAATGTCATTATCTTCTAAAGTTTCTTGTCGTTTTCTTTTTGGTGGTGATCATGGTAAATTAAAATATGGACCACCAGATGGTTTTTCACCAATTTTTGAAGCAGTAGATAAAAAATTAGAAATAGCTGAAGTATTATCTTTTGGTGATTTAACTAAAAATATATATTCTGGTACATCAAATATTCTTAATAATATTGAACCATTTGTTCCAGAACCTGTTGATATAAGTAAAATAACATTATCTTCATTTGCTGTACAACATCATACACAATTTGCTCAAAATCTTCATGAATTATGGGCTATGAAAAAAATATCACTTGGTTGGACATATTCACCAACACGTTCAGAAACATTAAAAACTCATCCATGTTTAATATCTTTTGATCAATTACCATCAACTGAAAAAGAATATAATTTAAAATTATCTATTGATACAATGAGAACAATTGAAGCATTAGGTTATCATATGGTTCTTGATAAACCACCAACACGTATGCGTCCAATAAGACTTCCAAATAATTTTTTAATGTCAAATGGATATAAACCACAACCATTAGATACACATGAAATAGTATTATCAGAAAATATTGAAACTACATTAGTAGAAGCATTGGCAAAAAATATTCATAATGTATGGGCTAAAGAAAAAATTAAAAGAGGTTATACATTTGGTGTACATGAAGTTGTAACAACAACACAAAAAAGATCACCACATTTAGTACCATATGAAAATGTTGATTCACGTATTAAAGAAGCTAATAGAGAAACAGCAAGAGAAACAATAAAAGTACTTCAATTATTTGGAATATTTTTAGAATCACCTGCTATAGAACATGATGAACAGGCTGAGAAAGAATTTACTGCTAAAAAAGCTTCTAGTATAACATATAGAGCAGAAACTTCTTATGCAGTTACAAGTGGTAAATGGTATTTTGAATTTGAAGTTTTGACAAATGGTTTTATGAGAGTTGGATGGGCTGATATTTCTTGTCATCCTGATACAAAAATTGGTACTGATGATAAATCATATGCTTTTGATGGATATTTAGGTAAAAAATGGCATCAAGGTCCTGAATCTTATGGTAAAGAATGGAAAATTGGTGATATTGTTGGATGTTTCTTGGATTTAAATGATAGAACAATATCATTTTCTTTAAATGGTGAACTTTTATTAGATCCATCTGGTTCTGAAATGGCTTTTGATAATATTATTAATAGTGAAGGTTTTGTTCCATGTATGACATTAAGTGCAGGACAAAAAGCTAAACTTAATTTTGGACAAGATTCAAATTCATTAAAATTTTTTACAACATGTGGTTTACAAGAAGGATATGAACCTTTTTGTGTTAATATGTATAGGCAAATGCCAATGTGGTATGGAAAAAATTTACCAATGTTTAGAGAAATTAGTCATGTTGATAGTTCATTAGAAATGTCTAGAATATTACCTACATCAAATACTCCACCATGTTTAAAATTAACATTAAAAGCTAGTACTACTGATGGTACTAGTTCTGATAAGGCAAATCAAATGGAATTTATAAGATTAAGTCTTCCTGTTAAAGTTAGTTCATCATTAATATATAATGATGAAAAAGAAAGAACAATTGAAGCTATGAAAGAATATCAATATAGTCATATGAGTGAACGTGATACTGATAGTGAAAAAGATGCTAAAAAGAAAAAAAAAGGTTTGCTATCAGCATTTGGAAGAAAATCAAGACGTGAATCAGCAGAAGATGATACACATGGAGGAAAACTTACAATTCATAGTTCTATAGGTGAATTTGATATGTCAGAGGGGGCTGCTGCTCAGTAAGTTAATTTTAATACTAATATTATTCTTAAAAGTTTTAATACCTATTTGTTAATTTGTTGTTTTGAAACCTTTGTATTCAAATATTTACTACCATTAATATTTAATTTTTAAAACTAACCCAATGTTTTTTGTCTAATCATTTTAGCAAACAACGTGAACGTCTCAAGATTCTTCTTGAGTTTGGATGTAATTCATATAACAGTACTGTTTTAACTTATCTTACAAATGGAATAAGTGATACAGAAAAAAAAAGTTTCTGGAAAGATTTTTTGAGGTTATGTTTCTGTCTAGGTTAAATATTTTCTCAATGGGCTTTATCTTATAATATTTTTGTTATGTCTTTTTTTTTTTAATTTTAGTTTGTAGAAATAATGTCTTATCAAAATAATATTGTTTTGTTTAAAAATTAATGTGTAAAATTTGTTTTTAACATTTATTTAATTTTTTTTTTTGTAATGTAAATATTTTCCATGTTCATTCCCTAAGTATTTACTTTATATTTGTTTAATTATAATTTTTTTAATTTTTAGCACACGAAGTGAATGTGGAGATAGTCATTCAGATTCACAACATGATAAAGTTTCTACAAAATCAAAAGAAAAAAAACCTGGTATATTTAAAAGAATACGTGATGCTAGTCATACAAGACAAAAAGAAAAAATTTCTGTTCCTGAAACAAAAAAATATAGAACAACAGAAATTTTACCATCACATGTTGTTCCACCAGTAAAACGTGGAAGTAATGTTTTTATAGATAGTCATCAAGGAAGTATAGATGTTTTAGCAGATATGCCAGTATCTGGACCAGGAAGAAAATCATTTAAAAGAAAAGGATCAAAAAGTGCTACACATACCAAGACATTACAAACAAGAGGTAGTGTTATATCAACAACATTAGGTTTTGAAGATCCAAATTTAAATGGTGATAAAGATAGTGATGCTTCAGCAATGCAAATACTTGGTGAAGGTATAAATGATTATTATTTTGGTTTAAGAATTTTTCCTGGACAAGATCCATCATCTGTATTTGTTGGTTGGGTAACACCACAATATCATTCATATGTTTCATCATTTAAAAATAGTCAAGCAGTAAGATCATGTAAATTTTCTGAACTTGAATATGGTGCTGGTGGATTATCAATGCCTTTAGAATCTATTGAATTTAGAAATTGTTATTTACTTAATGCTGGTGAATTACTTACATGTGTTAATGATACAACAAATACAAAAGTTACTGGTGTTTTAATTGGTTGTGTTATTGATACATCAGCTGGAGAATTAAGTTTTTACGTGGAAGGACAAGATACAGGAAGAAAATTTAGATTAGAAGCTGGTTTAATGTTATATCCAGCTGCTTTTGTTATACCAACATCTAGTGAAGTTTGTCAATTTGAGTTAGGAAGAGTTAAATATACCTGGCCATTAAGTGCAGCATTATTTAAATCATCAGCTAAAAGTTTAATACCATATTGTCCACCTAGATTAGGAGTTCAAGTATTAACACCATATCATTGGGCTCGTGTACCAAATGAATGTTTAAGAACAACAGCATTAAAATTATCTGATATACGTGGATGGTCAGTTTTATGTAATGATCCAGTACGTGTTATGTTAATTCATATTCCTGAAAAAAATAAATCATATGATATATTAGAATTAATTGAAATGCCTGAATTATTAACATTTCATAGGCAAACATTAAATTTATATTGTAAATTAGCTAGTCATGGAAATCAAAAAGTTTCACATATTTTATGTCAACATGTAGATGAAGATCAAATAATGTATGCAATAAAAAATCATTATCTTTCAGGATCAATGCGTCAAGGTTTTCATGATTTTTTAATTGCATGTCATTTAAGATCACATACTGATGCTATATTAAGTACTTCACATGAATATGTTTTACCATTAGTACCTGAATTAATGTATAAAGATGTCTTTAGTGATGATTCAGATTGTCGTTATCCACATATATTAGGGCAATCATTATGTATAAGACCAATAGTTAAAAGTGATATACCAATTAAATGTTTTACAAAAGATTCTCAAGTAAAATTATTACCACCATCATTTAATTTTAATTCATTAAAAAATTATGTTATGTCAGCATTTGGTGAAGCAATGCATCATGCAGTAATGAATTGTCGTGATTTAATTGGTGGTAATAATTTAGATCATTTTGAACCATTATTTAAATTATTTGATCATCTTTTAATTATGGGATTATTTAATGATGATGAATTAATAGAAATATTAAAAATTCTTCATCCAGCTGCATTTGATGAAAATTATAAACCTGGAACAAAATTAAAAGGAATTTTAGATATTGATATAGCTGAAGGTGTAAAATTACAAGTTGTTAATATTTTAGATCATTTATGTGATATACAATTAAGAAATAGAATAGAAAGTTTAATAGCATTTTCAGAAGGTTTTGTTGGTGAATTACAACAAGATCAATGTACTAGATATATGGATATTAAACAAACAGATATGCCACCAGCTGAAGCTGCAAGAAAAACTAAAGAATTTAGATGTCCACCAAATGAACAAATGTATAGATTATTAGGATGTAAAAAGAAAGAAGATAAAGAAGGTATGATGTTAGATGATGATGTTGAGTATGATCAATGTCCAATGGCTGAATCATTACAAGATCAATTACGTGATTTTTGTAGTTTATTAGTATCAAAATGTGGTTGTAATGATGTTGAGGAGGATGTTAGTAAAATTGAAGAAATAATTGATATGGATGAAGAAACATCATGGGTTGATTCATTAGCACATCTTGTTGTTTCTGTACCACCAAGTGCTATTGATGATGAAGAAATTGTAGCAAAACAAGGAAGTAAAAATTTTAGAAATATGATTGTACAATTATTAAAACAATGGGCAACTGATAATATTATAGAATCTAATGAATTAATAAGAAGAATGTTTGCCTTACTTCTTCGTCAATATAATGGAATTAGAGAATTAATGGATGCTATGAATAAAACATATGTTTTTCATGATAGAAATGTTGAAGATGTACAAAATTTTGTTTCATTTTTAATGCAAATAAGAGAATTATTAACTGTTCAATTTGAAATTACAGAAGAAGTAATTTTAAAAAGAGCATTATGGCAATTAATGAATAATAGAATATTTTTTCAACATCCAGATTTAATGAGATTATTAAAAGTTCATGAAAATGTTATGACAATAATGATGAATGTATTAACTGCTCAACAAAATACAGTTGAAATTGAAAAAGATCCTGATGATCCAAATTCAGGAGGTCCTATAAAAGATGCTAGTGAAATGGTTGTAGCATGTTCAAGATTTTTATGTTATTTTTGTAGAACTAGTAGACAAAATCAAAAAGCTATGTTTGAACATTTATCTTTTCTTCTTGATAATGCTACTATGTTATTAGCAAGACCAAGTTTAAGAGGTTCTGTTCCATTAGATGTTGCATATTCAAGTTTTATGGATAATAATGAATTAGCATTAGCATTAAAAGAAGAAGAATTAGATAAAGTTACTGTATATTTAAGTAGATGTGGTTTACAACCTAATTCAGAATTAATTACTAAAGAATATCCTGATATTGGTTGGGATCCATTAGAAGGTGAAAGATATATTGACTTTTTAAGATTTTGTGTTTGGATTAATGGTGAAAATGTTGAAGAAAATGCTAATCTTGTAATAAGATTATTAATTAGAAGACCAGAATGTTTAGGTGTTGCATTAAAAGGTGAAGGTCAAGGATTATTTTCTGCCTTCCAAGAAGCAATAGCATTAAGTGAAGATATTAATGAATTAGAAAATGGTATATCAGTTGAATATTTAAGATCACCAATTTTTAAAGAACATCCTCATTATCCATCAAAAGAAACTGAAGGTGATGATTATGTTGATCTTGGAGCAAGTATACTTGATTTTTATTCTAGTTTAGTTGATTTATTAGCAAAATGTGCTCCAGATCCAATGACATTACAAGAAGGAAAAGGTGATTCAGTACGTGCTCGTGCTATTTTACGTTCCTTAATATCATTAGATGATCTTGGAAAAATTTTAGCATTACGTTTTAAAATACCAAATCTTCGTTCTGTATTAGATGGTACGTTTATTTCTAAAGTAATTCTTCCCCAAAATAATTCCCTTACTAATATTGCAAGCATTGCTGATAATTTAACAAAACAAAATTTAATGTTAATTTGTAATAATAATAATAATAATAATAATAGTATGCATGATGATTTAATGAGAAATGCAAAATCATTAAATGTTATATATGAAAAAGATGAAGATTCTGGGCAATCTAGTTATGATACTGCTTCTGAATCTATGCCATGTTCACCAATTAGAAAAGCTAAAAATAAAGCTAGAAAATTAAAAAAAAGAAAAATAGTAATGTTAAGAGAATTTGATATTGATGAAAATTTAGATTTTATTAAGATGGCTAAAAATAGAAGAAGAAGAAATACAATTGAATGTTATATTAGTATGTCTTCTAATATTATGTTGTAATATTATTATTTTCCAATAATTTTGTATACCATTATTTGTTATTTGTTATTTATTATTTTATGTCTTAAATATTTATTAATTTAATATAATTTTAGATAATGCTGGTCCACAACCAGGACTTATGCCATCACATAAGGCATCTGTATTATTATTCTTAGATCGTGTATATGGAATAGATTCACAAGAAATGTTATTTTCATTTATGGAACAATCATTCCTTCCTGATCTTCGTGCAGCAACAATGATGGATTCACCAAAAGCAACAGAATCAGATACAGCATTAGCATTAAATAGATATCTTTGTAATTGTGTTTTACCACTACTAACAAATCATTCACATTTTTTTGCTGATGCTGAACATCATTCAGCTCTTCTTGATGCAACACTTCATACAGTTTATAGAATGAATAGATTACAAAGTTTAACTAAAAATCAACGTGATGCTGTAAGTGATTTCTTAGTTGCTATTACAAGAGAATTACCACCAGCTATGATGATAAAATTATTAAGAAAAGTTATTATTGATATACAAGAAATGAAAGATAATGTTTTAGTACCATTACGTATTATGACACTTCATTATGAAAGATGTAATAAATATTATGGTTCTGGTAATCAATATGGTGTGGCAAATGAAACTGAAAAAAGATTATCAATGTTATTATTTTATGCTATATTTGATTCATTAGGTTCAAAACCATATGATCCAGAATTATTTGGTAAAGCATTACCATGTTTAACAGCTATTGGATCAGCTATCTCACCAGATTATTCATTAACAAGTGGTAGTGAAGATACTGAATTAGCTAAAGTTAAAGAAGATGAAGGATCATGGTCACCAAAACCTATACCTATTGATAATATTGTATTAAAAAATGAATTAAATGATATGATAAATAAATTTGCTGAACATTTTCATGATTCATGGAGTGCTAGAAAATTAGAAAAAGGATGGAAATTTGCAGATTTATATTCAAGAGTTGAAAAAACTCATCCAAGATTAAAACCATTTAAATTATTAAAAGATAATGAAAAAAATTTTTATAAAGATAGATGTGGTGAATGTGTTAAATCATTATTAGCATGGGGTTATGTTATAGAAGTATATGATTTTGATGCTGCTGAAAAATCAGCCCAAAATCATGTATCTTCTGGTACATGTATACAAGATTTTAATCCAAAACCAGTTGATTTAAGTAATATGAATTTAGAAAAAGATATGATGTCAGCTGCTGAAAAAATTGCTGAAAATAGTCATAATATATGGTGTAAAAAAATTTTTAATGAAATTTCAGGAAAACCTAGTAGTTTACCACCAGCATTAGTACCATGGGATTTATTAACAGATTTTGAGAGAAGAAAAAATAGATTTCATGCTGCTGAAATATTAAAATTTTTACAATATCATGGATATAGAGTTAATATGAGTAGATCTAATACTCCAGCAAAAGAAAGAACAAAAATTGAGGGTGAAAGAGGTAATGTAGAGAAAAGATTTGCTTACAATTTATTAGAAAAATTAATTCAATATTTGGAACAGGCAAGTTATAAAATGAAATCAGTTAAACCATCTCAAGAATTAACAAGAAGAAATTCATTTAAAAAAGAGGGACAAGATGTTAAATTTTTTGAAAAAGTTGTTTTACCAATGATGCATGCATATTTTAATGCTCATAAAAATTATTTCTTAGAATCTAGTATAATGGTACAAACAGGTACTGCAAGTAATAAAGAAAAAGAAATGGTTGCATCATTATTTTGTAGATTAGCTGCATTATTAAGAATTAAAAATCATGCATTTGGTTCTGTTGCTAAAATTACTGTTAAATGTTTACAAGGTCTTACTCAAGCACTTGATTTAAGAACATTAGTTAAAATAAATTCAGATATAATTAGAACAGGATTATATACATTTTTTAATAATTGTGCTGATGATCTTTTAGCTGCTGTTAATGAATTAAAAAATGGTGGACAATATAGTTTATTAAGAGGACAAAATTTAAAAAGTTGGATATCTTTAGAATTTGCCAATCAAATGATAATTCCTTGTTTAACAACAATGTTTCATCATTTATCAAGACATCATTTTGGTGCTGATATATTACTTGATGATATACAAGCAGCTTGTTATAAAATTCTTGATAGTTTATATATGGTTACTGAAATACAATCATCATATGAAACAAGAGCAACAATATTACATGAAGTTGAAAAACATAGACCATCTTTAGGACAATGTTTATCAGCATTTGCCTCAACATTTCCTATTGCATTTTTAGAACCAGAATTTAATCAAAATAATAAATATTCAGTATTAGCTAAATCTGCTGATCAATCAGTTCAAGTACAAGAAATGTTACAAAATTTATCATCACATATTCCAACATTAGAAAATTTAATGATACGTATTGAACAAACAGCACAAAATTCTATACCATATAATGAAGCATCAAATGTTTATGATGTTGATTTACCATTAGCATGTGCTTATCTAACATTTTGGTGGAATATGGGTGATGATGGACCTAATACTTCACAAAATTTATTACCAATTACAAGAGCTAATAGTGAATATATGAATAGAATATTTTGTTCACTTTTAGCTATGATAAAAGATCATATTGGTTGTGAAAATGCTCAATGGTTATGTAGAGTAACATATTTTGCTGTACCAATTATTCAACATGTAACATGTGATCCAGTTAAAGAATATCTTTTACCAATAGCTGAAAAATTATGTACAGCAGCTGAATTATCATATAAAGAGGAAGAAAGAATGAGAACACATCCTGATGATGCTGATGAAGGAACAGTTGCTGAAGATAATGCTAAATTAGTTAGGGATGTTTATGCATTCTTTCCAATACTTATGAAATATACTGATCTTCATCGTGCTAAATGGTTAAAAAATCCAAGTTGGGAAAGTGATAGAATATATGAAAATGTTGCTGTTATTTTTAAAATTTGGTCATTTAGTCAAGTTTTTAAAAGAGAAGAATTAAATTATATGGCACAATTTGAGGAAGATCAAATGAATACTGGTGGTGAAATGAAAACAGGTAAAGCTGCTATAGCAGAAAGAAAGAAAAAAAGAAGAGAAGGATTTGTTACAAAAGATAAACATGCTAATAGTATAGTTATTGCATGTTTAAAAAGACTTCTTCCTGTTGGATTAAATGTTTTTGGTGGACGTGAACTTGATATTGTACAACAAAGTAAAGAAAAATTTTTAAATAAAGAAAATGAAGAAAAAATTAGAGAATTTATTAGAGGTTTAAGTGAAATACCTGTTAAGACTGATCCAACTGATAAAAATGCTTGGCAATTATCATTATATACAAAGATAGGTAAAAGTCAAATGCGTGGAAAAGATTTGATGAATCAAGATGCTGTTGTTGAAAAAATTGCTAATATGGGACAAGTTGTCGCTATTCTCCATACTGTAAGTTTTATCAATAAAAATTTTTTTTTTAAATTTTACTATAAAATTAATTATGTTTTATAAAATTATTTTAAAAAATTAAAAAAAAAAAAGTTACGTTTAGATTATAATATATTAGAATATTTCTATAAATTAAAATTATTTTGTTGCCATTATTTTTGGTAAAAGTATACATTTTATTTGTTTATTAATTATGTCATTTTATATGTTTTTATTGTTTAGAATACACGTTTAATTGAAAAACGAAAACGTCGTTTTTTCCGTGTAAGTTATTAACATTGTCCATTAATTTACCATCGTTCCATTTGTAAATGATAACTAACAATTACATTTTAATAATATTTTACCCATAATAAGATAATTATTATAAGGAATATAGTTATAAATTACTAAATAACGTTTCAGAGTGACCATCCATCTGCAGCACATCATAGTTCATGGAAAAAGATGTTGTCCAGCCAAAGAAAACGTGCCGTTGTGGCTTGTTTCCGCATGGTACCGTTATATGGCATTCCAAGGTATATATACATAATATAAATATTTACACCTGAATGTTCTTAAAAAAATTTTAACTTATACTTGCTTTTTAATATAATATTATTTTAACAAAAAAAATAATTTTTTTTTTTTTTCATGTCTAAAATATGTATATATATATATATATATTTTTTTTTTGTATGCAAACATTTAATTTTCATATTCCTTTTGACATCATATTACATATAATGTAATTTTTTTTTACTTTTTAAAAATAATTAATAAAAAAAAAAATTTTTTTTTAATTTTAAATACTATAATTTTAACCCTTTAAAAATCCCTTACCCTTCTAGGCTACAAGTAGGCAGGAGAAAGAAGACAAATGGAAAAAAGTCTTAACACTTCAAAGAAAAAGAATGGCTATTTCTCTCATTACTGCCAGTCACCTTTATAAAGTTGATAAGTAAGGCTGAATAATAATTATGTTTTTTTTTTTGTTTTGTCAATACATCTATCCCTTTTTTTTTGCATGTAATTTTGTTTATGATTATTTTATGTTTTTATTTATTATATTTTTTTCTTTTATAATTATTAATTTATTTTTTCATTATTTAAGACATCGTGGTATCAATTTCTTTTTACCTGCATTCTCAAAACTTTGGTTGGAGGAAGAAGATATTGGACAAGACAAGTTAGTACAAGATTTATGTGCTGATTGTGAAGAAGTAGAGTCATCAGCTGTAGCCAGATTATTTGATGATGATGGTGTTTTAATTGGTGATGAAAATTCTGAAATTATAACTAATATTGCTCCAGATCCATTATCACAATTAATTCAATGTTTCCAAAGAGCAGCAACTACAGAGGAATCACAGGCATTAATTATAGCTTCTGATGATTTATATGTAAACTTTGCTCAAGTAATGGCTAAGTCAGTTCATATAGAGGAAGAAGATGATGATGGAGGTGATGATGATGGTGAAGTTGATCAAGCACAAAAAGAAGAAATGGCTCAAACATTAAGAGCTGAACAAGCTGTTTTAGCTGATAGAGGTGCTGCTATAATGTGTTTAATGTATATTAGTGCATCAAATGGAGAACCAAGTGAAATGGTTGCAAAAACTCTTAAATTAGGTATACATTTATTATCTGGTGGTAATACAGTAATCCAGAAAATGTTAATTGATTATTTACAATTAAAAAAAGATGTTCGATTTTTTACCTCCATTGCTGGACTTATGAATAATTGTTCAGTATTAAATCTTGAGATGTTTGAAAGACAAATAAAAGCTGAAGGTTTAGGTATGGGTGCAGAATTGGCTGCTGGAGAAAATCAAAATTTGAATGATGCAGAATTTACATGTGATTTATTTAGATTCCTTCAATTAACATGTGAAGGGCATAATTTAGATTTTCAAAATTATCTTCGTACACAACCAGGACATACAACTAGTGTTAACTTAATAAATTGTATTGTTGATTATTTATTAAGACTTCAAGAAAGTGTTATGGATTTCTATTGGCATTACTCATCAAAAGAAATGATTGATGAAGGTGGGAAAGAATATTTCTTACGTGCTATACAAGTTTGTAGTCAGGTATTTAATACATTAACAGAATCAATTCAAGGACCATGTGTTGGTAATCAAATGACATTAGCTAATTCAAGATTATGGGATGCAATTAATGGTTTCTTTTTCTTATTTGCTCATATGATGGAAAAACTTTATAAAAATAGTACACAATTAGAACTTTTGAGAGAATTTTTAAATTTACAAAAAGATATGATTGTTTTAATGTTATCTATGCTTGAAGGAAATGTTTTAAATGGAGCAATTGGTAAACAGATGGTTGATGCATTAGTTGAATCACAACAATGTGTAGAAATGATATTAAAATTTTCAGATATGTTTTTAAAATTAAAAGATTTAACAACATCACAAGCTTTTCAAGATTTTGATACTAATAAAGATGGTTGGATATCACCAAAAGAATTCCAAAAAGCTATGGAAAGTCAAAAGATGTATTCAGTTGAAGAAATTACATATTTAATGATGTGTACTGATGTTAATAATGATGGTAAAGTTGATTATATGGAATTTACTGAAAGATTCCATAATCCAGCCAGAGATATTGGTTTTAATTTAGCTGTTTTATTAACTAATCTTAAAGAACATATAACATCAGATCCTAGATTAGAAAAAATTATTGAAAAAGCTAGTACTTTATTAGAATATTTTGATCCATTTTTAGGTAGAATTGAAATTATGGGATCAAGTAAACGTGTAGAAAAGATATATTTTGAGATTCAAGAATCATGGTTAGAACAATGGAGTAAACAACAAATTAGAGATTCTAAAAATGCTTTTCTTTTTAATGTTCTTCAAGATGATGGTGGTGATCAGGGAAAATTAGAAGCATTTATTAACTTTTGTGAAGATACTATCTTTGAAATGCAACATGCAGCTGAAATATCTTCTGGTGATGGTTCTGATAGTAAAATGGAAAGAGCTTTAAAACAAAGAGATTACTTTTTGAGGCAAACAACAGCTGGAACAGAGTTAACTAAAACAATGAAGGCTGGTTATTCAATGGGTGTAAATGCAGCTGCTGCTTTAAAACCAGAAAATTTACAAAAAAGTTTTCATCATGTTTCAGGAAAAGTTCATTCTATGACATGGTTCCAATTAATATTTTCTATTTTACAATTTTGTTTCTTTTTTATTAAAGAAGGAATTTTAATTGGTTTTACAATTATAACAACATTATTTAGATTTTTATATTATATGACATTATCAGGTAAAGAAGATGAAATACAAAAATCAAATGATATTAAACAAGAAAGAAGAACACATATACCAAAACAAAATCCATTTACAAAAGATTTACCAGATTTTAAAAATGAATTACATCATGAATATGATGCATTTGGTATACATATACCTCATGAAGATCATTTTGATACAAATAAAAATATTTCTGATGGTACACCACCTCCTGATCCTGCACCATCAGTACATATACCTACAGATGAAATATTAAATGTTCCAGAAAATAAATCTACACCATCACCATCAACACATTATTTTCAACCACCATCACCTGGTAATATAAATGAAACACAAAGTAATATAAGTTCTATAAATTATCTTCCACCAGTAACACAACCTGATCAAGGACCTATAATATCAAATTATGAACCAAAAATTGCTGAAATAGCTGCTGCTAGAAGTAGAGGTTCAATATTAAATATGTTAGCAAGAAATTTTAAAACAATTGAAAAAATGACATTATATCTTGCATTTTTTATAAATGTTATTTTATTATTTCATAGAGTTGATATATCAACACAAAGTGAAGAAACAATTGAAGAAACTGAAATATTAGAACCAACAGATGATGATGATAATGAAAATACAAATGAATTTATTTATATAACAGGAGTTTCTGTACCATATATAAGTTATGAAATTACTGGTTGGGTATTAAGTCAAATTTTATATTGGTTATCAGTATTTCATGCATTTTGTTCTTTTGCACTTTTAATATCATTTTATCAATTAAAAATACCACTTATTACATTTAAAAGAGAAAAAGAAGTTGCTAGAAAATTAATGTTTGATGGTTGTTGGATAACAGAAGATAGTACTGAAGAACAAGGATTAATGGATACAATAACATGGTATTTAGATAGAATAGTTATTGTATCAAAATCATTTCCAATGAAATATTGGGATAAATTTGTTAGAAGAAAAACAAAAGCTAAATATAAAGATCAAGTTGATGAAGAAACATTAAATAAATTATTAGGTGAAGAACGTGCTCCTGGTGATACATCATTTGATTATCGATATAATTGTTGGTTATGGTTTGGTGTTATTTTAACAAATGCCCAATTTTTATATAGAGTTGGATATTTAATATGTTCAACATGTGGTGTTGTCATTTCACCATTCTTTTATGCTTTTCATCTTATTGATGTAGTATTATCATTCCCTATGTTAAAAGCTATTCTTCAATCTGTAACACATAATCTTCAACAACTTATTTTAACTATCATGATGACACTTGTAGTTGTATATCTTTATACAGTACTAGCATTTAACTTTTTCCGTAAATTTTATGTACAAGAAGGAGAAGAGGGAGAAGAACCAGATAGAAAATGTCATAATATGTTAACATGTTTTATTTATCATTTTTATGCTGGTGTTAGAGCTGGTGGTGGTATTGCTGATGAAATTGAAAGTCCATATGGTGATGAATTAGAATATCCTAGAATGTTATATGATATTTCATTTTTCTTCTTTGTTATTATTATTCTTCTTGCTATTATGCAAGGTTTAATTATTGATGCCTTTGGTGAACTTCGTGATCAACAAGAAGCAGCAACAGAAAAATTAGAAAGTAGTTGTTTTATTTGTGATATTGGTAAAGAAACATTTGATAGAGTCCCTAGAGGTTTTGAAATTCATACAACAAAAGAACATAATTTTGCCAATTATTTGTATGTTAAATATATTAATTTTAATTTCTTATATTTATATATTTCTTTTTTTTTTTTAGATTCTTTCTTCAACATTTGGTAAATAAAGACGAAACGGAATATACAGGTCAAGAGACTTATGTGCGTGAAAAATACGACAATCGTGATTGGGAATTTTTCCCAGTAGGAGAATGTTTTATGAAACAATACGAAGATCAATTACTGCAATCATAATATTTGTTTTTTTTTTTAAATATTTAATATTACAGTAAAAAAAAATTACAACATATATATTTGTTGTGCCTTATTTTTTTGTTAGAATTAATATTAAATAAATATTTTTATTACTATGTAAATTTTTTGGTACTTTTTAAATATAAGATAATAATTTTTTGATTATTTATTTTATGTTTACTTTTCACAATTGTACTAAATAACTAAGATTAAAGAACATTAAAAATTCTTATTCCATTTTTATAAATGTCAAAATTTTATTACTTTTTTTATTATAGAAATTCTTAAATTATTTGTATGTCTTTTTATTCTCACTTTACAAATTTTTATACATTTTTTTTATTGATAAGATTTTTTACTATTGTAAAATTTTATATAAACTATAGTATTTTGCCAGTAGAAAATTTTAACTTAATAATTTTTATATTTTATTCAAAGAAAAACATTTTATTCTAGAAAGTTTATCAATTGTCTCTTTTTCTTTGATGATCCCTAAGGAGAAATATTAAAATTTGTTTCTTCTATTTATTGTATATTTTCAAAGTAAAATATATATCACTGAAAAAAAAAAGATTTATTTATTTTAAACATTATAACAACTATATATCTTAGAAATTAATTTATATATAAATATAAAAATATTATAAAAAAAAAGTAATTGTAAGAAAATGACAATATTAAAGTATTTACTAGCATATTAATTATTTACAAATTATTAATAACATATATTTCTAAAATAAATATTTTTAAATAAAATAATTTATATTTATTAGTAAAAATATTAATGATTTTTTACAAGTATAATGTAAAATTATTGGTGAATTTCATCATACTCATCTTTTCCATCCTCATTCATTACACCAACGTCAATATTTTGAAAATAAACTTCACATAAATCTGGATGTATCATTGTATGACATTTTCCAGTTTTACTCCAATTTGAAGCTCTACTATTAATTCCTTCAAATGCATGTGTAAAATATAAAGGCAACTGTTCTTTAACTAAAATACTTGCACCAGCATATAGAATACTATTAATTACATCATTCTTAATGTCTTCTCTCAATCCAACTCTTTTTGATCGTTTCTCAAAAGAATATGAAAATTTGTGCCGCAATTGTTGGTCGGCAGTCATTAATTGATCTACAACCTTTCTGGCAAATTCTTTTGGCGTCCCTATCAATGTAATTATGTCTTTATCTAAATAATTATCCAAAAAATCTATCAACCCAAGACTTAACGTTTCTTTCTTAAAAAAAAAGTAATAAATAAATATAAGAAAACAGATATTTACCTCTTTCATATCTCTTCTATTATTCATAACATAACACCTGATAACATCTATACTTGTTAAATCAATTCTAACTCTTTTTTTATTAATTTTCATTTCATACTTAGAAACATTTGAAGAAAGTGGATCTCTGTCAAATCTTCTATTAAACATATTCCTTGTAGCATCACCAATCATTTCTTCAATATTTGTTAATTGATTTTCTAATAAATCTTGTCTTTTATGCATATTATCAATTTTATCCATGAGTAATCTTTGACCATTTATTAATTCTTTAATACAACTTAACATACTTGAACTATCATAATCATTAGATTCTTCATAATTACTTGTTTCTTGATTATTAATTTCAGGAATATTTAAAAAACTACTTGATAATAATGCTTCAATATTATTAGGAGCTATAAATTCTATATATCATTAAGAAAATTTAATAAAAAACATACTATCAATATAGGAAACAGATTCATTTATCTCTTCATAAGTTCTTTTTCTTCCTATTCTATTTGAATCTTGTAAATTTTCTTGTAAATCTGTAGGTATCAAAAATTTTTTATCATATGAATTTGATTTTAAAGCATTAATAGTATTATTTTTATAACTTTCTAATATATCTAATTTTATTTTTTCCTTCGCCTGATGATCTGCAAATTCTTTAGCTTTTAAAGTCATTTCATCTTTTAATCTTTTAATTTCATTGTTTGCATTATCTAATATACCCTCATATAAAAAGTAATCAAACTCTTTTTGAGGACTTGGAATTCCATTCATTTCAATATTACCGTTTTTACACGTCGCTGTCTGCCCACAACTCGTTTCCATTGGTATATTCTAAATTAAACAAAAATTAAACAATAATTTACATAATTTTTAAATATTTTATTTTTGATCAGTACATAAGAAAAAATTAAACATTAAATAAAAAAAAAAAAATATTTTTTATTATAATAATTTTAAAAATGATTTAATAAAATGTTTCAAGTTTAAAAAGTCTAATTTGGTATAAAATAAAAGTTTGATTTAAAAATTTATCTCTAAAAATGTCAAACTTTAAAAATAAAAAAAAAAAAAAAGTTATTATAAAGAAAAATTTAGAGAACGTAACAATTGTTCCAGTCTAAAATAACCATATTATTTATTAAAAATATTTTAGTAAAAATAGATATCAATTTGATAGTTATTTTGAGACACTAATGCTTGTATTCCATATAAACATGAAACGTGTTTTTAAAGTAATAGATTATTAGTATTTTATTTATATTTCCACTCTGTATAGATAGCTTATACAATTTATATAGCTAGCTATATAGTTGTATAGCCATACAACATTGTACAGCTTAGATTGTAGTATAGCTATACGACATTGTATAGTTTTCAGACTATAAAGTATTCCGTATAGCTATAGAAGTAAAAATTTTATAAAGTGGGGGATATTTTTCCTGATGTTATATATATATATATAAATATATAAATGTATATATATATATATATATATATATATATATATATATATAAAAATATATATAAATGTATATATATATATATAAATATATGTATATATATATGAATGATGTATATATATATATATATATAAATATGTATATGTATATATGTGTATAATATATATATATAATATATATATATATATATATATATACAATTGTTTCCTTAAAATAATACTTATTTATTTATTCAGTATAAAATTGTTGCTGTAATATACCCGGTAAAAGCTGACCTTGAAATAACCCCAAGTTCGTGTTGTTACTGAAAAGCCTTCTTGTTCTATTTCAAAAAAATTTTCATGTTCTCATAAAGTTTTTCCACTGATTCATCTGCTTTTTTTTTCATTTTTATCTTTAAAAAATTTGTTAAAAAATAAAAATAAAAAATCACGAAATTAATTAATATTTTTTACCAAAAAGTTAATTCAAAAAGAAAATTTTTAAACATGTACAAAAATTTAAAATATAATCTAAAAGATATGTAAAATGGTAGATTTAATTGATATACTTTTTTTATTGCATGGGACTGTTTGAAGATTATAAATTTAAGTGATATATTTTTTTTTGCGATATGATAGAACGATGATACCTATGTTAATGTGATAAAATTTCAAAAGGTTAACATGTCATCAAACCAACTTATTGGTTCAAAGTATTATCAAGATATTCTTTTTTTTGGATGTTAAATCATCACTATAATTAAAGTTAAATAACTATGAAAAAGAATGATTACTTTATTAATTAAAAACTTTATGTCATTGTAAATTTTATCTTTATCTATTTTAGATAGAATTTTGTAGAAGTCAATTATTGAATTCTGATATTGCTGCCTATTTTATACAAAATGTTAAAGACAAATAATGACGATTTAGTCATTTTTCTATTAAAAATTCATAACAATTTTCCATGTAAAAAATAAAGAATCTTGCCAATTTTTATTTAAAATTTAAAATATTAGTTCATGTTCACAAGAAGTTAAGTAAAAAAATTAAACGTGGTTTTTTCTAAGACATTGATTGTCAAATTATACTATTATTAAAATGATTTTTTGAGTAACATAAAAAATTAACTTGGTGTGGTTTTGATAAATTATTCTTTGCCACAAATAAGAATTATTATACAATTGCCAATAAAAAAAATATTGGAAGTACTTTGATTTTATAATATTTAAGTTGTCTGATATGTTATTGTTTGATCAATTATGATTTTATTTGTCACAAAAAAAAACTTCTACTTCTAACTTCCTTTTTAACAATTTCTTTTTTCACAAAGGTCATTTCTTTAAAAGTAAATATTTTTTTTACGTTTGTTTATTTTAAACACTTTTTTACGAAAAAAAAAACATTAAAAAGAACATAGATCAAACAGAATTCTGATGTATAGGAAAAAAACTAAGATAAATTTTAATGTACACCCAGATTCTATACTGATTTTTGATGAGGAATAACATTACTTGCAATAACAGACTGTCACATCTTGAAACGAAATTTCGTACATAAATAACCAATTTTTAAAAAGTTAAACTACTTCCTACTTTTTTTTTTAGGATTTCATTATCAAATATGAAATTATCTAGTACACTTAATCTTCGTAGAATCCTTAACAGTCCTTTTAATCCTTTTCATGTAATACCGAAACAAGATAAATGGAAAAGTCGTGAAAAATTAGCACGTTTCACAGCTGTAAGTTTAAAGAAAATTAGATCTTATTTGTAAATATTTTTTTTAGTGGCAATATGGAAGTGAAAGAAATACAGTTAAAGGTGCTCTTCGTAAATTGAATAAAGTTTTCCATTATATGACAATGCAAAGGCATGATGAAATAAAATTGAATCATTTTTATGCTGAACAGCGTATTTCTTCAGCACTCAAAGAACACAATTTTGATTATCCTAATTTTAAAAATTCGTTGAACAAAGGACATATTTTATTAGATAATGTTGTTTTATCACAATTAGCTATGTATGAACCAAGATCTTTTCAGGTATTTTTAAATTATAAACATTTTTATAAATCATTTTATTTGTAGAGTATTGTCTTATTAGCAAAAAAAATGAATGTGTTACAAGATAAGCCAACTATTGTTTTTGACAATGAATTAGAAAATGTGGAAATCTTTAATAATTTCATCCGTGAACCATTACCTTTACCAAAACTTTATCCTAAAGGTCCTTCAGAAAATCATACATCTAAACCAAGGAGAATATGTCAAGATGAATATTAAACATAAAATATTATTGTTTTTTTTTCATAGGAATGTACTGTTATATTATATTAAAGAAAGTTTTTTATCGTTATAAATTAGTATATTTATAGTATACTTAAGTTGAGCGATTTTTCAAACTTGTATAAATTATTTCAAGCATAAGTAAAGTTTTAAAATACAGCAATAATTGATGCTAAGTTTATATGTATATTTTATCTCAATTACAATTTGCATTAATTAATATAATTTAGAAAAATAACATATAAAGTGTATTTTTTTTAAAAAAGAAATATTATAAAATTAGTGTCATAAATCCTGATTCATCTTTTATATCTTTTTTTTGTTCAGGGCTTTCTTCAGATTCTGAATTATTTTTATTTCTTTTTTGTGTATCGGGAAGAATTAAAAGTTCTTTTAGTTTGTTGTTGTCTTTAACTTGATTAGATATTCCATCTAAAGAATCTAAAATTTGTTTAATAGGAGGTTCTTTTATTTGTTCTATTTTAATTTCAACTTTTTCTTTTTGCTGCTCTGGTTTTTTAAGTTGGTTACAATTAAGACTGGTAACAATAGTATCATAATTTTTAACAAATTGTGCAATTACATTATTATCAACAAGTTTTTTTTTAACAGCCAAATAAAGTAAAACTCTGTGGATAAACAAATATTGTATCTAATAAATAATTATAAGATATTTTAATTTAAATAAACTAACCTCTGTTTGTACAATTCCATATCTAAATCGTCTTTTCTCCAGTATAATATTTTTTACATAAAGACATTCTTCAGATGTGTTTAATTTTTTAAGAATTTCATCTAAACAAATCATTGTCCCTGTTCTACCAATACCAGCACTACAATGAATAATAATTGGAAGATTTTTTGTTGCTTTTTTCATCAAACGTATGCATGGAGAGTAATTTATTGGTACTCCACGATCTGGCCATCCAAAATATTGAAAGTGATGCACTAATCTTATTTTTTTTTCTCTTTTTATCATCAGCAGTGTACTTTTTACAATGTTTTTGTCTAACTTTTGTTTATCTAGAAATTTTACTACAATAACACCTGCTTTTATTTCTGTAAGAGGATTTAAAGGCCAATATTGTTCACATTTTTTTTTACCATTTTCAATGATATCACATATCATTACAATAGAATATGCTTTAGATTGCCAAACCATCTTCCAAAAATCATTAATTGTATTTGGTAAAGGACCTTGTGTAGCAATGAATGGAGAACATTTTGAAGAACTCATGTAATTTGCATGTATAAAATCATTTTGGTTGTCATCATTAGATTCACATTTAAGTATAAAACGATGTTCATCATTACAAAATACATCCCTGTATCTACATTTATTAATATTATCATTGAATGCTTTATGATTCTTCATATGTTTTTTTTCATATAATTGAAGACCTTGAAATTCCTTTATGAGATTTTCAACACCCATATCACAAGTAGATTTAACAAAAGCTATTAAATTTTTATTAAAATTACTACATTTATTAGATCCATCTTCTTTTACATTTTTGTCAATATTAATATTTTTATTTTTCATTTTACTAAAATATTTCTTTTCTATTGATAAGAAAAAGGAGAACTTTATATATGTTATGAAGAAATAAGAAACATAAAACAAAATATTTATTTACATACTATGAATTTATTTTTTTGAATAATTAAATTCTAATTTTCAGATTTATTTCTTCCACTAGTTGGTGTAGATCCATTATGAACTTCGACTTTATCAACTAGCCCAAAATCTAAAGCTTCTTGTGCACTCATAAAGTAATCACGATCTAAGCGTTCAGAAATTACTTTATATGGTTGTTCTGTATGATGTACATAAATTTCATTCAATCTTGTTCTAAGGTATTCAATTTCTTTAGCGGAAATCAAAATATCTGAAGCTGTACCTTGTGCTCCACCAGAAGGTTGATGAACCATTATTCTTGAATTTGGTAATGCTGTTCTCATACCTTTAGTTCCAGCAGTAAGTAAAAGACTACCCATACTACATGCTTGACCAATACACCATGTTGCTACTGGTGCAGTTATATATTGCATACAATCATATATTCCTAAGCCGGCTGTTACTGATCCACCTTAAGTAAATATTATTTTAACAAATTAAATCAGAAATTATGATACCTGGACTGTTAATGTAAAGATGAATTGGTTTAGAAGGATTTTCACAATTTAAAAATAACATTTGTGCTATAATGACACTAGATACATGATCATTTACAGGACCCATTAAGAGGATGATTCTATCCTTCATTAATCTTGAATAGATATCATATGTTCTCTCAATTCTTCCCTCACTTTCAATAACAAAAGGTACATTATTTCTTTGTATTGAAGTCTGAAGACCCCTATATAAAGCACATGATTTAATAATTAACGATTTTCTTAAAATATTCATTATCAAAATAATTTATCTACAACTAATATTTGGTAAAAAAAATTACACAAAGTGGAAATTTTACACAGAATAAAATTGGACAAATGATATTCAATGAATTTTATATTTTAAAATTGTTATCTTAAAAAATAATAAAAAATTTAATACATTTTCAATTTATAGAAGGTTTTTGAAAAAAATAAAAAATTAATTAATTAAATATATCTTTTTTATTTATATTCTTTATATCTTAAAATAATAAAAATAAGATATATCATTTCAAAAAGAATATGTTAATTATAATTTTGTACACCGAATATTGAATGATAATTTTATTGCGATGTTGAAATATATTTTTAAAAATCTTTTTTACTTTATCTAAAAAAAATAATAACATAAAACACATAATATATTGTTATTGTAAGAACAAGAGTACACTTCATTTTTACTTGCTTGAAGAACATAATGTGTTAAGTATGAACTAATTAATTAACTCCAATTATCTGTAAAATTACATAAAATTTAATATGAAAAATATTTGTATTTTTTTAGTTTTATAAAATTTAATTTTTTTATAGTTATAGATACTGTTGATATTGTAGCTATCACTCATTTACATCTGTAAATAAATTTTAAAAAGGTTATATTTTCTCCAGTTTTTTCTATCTGTCATTATATAAAACATGTAAAACGTTTGATAAGAATAAAAAAGGAATTAATTTCAAAACTTTTTAATATCCAATAATTTTATTACTTGAACTCAATATTATATTTTATATGCATGAAAAAATAATTATATTTTGTTTAATTTAAAAATTAAACAACTATTTTTATTATTGAACAATAT
Organism: Strongyloides ratti; assembly: GCF_001040885.1. Lineage (NCBI taxonomy): Eukaryota > Metazoa > Nematoda > Chromadorea > Rhabditida > Strongyloididae > Strongyloides > Strongyloides ratti. Next base: position 1,220,687 of record NC_037307.1, read on the forward strand.
TAAACTCATACAATAAATATACAACTTTTTATAACTTTTAATTTTGAGTATTTTTAGAAATAAAAATTAGTCAAGAGGAAATTGATATCAATGTAAATAAGGTAGTTTATTTTATTAAAAACATTTTTATCAGTGTATAGTGTAAAGTTAGATAAATAAGAATGAATTTTTTATATCATTGGTAAGTTTTTTTTTTTTTTTAAAAAGTTATGGCTATTTAAAGTTTTACGCTTAACTTCAAATGATTATATTTTGCTTAAAAATTATTATTCACAAAACGTTAGCATTAAAAACAGTTTTTCCAATCTTTTTTTACCATAAGAATAAATTTCATTTGAAAATCACATGAAACAATAATTTTGTGGCAAATGCTAATGCTGCTCTTTTTTGCACTTTATGCTACAATATTTGTAAGAAAAAATTATTTTTTAAAAGATGATTACACTTATCATTATCAGCGAATATTTTTATGCTTTAAAAATTATTAAATATCAAAAATAATTTTTCACAACTTATTTCTTCTTTTTATATATATAAAAGAATAAAGCAATTGTAACTTTGAACAGTGCTATCTGATTATAGAATTATTTATTAAAAATTGATCTTTTTGATCTACTTCGACTTTAACTATTTCTCTTCTCATAATTATTCCCACTGAAATTAATTACTCCTTAATTTCAACACAATTTCCTTCATACATACTTTACCGGAAGAATCTCGGTATAACTTTTTTAACGATTTTTCCACGTATAAAATTATCACATGCATAAACATATTTATCCTTCAATTTTAATTGAATAATAAAAAAAAATAAATAATTTAATTAGTTTTTTATTTAAATAATATTAATCACAAAAAAAAGATACAAGATAAGATAAAAAAAATACATATTATAATTTTATAGTTTACACTTCTGAGAAACAACAGCTTTTCTTAATCCTTCATAGATTTTTCTTCTACTCCGCTTATCACTTGTGAATTACAAAATACTGAAAATTTTGAATAGTAGGATGAAGCAAGTTTCAGGAAATCTTCAGGTAATTTTAAAGTTCTTGCTACATCAAGACCAAAAGATTTTCGAGTTATTCCCGGTACCATTTTAAAAAGTGAAATTAGTTCGTTCTCTTCTGTATATGCACAATCTGCACGTAAGCATTCCACCGCATATGGATGTTTTTCTTTAAGATCAAGTAATTCAAAGTAATGTGTAGCATATAAAGTAAAACATTCTTTTTGAATCAATTCTTCTGCTGTAGCATATGCTAATCCTATTCCATCGAAAGTACTTGTACCGCGTCCAAGCTCATCTACTACAACCAGTGAATTTGGAGTTGCTCCATAAATTATATTCCTACAATCAAGCATCTCATCCATGAATGTTGATATTCCTTTTTCTTGATAATCACGAGCCCCAATTCTTGTATATATACCATCAAAAATAGTATATGTTGCTTCATCACATGGTACCGGACATCCGATTTGTCCAAGAAGAACACCCAATGCGACAGAACGTAAGTAAGTACTTTTTCCTCCCATATTTGCTCCGGTAATCAACAAAAAGCGTGGAGAAACACCTTCGTAAGATGACAATTCGACGTCATTTGGAATATAATTAATATTAGGTGATGATTCAACTACAGGATGTCTGAGTTCCTTCATTTTTAATACTCTTTCTCCTTCAGGATCATCTTGTGTTAGGATGTTAGGGCGAACAAATTTTTTGATACTTGAAGTAGCAAAAACGGCTAATGATACAAAAACATCAATTTGTGCAACAAAATCAAGCATATTTGTTATTGTGGCGGTGTTTTCACAAGCTTTTTCTAAAATTTTTCCTACATAAGCTGCTTCACGCTCTTTGTAAATTTTCAAGCAATTGCTGTATTTCTCATTGATTTCATCCAAAACATCCGTAACAAAAACACATCCAGTTGCTTTTGTATTTCTTATAATTCTGTATTTAGCTTTTGCAACTAAGTCAGCTCCAGAAGGATTTATTTTTATTGTAAAACCTCCCTCTCCGCATTCAATTTTAAGTGTTGTATCATCGATTTCATTTTGAACTGAAGAAAATTCTCTCTTTGCTTTTTGTTCTAAATTTTTTAACATTACATTAACCTCGCCTAATGATTCATCAACATCTGGAACTATTCTATAATCTCCAAAATTCGCAAGAGCATCAAAATCAACTATCTTGCCTATAATGTCAACAAAATCTTTGATATTTTCTTCAATCTCCTTTAAAGGATTCAATAAAACAGAGTTTATTGAATCTTGACAATCCGGTGATGATGAAATAAGTTCTTCAAATAAATCTATATATTTTTTCAAATTAGAGGCCAAGCGAAAAATTTCAACACAATCCTTTAAGGATGTTTTCTTTATAATTAATCTCCTAGATATGGAAATAGAATCAGGAACACGGCGTAGAAAGTCTTCATAAAGTAGATTTCTAACTGAATGCTCATTACGTAACGCCTCAACAACATCTTGTCTTTTATTTATTTCAGAAACATTTATTAATGGTCTACGAAGCCATTCTTCTAATAATCTACTTCCTCCAGGAGTTCTGCAGTGATTCAAAAGTGAAAAAACGGTACCTTTATTATCAGCAGCTGAATATGACTTTGTAACAATATTAAACAATTCAAGGGCTTCTATAGCAGCAGAATCAAGAACTACAAAATTTGATAATGAATATTTCTTGTATTGTAAAAGCCCTGACCGATAAGAAAAATCTCTAATTACATCCATATTTCCTAGAAGAACATAAAGATTAACAATCATAGAATCTGATAATTGACTTTCTTCTATGTTTGATGTCATGTTAGTAATAATTTTCTTTGCTTCATCAACTTCATGCATTTCGGTGTCTTCAATCAATTTAATTTCTACTTGTATTTTTAATAAAACAGATTCCAATTTTTTAAATATATTTGGTATGGCATCCATGTCATCTTTGTAAAGGAAGACTTCTTTTACTGCTAAAATAATTATGATGTGCTCGAGATTTTGAAAGTTAACATCATATGGAAGAACAAAAGTCGAAATAGAAAAATCTTTTGTCGTGCAGAAAGCTACCTCAACCAATTCATTAAATTGGCCGGCATTTGTAAGCTTAACAGAAATAGTTGAAGATAAAGAAGCTAATTGAGCAGTTTCACCAACGATATAATCAAAATCATTTGGATAAGTAGGCGTACCTTCAGAAAGTAAATTCCAAGTAGTTTCCATTTCAAAAACATAATGCTTGACTGAGTACTGGAGACGAATCAAAAGATCATGTATTACTTTTTCGTACTGGTTTGCAACAAAAAAGTACCTTGAAATTGATGAATCCGATTTACCAAGTGTAGTAAAATCCATTAAACTATCTGTTCCAAAAATTTGTTCAGCAGCTAAAAACGCGTCTTCACCATATAAATAAAAACCATCCTAAAATAATAGTCTTTTTAATAACTTTTAAAATAATTAACACACCTTGCCCTCAAAAATTAATACTGTACGGGAAGGTTTTTCCCTCAAAATATTAAACAAACTATCGTTTTCTCCTTCCATGATTAAGAATCTAAATAAACAATGAAAATTAATTAAAGTTACTAAAATCGAGTACAATTTTAAACGAAAAAAAAATCACCGAAAAAAATGTCTACATTTGTTGGAAAAATGTATGCTTATATATGTAATAATTACATCGTTATGTATAATTCTTGAAGTCATTTTCAAACTATCATTCAAAACGACATCAGTTCATTTAATTTCTCACTCTTTTACCCCACCAGAAACAATGGAATCATCTCTTATATGGAACTTTTCTTGCATGTACCAGATACTTTTTAATTAATAGAAATTTTGTTCATTAGTCGGTTCTTTGATAGTAGATTTCTATTCTTTTCCGTTTTGCAAATTCAGTACTTTTCACTGAAACTTTTTGTAAATCTTTGTCGATTTTTCCTATAATTTCTTCATTGAAAGATTTAGAAGTGATTCTCTTTCATTATATTGATAAAAATCTAACTTAGAAAAATCATTTAAATCTTTTTTGGAATGTAAACTTTTTTTCTAAACAAAAAAAATTTCAGGCGCAAACTTTTTCTTTCAGTGAATATTCGCGCAAATTCTTTTCCTACTCTTCTTTTCTTTGTATGACAAAGTATGCCAGAGAACACATTTGTTGGAATAAAGTTGACTCTCCTTTGCGTCTGCACTAAGTATCATTGTAAATTGGTATCCCATTTGTAATGCATTGGTGTAATTCATTCTTAATGATTGAAAGAATATTCTAGATTACTCTCTTTATTTTATTCATTATTATTTACAAATATTTATTAATAAAATTATTATTTTTAGTTTTAAAAATGGTTGATCAAATGTTATCAATTACTGGAAAAAGAAACACAGGAGAATCTATCAGATCACAAAATGGTAAATTTTTAAATTATTTTTAAAATAATTTTTTTTTAAGTTATGGCTTGTGTTGCTATTGCAAATGCTGTTAAATCATCTTTTGGACCTTGTGGTCTTGATAAAATGCTTGTAGATTCTGTTGGTGATGTTACTGTTACAAATGACGGTGCAACTATTTTGAAACTACTTGAAGTTGACCATCCTGCCGCTAAGATTCTTGTTGAACTTGCTCAACTTCAAGACGCTGAAGTTGGAGATGGTACAACAACTGTTGTAATTTTGGCTGCTGAATTATTGAAAGCTGCTCAGGAACTTAGCAAACAAGGACTTCATCCAACTACAATTATAAATGGATTTAGATTAGCTTGTAAAGAATCTGTCAAATATATAAAGAATAATCTTTGTGTTGAAACTGGAAAATTAACTGAACAAAACAAAATTGATATTGCTAAAACTTCTATTGCTTCAAAGATTATTGGTGTTAACGATGACTTTTTCCCAAAAATGCTTGTTGAGGCTGCTGAATTAGTTAAAGTTACTGATAACTCTGGAAAAATTACATATCCAATAAGTGCAGTTAATGTATTAAAAGCTCATGGACAATCTGCATCAGAATCAACTCTTATTAAAGGATACGCTTTGAATTGTACTAGAGCTAGTGAAGCTATGCCTCGTACAATTAAGAATGCTAAAATAGCATGTCTTGACTTTAGTCTTCAAAAAGCTAAAATGCAATTTGGAGTTAGTATTAATGTAAAAGATCCTGAAAAACTTGAAGCTATGCGTCGTGAAGAAATTGACATAACTAAGAGAAGAATTGATAAGATTCTTGCAGCAGGTGCAAATGTAGTTCTTACAACTGGAGGTATTGATGATCTCGCTATGAAACAATTTATTAGTGCTGGAGCCATGGCTGTAAGAAGATGTAAGAAGGTTGATTTAAAAAGAATTGCCAAAGCTACTGGTGCTGTTTTAACAGCATCTTTGGCTACACTTGAAGGTGATGAAAAATTCGATGCATCTTTACTTGGAAGTGCAAAAGAAGTATCTCAAGAAAGAATTTCAGACGATGAACTTATTCTCATTAAGGGACCTAAAGCCAGAACATCAGCTTCTATCATTCTCCGTGGTGCTAATGATATGATGTTAGATGAAATGGAAAGAGCTGTTCATGATGCTCTTAGTGCGCTCCAAAGAGTCTTAGAAAGTAACAAAATTGTATCTGGTGCTGGGTCTGTTGAGGCAGCTTTGAATGTTCACCTTGAATCTTATGCTACAGCATTAGCTAGTCGAGAACAATTGGCTGTTGCTGAATTTGCAGAAGCTCTTCTTGTTATACCTAAAACTTTAATCATGAATGCTGCACAAGATATGAGTGATCTTGTTGCTGCTCTCAGAAATTGTCAATATAAATACTTGAAAACAGCCAACTCAAAAGATGGAGATAAATCATTGAAATTTACAGGGCTTGATTTAGAAAACAATGCTATTTGTATACCATATGAAAAGGGTATTATTGAACCAATGATGTCTAAAATTAAATCATTAAAGTTTGCAACAGAAGCAGCCATAACAATTCTTCGCATTGATGATTTCATTAAAATTGAAAAAATTGAAGAACCTAAACATGATGAATGTCATTAATTGTTTTAATTGTTCTACTAATATAAGTGTTAATTTTGCTTCTTTTATTAAATTTTTGCATACGCTTTAACCATAATAATTTCAAATTTGTTAAACAAAAATAAAGATAACTATTTGCTTAAAAAGTTAGAAATAATATTATTTATTTGTATTTTAGAAATTGAAGCAATTTCTGCAAACCACTTTTTCTCGAAGTACACTGAAGACGTGATAACATACATGGGCAACTTCAAATAATATTTTTTAATTTTAGAACATGGTTTTTAACGGTAGAGAAAAAAAATGCACCAAACCTGCATATTATCAATATTTTATTATGTACCTTTTTAATTTACAAAAATTTATTTACAAAAGTTAAATTTATTGAAACAGTGCTACAATGTTTTTTTATTAATCACAATTATTTACAACAAAAACAATTTTTACAAGGCTGTTCCTCTTTCCAAACTGTCTTTTATATCCTTAGTATATTGACCATAATATCTTTCTAATTTTTGATTATATTTTCTATTTTTTTCATTAATATAATCAACAACAGCATCAGGATCAAATGTTCTTCTTCTATGATATTCTCTTCGTTTCTTCTCTCTTTGATCAATACTTTGAGAAAGCTTCTCTAAACTAGCTTCTGAAGGATAATAAGTACCATCGATTATAGTATTTGCCTTAGGATAAAAGTTGTCTTCTCCAATTATTTCTTTCATTTTATTATAACTGTCAAAGTCTGGTTTAATTGCTTCTGCCGCTCTAACATATGCCTTCATACTGGCATCCTCATAATTTGAAAAACCTGTATCAGCAAATTTTTTCTTTTTTTTATTTATTTCTTCCATCTTATCCGCATATATAGCAGAGGTAGTAAAAGATTTATAACGATCATAATCAACACCTAACTCTTCCGCAACCATTTCATCTTCTACTTTTTTTACCACTTTTGCTTCACGTTTCCGTTTCATAGTATCCTTGATTGGTTGTTTTTTCAATCGGTCTTCTTCTACCACTGCATCCATATTCTTCTTTTCTATTTCCATCTAAAAAAATATGTGTATAAATTATTTAAATAGTAAAAATAAAACTTACTCTTTTTGCATGGAGCTTTTCTAGACGTTCTTGAAATGAAGAAATATCAACCTTTTTTGGTGCCATTTTTGTTGAAAGTAACTCGGTATTAGAAGTAGATGGTTCTTCAATTGCTTCTGACATTTTTTAGAATAAATTTTTACTAAATATATACACTTTGTAAAATAGATTTTAATACATGTACATTATATTCCAAAAAAGATTATGTTTATCTTTTTAAGATTCTGTTGAAAGTAAAATGTAAGTTTACTTAATAAAACTTATGCATCTTTTTAGTGAATTATTATGATAAAAAATGTTTTGTTTAAATTGATATCTTTATTTTTAATGATTAAATAATTAAATTTTAATTTGAAAGATTATTTCAACAATTAGATGTATTATTTTTTTCCAATAATATAAATAACAAATCTAATTGTAATTTGGTATACTTTATGATTTTTAAAAATTTGCCAAAGGAACCATTAAAATTTTCACATTTTCTTTTTAATTTCAATAAAATAATTATATATAATAAATTTTAATTTCTGTACATCTTATGACTAAGAAGATATTTCTTTTTTTTTTTCAATTTTATAACTACAAAAAAAAAGATTGATAGCTTTTTTTATTAAAAAAAATTATTTTTTCAAAACATTTAAAATTAAATAGCAAACATGTACTTTGAAAGAGTAAGTTAAAAATAATTCATGATTATAGAACAGTCAACTTTCTTGACTTTGTCAACTTTGCGCTGTTATAATTGATATAATTTAAAGGTCTAATGATTATTAATCATTTTTCAAAATATAAAAATATTTTTTTTTAAATCAAAAAAAAAATTGTTGCAAAAGTAAATATATATATATATAAAAGTTAATTCTAAAAAAAAATAATTGTTTCAGACTTATTATTAACAGAATGTTAATATTTAAAGTTTTCCCGTACAGAAATTTTTTGAATAAAATGTATAAATTTTATTTTAAATCTATTTGTTTAATTAATTATTGTTAATTTACTATGTTTGATCCATCAACTTATTGGAAAGAATCAATAATAACATCTCAAGAAAAAGACAATGTTAATAAAAATTTTATTGAAAATATTATTAAATCACCGAATTCAACGTTATTAACAAAAATTTCCATGTTATCATCAAGACAACAATCTGATTTCATGTCAAAACTTATTAATTTTTGGCCTATAGATATAGAAAGAAGAGCCTACAATTATTCAACTTTTCCAATAGTAGCTGGATCTATTGTAACATCAACAATAATTAGTACTAAAATAAATTCAAATTTTTATATGTTACCTGAAAAACTTAAATTTCAAACGGCACTTTCTCTTTGTCCTAAGAGGCCTCTTGTTTTAGCTATATATGTTTCTTCTCTCACAACATTTGGATTTGATTTTTTGTTTGTTAAGAAAGAACTTCTCCAATTAAAAGAACAATGTTCATCGTGTATCTTGACAAAATGTATTGCTGGTGGAATACTATCTGGTGTTGTTCTTCCTATACTTTCTTTACCATATTTATCATATTATTTTTTATCTTTTAATAATGCTATGAAACTTCCTGATCCAAAAAATTTTACTGCATTTATGTCAATATCACTTGAAGGAATCAAAATATGTAAAAGAATTTTACCTCTTCTTATTGGTATCCAAATAATTTCAGGAACTGTTGGAACATCTGCAGCTTTATGGGGAAGAAATAGAATTTTTAATACCATAGAAATGGATAATGATTTTTTGAATAATTTTTATGGTGAAATTGAAAATAAGCAAACATTTACTGAAAAAATTATTAAATTTTTAAGAAAAGCATCTTTCATTGATGAAATTATGATTGCGGAAGAAAAAAAAACAAAAAGAAATATATAATTTTTTATCATATATTTCTTCTACTCATATAGGTATAATAAAATATTTTTTAAATTTAAAATTTATATTTATTAATTATTTTTTCTTATGTATAAACTTAGATCACTATGTATTTTATATTAAAAATTATAAACAAAAATTTTTACTTCTTTTTTTAAACAGCTTTATTTATCATTATAATAACAAAAAAGATAGATACACTATACATTGTAATATTATTTTATATCAATGAAAAGACAAACCATCTTTTTTTTATTTTGACCATGAACATCAAACTTTTATTAAATAATATTATCTTTCAAATCAAGATATAATTTTTGTTAAAGAGTACATAAGGGGTGTATATCAAACTTGGTTAATACAAGTATATAATTTCTTTCAAGTTTATGATCTATATTTTTAAATTCATTATATAATAAAAGAATTTTTTCTTTTTTTTCATAATTAAATAAAATTTTTATTAATTATTAAAATAAAAATTATACGTTTATTGTATGAAAATAATGATTATTATAAAAATATTATTATTACTATGTTTATTATTTATTAATACTACTTCGTCAAATGTTGCTGTATATCAAATAAAACTTGGCGACTCTCTTGAATTTGATTTTGGAAGGTCAGTTAAACAATTGCAAGTAAAAAGAAATTTAGGAAAAGGTATTGAAAAAATATTTCCATCATATGATCCTGATGATTCAGTTAATAAAAATAAAAAAACTTCCTATCCATCAAATGCATATCTTTCTAAAGAAGGTTTATTAATAATTGATCCAGTAACTGAGGAAGATTATGGAATATATATGAGTGATGTAAATTATCATCCACATTTTTCAAATCCCATTCTTAAAGTTGTTCCAGTATAACTACAAACAAATATTCTAGATTGATAAAAAAAAAAAGATTTATAATTATTATTTGGAATAGAAATGAACACCATCTCAAATATAAATAAATATAAATATAGAAAATTTTTTTTATACTTCTATCAAATGTTAAGATAGAATTAAATATGTATATATAAAATTTGTTTAATTAACAGTTTTGGTTAAAAAAAAACTTAAGACTATGTAAATATTGGTACATAAAATATAATTTTTTTTGTTTTATTTTTTTTTTTTCTTAATTGAATATTCTTATAAAAAAAAATGATAGATAAAAGAAATGAAAGTGGATACTTTTTGAAAGATAATTCTTTTTTACGTGATATTTATCAAAATACACTAACTTTTTTTTATTATATTTACATTAATTTAATTAATAATAAGAAATAACTTTATTAAATATTATTTAAGTGTTCCTCTTTATGGCGTGTACGTGAAAATATGAAAAATAACTAAAAAAAGTGTAATTATTTTTATGTAAATAAAAATAGTTTTTTGTTATTGAAATTGTTTTACCTAATGGTATCAAGTAAATGTATATAAAAATATGTATCTTAATGTTAATAATTTTTAATATTTAATATTTATATTTGAAGATTAAAGTTGTATAATTTTTAAATAATAAGTAATTCAATTTAATATTTAAATTCTTATAACAAAATATTTTTTTGTTTCTTGAAATATTACAAATATCATCATTGATCAAATATAAGTACATCATTAAATAATCATGGTACTAGTTACTATAATTAATCTATTAAAAAATTTTTTTATTAATTATATTTTGATTCATTCTTACTAAAATTATGCGAAAAAAAAATGTTAAAAATGTAACATAATAATTGTATCATAAATTTATTAAAATCTAATTTAAATAAAGGTTATCATTTACATTCTTTATAAAGTACCGTTCAATTGATATAATAGTATTAATGTAACAATATTATTTTTAATCAACTGATAAAATATATTTTTATATAATAATTTTTCCATTTAATGATAATATTTATCTTTTAATCTTCATTTTCTGTAGTACAATTACATTTTATTTGATAGTTACATTAGAGGAAACAAATACTTAATGATAGTTAAAGGATTATTATAAAATTAAAATAGGGTGTTATTTTTATTAACTTTTTTTTATTACCTTATGATTATATTCCTTAAATTATAATTTTGACATGAATCATTAATGGTCAATTTTTTTTTTTTTTGACATAAGTTAATTTATGTTTGATCATTGATAAATAATTTATGTTAACTTAAATGTCATACCTTATAAATCAAATTTTCTTTAAAATGATTAATGTCTTTATAATTAAATTAATTTTTTAAATAACTTAATACATAAAACATTATTTAAATAATTTACATATTTTAATTAGTAAAATTTTATAAATGTAGTAATTATTATTTTTATAATTTAGTTACAAAAAAAAAGTATTTTATATAAGATATTATCGAAATAAATTAAAAATGTAATTGATCCGTATAAAATAAATCACCAAAGAGATAAGTAACTTAATATTGTACAAATAATATCATTTTTGGCACTTCTTCTTTTGTATTTGACTATCTTAATATAACCCAATAAAGATAATCTCTTTTAAAACTATATTTCAATAAGATTAACTTTTAATTAACTACTGATTTGACAAGCAAACAAATATAAGAATACATAAACACGTATTGTCTTAATAGTTAAACTTATTCATTAAACTTCTTCCTAGAAGTTTTCCCCTAGAGTACCTTGTTTCACCTAATTACGGTTATCTTTTCTTTTCGGTACTTGGAAAGCCTCTTAATAACAGTAGATTAAGTGTAAGAACAATTGACAAATCAACAAAAATTGAATAGAAGTTGAAACTTAAAATGTGACTTGTTACTAGATTATATTTAATAATTTGAATATATTAAGTACAATATTTGAACAGTACAAAAATATATTATTTATTCATATTTTATATATAAATATATATTAATTCTTTTGCTTCATTACATAAGAAAATCTATTACAATATTCATCTTTAAAACTTTATTATCATTTTTCTTATCAAAATATATGTATATTTAAAAATTTATTAATATTATTTAAATATTTGTATATATATTTATTAATAATAACTTTTTGACCACTTCTTGATAGTAAAAAGTTTATTATCAACCAAATAATTCTTTTAATTATAAAAGATTTAATTTTTTTGTCTTTTACTTTCTTCAACATTTTTAAAAGCAAAAATTTTTTAAGAATCACAAAAAAAAAGAAGTATTTTATTTTTAAAATAAAACTAATCTTCTTTAAGATGATAGTTTATTTTTTTTCTAATTATTTTTCATTATCAAGAAACAAGAAACATAATAATTATATATTTTAAAATTATTTTTAGTATTCTATTAACATTAATAGAATTCTTTATACTACTTAACGTAGTATCAATTTTTTTACTTACTAATTCTACACTTTTTTACAAGCCACTTGAAGTAAAAAAATAATGCTATTTAAATTTATTAAATATATCAACATCCACTTTATAACTTTATATGTTTAATCTCCCCCCCATTGGTAGATAAGAGAATATATAAATGTATTTAACATTAGATTGTTTTAACAAAAATGTTTAAAAAAATATCTTTTTTTTATATTACCAATTCTGAATGGTAGTGTTATGGCAAATTATATAATTATCTATAAGAAAAAATTTTTTTGTTTAATCATATTATTCTTTGAACTTTTTACCTTTTCTATATCCATTTATCGTTCATTCACTATTAATGATTTATTTAAAAAAAAAATTAAAGAAAAAAAGATATAAAAAGATCAGTAGAATTAAAGTTTATATAAAGTGAGCTATATTTTGGGATATCAAAATTTTATAATCTTACCTATCATTTAAATTAATAATATTTTATCATGAGAAAGTTATGTGTATGTATTAATAATATAATCCCTTAAATTATCATCTTTAATCCTTCATCTTATCAATTATAAAACTACTACTACTTCTTCTTTTACTTTTCTTCCTTTCAATCAGTCCCTTCATTCTTATTATACCTATTTTCAAAAAAAAAAAATTTTTTTTTCTTAGATATATTTCTTTTTTATTTAAAATACTAAACTTTTTTTGTAATAACTTTTTACAATTAATTTTAATATTATTTAATTATATTTATTTATATATATATTTGTAGGTTTTTATAGAATGAAGAAACTTTCTTCTTTGGTGCTTACTATAACTTTATTGTTATTATTTTTTACTACTCCTAACAATTATGTTACATCAACAGTTATCATTACAAATGAAAAAGAAAATGGTAATTTAGTTAGTGATAATGATAAAATAACTATTATTACTCCTAAACCAATTCCAAAAGTTAGTAGAGCTGAAAAAGAAGCATTAATTAGAGCCAGTGGACAAGATCCTAATAAAAGAGGTAGACATAGTCGTTTAGAAAATATTCATAAAAAAAGAGGTAGAAGAAGTCCTGATATTTTTGATCCAAATACACCATGGAGAAGGAATTTTATTCTTCCAAAAAGAACTCCAATAATTAAAAAAGGACTTTTAAAACCTTTACAAGAACTTAAACTTCATAAATGTCCAAAAAATTTTGATGCTGTTACTCAAAGTAAAGATAATATAACATATGCATTTGCTGGTGATTATGTTTATCAAGTATGGAGAGATTATGGTATACCACAAAAAGCAGCCTACAAAATAAATGACTTATTTCCCGGTGGACCAAGAACTGTTGATGTTGCTTTGACAAATTTTAGAAGTGGTGTTATGGTTTTAATACAAAGAAATAAAGTTTATCGTTATAGATATAATAAAAAATCAAAAAGATTTTATTTAGGAAATAAATCACCTCAACAATTAACAGAAAAGATAACATTTTTACCAAAAATTGGTTTACAATGGATTGATGGAAATATTGTTCTTTTTGATCATGGTAAATTTGCTACTTATGATCCTTACTGGAATCTTTCTACATTCTCAGCTGATAGTGAACCATATTTTCCTGGAATGCCAAAAGATATTATTGGTATGGTATATAAAAATCCATCAACATTACTTTTATATACTAAAAGTAATCGTTTAGCAGTATGTTGTTTTTTTTTATTATTATAATATTAAAAATATAATTAATTTTTTTTTTTTAGATTTATGATACAACTGTCTATAAAGTTGTTGAGGAATTTCCAATAAAAGTTGAAGAATATGTTGCTTGCCTTACAAAATCAATTTAATATTTTTTTTTTAAAATGTTTTTTAATTAAAAATTGTTTGAAAACTCAACTGTATCCGGCGTCTTATTATGGCTATTAATAATCTTAAGATATATACAACAAAAAAAAAATAAAATATATAGACAATCATGGGATGTCTTATTTTATTTTATGTCATTCTCCATATACGGTTCTGATATTAATACTTAACTTTAGCAGATGAGAATACTTTAATATGTATAAAAAATGAGATACTTTTTTTATTCTTCGATTTTTCATTTATACATTTTCTTTTTTTTTTGTTATGTTTGTAAAGTATTAAATAAATTTTTTTTTTAAAATATATACATTTATTAAAATATAAAGATAATTAATTTAATGACATAAGATTTAATAATATTATACATATATTTATATTATTTGTTAAAATATTATAATAAATGTTTTTATAATAATAAAATTAAATAAAAACTATTTTTTCCTTTATATTTTTAATATTAAAAGCCTCACATATTATTTATATACTATTTATTTAAAATGTTACAAAAAAAAAAAAAATAAATAGTTACTATAAAAAATAAATATAATTACTCTTATACTAGTATTACATAGATATAAAAATAAAAATTTTAACAATATTTATTATAATAATAAAACAAATAAATTAACTTAACATGAAGTGATACTTGTATATTTTTTTTAAACTAACATAAAGAATAAACAAATTAATGTTTAAATGATATAAATATAGTATTATTTAATATAATTAAAATAAATTTTTTTTTAAATATATACATTTATATTAAAATTAAAAACTTTCGTTAAAATATATAATCACAGTAAAAATATATAATATATCTTAAGAGTAAATAAAAAAATTTGTTAATCGGTTTTTTTTTTATGTTGCAAACTTCTCAAAACTTTTACCTACATCAGTTTATTTTTATTTATGTTCGACAATTCAAAGATCATTATTTTAGAGTAAGAAAAATTTTGTAAAAAGTAAATTTTGGTTATTTTTTTTTAAAGATAAATATAAACAAATTGTAAGTTTTTATTACGAATGATGTTTACCTCTTTATTATCTCTTTAACAAACTTTTTTTTTTACATCATAATCTTAGTAAATGAGGAAGAAAAAAAAATGATATTTCTTAGAATATTTATCTATACAAATATTAATGTTTCATTAAGTAATTTTTCTATGAAACAAAAGTATTTATTTAATGTCGTTTAAACAAAAAAAAATTAAACTTTTTCATTTAATGTGTCAAAGGATAATTTTAAATAATAAAAAATGTTGTGGTATTATAGATAAACACATTTATAAAAAGAGTTAAAACATTTAATATAAGTTTAAAAAAAAAAAAATTGAGAGATATAAGAATGTAGGATATCTTGCCATTATAATAAGGAGCTGAGAAAACCAAATCATTGAATTGTATGTTAATACTTGTGTTGTAAAAAAAAAAAAGATTTATAATGAGAATATTTCATCATTTATCCACATGTTATTTTTGTAAAATAAATTTTTCATAAAAAAAATATATATATTGGTTGTTGGTTTTTTATTAATGATAATATTGAAGTTGTATCATTAACATTTTAGTTTTTTTTTTCAATATAATTAATAATAAAAAAAAAGATGGAAATAGAGATGTTATATGTTATTAAGAGAAATTTTGTTTATTACTTTTCTTAAATGTCATTATTATTTACCAAATCTGAAAATGAATATTTATTATATGAAGTTAATATAATTTTTTTTTTAAAAATATTTTATTATCCTAAAAATACTTTTAATTTTTTTTACCTCATATAAGCACTTTTTCTTTTTTCTAAAGGTGAAAAGGCATCAGCACTGTTCTCCAATTCCATACCTCTTTTACCAAATCTTAAAAAAAAAATTAACTTTTATTTTCTTAGATATAAAAATAACAATTTTTTTTATTCTATTTATGGATGGATTTTCCCTAAGCTATTATAGTCCATTATTTTATAAAATAATAAAATTTAAAATATATTTCAGAAGTTAATTATTTCTCAAGATATAAAAGATACCATATAATGATATAACACAATTAAAAAGAGAAGAAAAAAAAGATTATTCTTTAAATCCTTTTTTATTAACTATCCCTTTAAACGGAAATATCAAATAAAATTTACCTCATGTAAGCAGATTTTCTTTTTCCAAATCTCATATAAGCGGATTTTCTTTTTTCAATTCCATTTTCTGGAATAAATGTTTCATCTCTTATTTCATCGTTTCCAGTTGAACGTTTTCCAAATCTCATGTAGGCAGACTTTCTTTTCTCAACAACATCAGGATCAGATCTTCCAAAACGCATGTAAGCTGATTTCCTTTTAATTGGTGTTGATATAGTCTCATCAGAAGAACAAAGATAATGATCAGGAATTACATCACAAATGTAAAGTTGTTTGTTAGTTTCAAGAGATAATGAATCATTAACTTCATCATTACCTTCAATATTAAGAAGGTATGAAATAGAAAGAAAAGTAATTAATAGGTAGTATTTCATATTTTTCTAGTATTTTTTTCTTAAAATATTAAATTAAAATTAATCAATTTAAAAATAAAGGTATTAATATTTAATAAAATAAAAATAATTAATAAATAAAGTGTAAGGGGGGGGTGAAAAGATATAATATTATAAGTTAAAAATTTATAAAATATATAGAAATAAAAATTATTTAGCCAAGTATTTTAGAAAACCTTGTTATATCTTTAAAACGATATGATAATTATATTAAAAAATAATTTGTCTTTCTCTTTTATAGAATGATAATAATTATTTTTCATACTACAAATTTAAGATATACTTAAATATGATTTAAAAAGAAAATTAGAAATAAGAGTTTTCTTATCTTTATATTTTTCTCTTAATGATAGTAAAAAAAATATATATGTATATTATAATATTTTACAAGATATGAAAAATGATGATGTGACATAACTATATTATAAATTAATATATATTGCGTGTACCTTATTTATAAAAGAAGAGAAATCTTTTAAATCACAAAAATTTATAAAAAAAAAAAAAGTGAATGGAAATTTTATCAAGAAAAAGAATAATAAATATACTTTTACGACAATCTTATAAAAATTTTATGGTAAATATTTATATAGTATTTTCTATAGCCGGAAAATTTCTAATAAAAAGATTAAATAGTCAACAAATATACATGTATATTTTATACATTAATATCACCTTTGAAAAAATTTTTATATATTTTATGTCAAAAATAAAAATGACAATATGCCATTACTGAATTTGTCTTAAATAATAAAACAGAAGAACATTTGTGACGCCTTCTTTGTAAATTTGTATGTGTCTATGTCTACCATTTTTTTTATAAATTCTTTTTTGAAAAATAACTTCATATATCATCCAATAATACAATCAGAATAATAATATGAAGTCATGTAATCTATTATAATAAAATGGGTGGAGTTTAAATAGATTAAAATATTGAAAATGAAAAGTTTATATTAAAAAAATAAAAAAAAAAAGACTTTCATTGATCATATAAATATATCAAAGTAATAAAATAATAAAATGTTTCATCATCCTTAATCATAATTTTTTTATTATCCTTTCTTTGAAATTTTAAATATAATCATTTTATGTTTTTAAATTTGTTATAAACACATATGATAAAAAAATAATTAAATAAATGTATAAAAACATTTTATTTTGATTTCAGAAATGAAACATATTCTTAAATACATACGAAAACATTTTTTAATACATAAAAAAAGTGTGATTCTTACTTAGTTTCATAAAATTTTAGAAATATAAATATTTTCTAACAGTTAATTTATATAATTAAAAAAAAATTAAATATTAGAAAAGATTCTTAAAAGATAAAAAAAAAAGTATATTTTTAAACTTAAAGATATCTTTTAAAGAATAAAAAAATATTTTGATAAAACTTTTAAAAAAATGATACTTTAATACGATGTCTGAAAGGTATATTTAAAAATTTAAAAAAAAAATATTTAAAAAAAATTAGAAATATAAATTGCTTTCAATTTGAAAAATAACTAATCAACAAAGAATAATTATATGTATTACTCTAACTTAAATATACAAATTATTTTCCAGTTATAAATATACATATATATAAATGAATTATGATAATATTTTTTTAAACAAATCATAAATTATACTTTTTATAATCATTATTAGAAGAAATTTTACTTTGTCATTAAGATATAAAAAATATATAATATAGTAATAAAAATTTTAATAATAAACTATATGAAATATAAAAAATTAAATAAATATATTAATTTTTAATTGTACAGTTGTAGAAATAATTATTATTTTATGTTGTGGGTAAAATATTTATTTTGTTTCATAGAAATCCTTGACAATTTTTATGTACTATTGAAAATTAAATGTTCCCATAAAATAATTGTTTTTTTTTTATTTAAATGTTTAACTAATAGTTTCAATATTCAAAGAACAAAAAAAAAAGATATTTTTATAAACAAATCTTAATATAATAGTAAAGAAAAAAATTTCATTTTTAAATAAGGTATGTTATAAACTTAGATAAGTTTATGTTGTTTATTAATATTTCAATATAATAATATATAAATAAACATATATTTGCATTTGAAGAAATATTATAACTTTTTAACTAAAATATTAATAGATATTTTATAAAGAATAAAATAAAAGAATTGAAAAAAGTGATGTTTTGTAACATATACAAAAGTTCTTCTTTTACAATTTTGAAATCCCCATCAATATTAGATTCATGATGTAATATTTAATAATAACTAAAGAAAAAACTTTTGAATACCAAATTAAATTTTTTAACGGGGTAATAAAAGAAACTAAATAAAAATATTTATCAAAAAAAAAAACTAAAAATAAAAGTTCAGTTTTTTTGTTAATGTAATTATAAAAAAAAAAATAAAAAATCATCCATTTAATTTTATTTCTATTATCATTTCTATAAAATTTCTTTTAATCCATAGATAAATAAATTGTCTTTTTAAAAAAAAAGGATTCCCTTTTTATCTGCTAGATATTTGTAAATCTTCATAAAACGTCTAAAATTATAAACAAAAAAGATAAAAATATATATTTTTTGAATTATTTACTTCTGATATAAGTCATCTTTTTTTGTCATAGTAGTTCTAATAAAAAATGAAAAATATGTAAGCATATTGAGGAAAAAATTTAGTATTTTATGGGATCTTTAATTAAAAGGAGATTATATTTTATAAAAAAATTTAATAAAATTCTTATAAACTTTTTTTTTCAATGTTCTTATAATATTGTTAACAATTTATATTTATAAAAACAATTATAAAAATATTTATAAATGAGAAAACTAATCAGGAATAAGATAACTAATTTTTTTTCTTTGTAATTTGATATATTATATCATTTTATTAATGTTACATATAACGGATGTATAAAAAAAAATCAGTGCTTATGTAAATAATAATAGTAATAATATGATTAATTAAAAACATCTATCATGACAAATTATTTAAAAACACATAATAAAATATTTATACATTATTCCATATAATTTAAAAAAAAATATCTAAATTTTATTTTGTTTTTAAATAATATTTTATAAATTTTCTGTTTTTTATTATAATGATAACAAGTATGATCATATTTGATATATTAAAATTTTTTTGCAGCAAAATGTAATCTTTAATATTAATCAGCATTAATTACTTTTATTAAACTTTATTTATTTTTTTTCTGCAAAAATGATAATCTTAATGATACACTATTACAAATAATGTAAAATAAAATTGAAACATACTACTTAGTTTCACTTTCTTCTTCTTTTTTTTTTAATTTAACAACGTAATACATTTAGTAAAAAACTTGAAGAAATTTTTTTAAATAAACATTTTACATCATAAATAATTATTTATTTTTATCAAAAATAACAGTTTCACTATCTAAAAATGCATAGTCATTAATTAATTATTAATCTTTACTATCCTTTTTTTTAAAAGAATACCTTCAATAGAAAAAAAAATCAAAATTATTTGTTGAAATATGAAGAAATATTTAAAATAAATTATATTAAAATATTATATATATTTATTTTGTATTGAAGAATTAAAAATTTACTAGATTCATTTTACTAAGAAGACATATGTTACTACATAATTATATTACAAATAATTTTTTCAAGTCTTATCAGTTACACCAACTTCTTCTTCTTGTTGTTTATCTTTAATATTCATATTTTTATATACCGCTTTGTTTGTAGAAACAAAACCAATAATAGCCTAAAAATATTATCATGTAAGATAAGATTTAAATTGAAAGAAAAAAAAACTTACTTTTGAAGCTTTGATAAATTGTGGATCTTTTTTTTCAGTATAATTTAACGAAGCTGCAAAATGCATAATTGAAAGTAAGATAATAGCAAACATAAGATGATCTCTTATAGCATTGTGACGATATTTTCTTATAAGAACTGCTGTCGTAATAACGGAACATTTTTTAGTATCACGGAGCTAAAAAAAAAAGTAGTGTTATAAATAATAAAATTTAAATTTTTACTTGTTTACATAAAATGTTAATAGCAACAAAAGTTGCTGTTCTCCTAGAACCACTAATACCATGAACAAGAATTGGTCCAACACCTCTTTTATCATCGACTTCAACAATATGTTCCATCTTCCAAACAAGAGACATCATAGCTAATAATTTTGTTATTGATGGTATAGCATTAGGATTCCAACCCATCCAATTAATAATATTAACAATTCTTCCTTGTTTTGTTTTTTTATTATAAACTTTTAATTTAAAAATAATAGCTGGTGTTGATATTTTTCTTTCCTCAGTTCTAATAACATATTGACCAATTTTAACTTTTTTATTAA
This sequence comes from Strongyloides ratti, assembly GCF_001040885.1. Taxonomy (NCBI): domain Eukaryota; kingdom Metazoa; phylum Nematoda; class Chromadorea; order Rhabditida; family Strongyloididae; genus Strongyloides; species Strongyloides ratti. The sequence goes on from NC_037307.1 coordinate 1,241,696, forward strand.
AAGATAATTCAAAGTATGGACAACAATCTTCTTTATTAGAATAGTCACAGAAGGAAGCAATAATACAAGTACCCTGTTCCCAAATCATATCCCAAAATGTTTTAACAGTATTTTTTAAAGGTGCCTGTGCCATTATATATATTCCTTGTGGAGTTGTTATTTTATTAGCATGATAATATTTATCTTCAGGATTATCTACATCATGAAGAAAACAATTTCCTTCACTGTACATCATAACATTTGTAAACCGATTTTTCTATAAAAATTATTTTTTAATAAATAATGTTTTATTATTAAAAAAAAGAAAAAAAAACTTACTGTTGGATTGGCCATAAAATCAAAGACAAAATTCATTGTTAAACGAATACATCTATATTGATCATGAATTTTTTTTTTAAGACTTTTGTCATTTTGATTTTTTGCTGTAGGATCAATGAGTCCCTTAAATTCATAAAATTCATTTATTGTTTCAGCAGGAACTGACAATTGTGCTGATTCTAAAAGTTCATTGTTTTCCTGAACAGGATCTGCTCCTTTTCCTTTATCGGCATCTTCTTTATTTTTTTTCATCGCTTTTTCCACAGTAGCTTTTTCTTCTTCTTTCTTTTTTTTTTTATTTTGTTGTTGAAAATTTTTTCCTATTGATACATTTTTTTTTATACTCTTAGCATGTTTTTGATTATTTTTTTGGTGTAAATTATTTTTTTTTGAATACATATTGGATAATGGACTAATATCATTTCCTCCAAATTGAATTCCTTCATTTTGTTGTATTGATAAACCTACAGGTGGTGGAGGAGGTGGTGGTGGTGGTGGTGGACAAGGTGCATTGTTAACAGTGTTATTGTTTAAACATTCATAATTTTCCATTGTAAAATATTATGGTAATCTTATCATAATTTTAATATATTTATTATAAAAATTATATAATAAAATATGAATATAATTTTTAATTTTTATAATTATTAATTAACTTTTTATTATTCATATATAATAATTAAACAATTTATGTTTAAAAAAAGAAAAAATACATGTAAGATTACTAAAAGTTTTATTGCTTATTTTTTATTGTGTCAATAACTTTAAATTCTATCCAATTTTCAAAAACTAAATTTTTTTTTTTAAATTTAAATTTTATTTTTTTAAACTATTATTTATATTTTTAAATATAAAGCTTCAAATAGTTTTTCTATTTTATTATAATTGTCATTAAACGATTATTTAGTCAATGAGTATCATTGATAAAGAATACTTAAAGCATAAATTATATTGTGATAAGAAGTATTGATACATAAAAAATAAATGGAATAAAAAATTGTGCTTTGTATGGTATATAATAATTATTATACTAAGCATAAACATAAAGATAATACATTTTACTCTTAAAAATACTTTAATAATTAATTATTTTAATGATTGGTTTAGTTTAAAAATATCATAAAACTTTTAAAATATTTTTAATATTTATTTTATGCTTAACTTGAATTTATCATAATATTAATGAGATATTTAAAACTAATCTTTAATTTATTATTTTAAAATAGCATCATTTTCAAAAATATTCATTTAGCAAAAATAATTCCTTACAAACCTAATCTTTAATATATCTATTAAAAAATAATAAAAAAACTTTTAAAATTACTTCTACATTTAATATGAAAATGACGTAGATGTTTCAATAAAAAATTTTCATCATTAAGATTCTAATCCACATAATTAAAAATATTTTTTTTATTCATACACAAAAAAAAAAAAATTTAGTTCTAAGATAGTAGGATTACATAATGATATTACAATAAAAAAAAATAAAAAAAAGTGAATAAGTTAATACCAGACTTCTATCACAGGGAGCCTTAACTGTAAAGGTTTATCCCGGTAACTCACATTTCTAAGCATCTCCTTATTCAAGTTGATCTATCAATGTCTTTTTAAAAAAAAATTTAATTAATTGTAAATTTTTTTAAAAAAAAGACAAAGTAGATCGTTCTTTAACCTCAGCAACCAGTTTGCTTAAGTTCATCAGAACCTTCTTTTTTAAGAATTGTTAATGTTGTAAATGACTCAGCAACTGTTGGATGGATTCCAATTAAATTATCAAAATCTACTTTTCTTCCATTCAATTTTAATGCTATAGCAAATCCTTGTGTTATTTCACCAGCATTTGGAGATAAAATATGAAAACCAACAACTCTGTCATGTTCATTCTTTAAACAAATAAGTTTTAAATAACAATGTTTAGTCTCCTTCTTCTCCGGAACAGTATATTCTAATGGTGTAAAAACATTATGATAAACATTAACATTATCTTTTCCATAAATTTTTATAGCATCTTCCTCAGCTAATCCACAACATCCATATTCTAATGGTGTAAAAACAGTGGTTGGTATTTTATCATAATCTGTTATTTCTAATGTTCCATTAAAAAGTTTTCTCATTAAACATCTTCCGGCATGTATAGCTACAGGTGTTAATTCTGGACAACCTTGTAGTACATCACCTATAGCATAAATATATGGTACACTTACACTTTGTTCACCACCATTTAATCCAACAATTTTTCCATTATCATTCATTAAAACATTTTGATTTTTAATACCAATATCAAATGTCTTTGCTTCTCTTCCAATAGCAAAAAGAACAGTATTATATTCACCAACAAATTCTTCTTTACTTCCATCATCCTTAACACCTACACCATAAACTTTATATAAACCAGGAAAATCATCACTTCTTGGTTTTATTTCTTCAATTTTTGTTGGAACAGCAGAAATAAATTTAATTCCTTCATCAGTCATTTGTTTTCTAATTCTTTCTGCCATATCCTGATCAAAACCTCTTAATAAAATTGATCTAACCATAACATCAGCTTCATTACCAATACCTTTAATAAAACCAGCACATTCTAATGAAACATAAGAAGCACCAACACACAAAGTTTTTCCTGGATTATATGAAAGTGAAAATAAATCGTCACTTGTTATACCATATTCTTTTGCTCCTTCAATATCAGGATATTTTGGTCGAAGACCAACTGAAATAAGTATCTTATCAGCTGTCAAAACAGTTTTTTTCTTTTTTTTGTCAGTTGCTGTAACTTCATATGGACCTGTTATTTCACCATATCCATTAATATACTTAACATCTTTTTCTCTTAATTGAACTTTATAATTCCAATTTAATCCAGCTATATGATCCTGAATGGCATCTTTCATCTTAACCCAATCTAATAAAATACCATCTTTTGGTACTGACCATCCAAATTTTCTGGCATCACTAATAGAATGTCCCAATAAAGCAGCCTGATGCATCAACTTTTTTGGTATACAACCAACATTAACACAAGTTCCACCAAGTCCCCATGTTGTACCAAAAGGTGATGGTTTGACAAAATCAAGTACGGCAACTTTTTTTCCACAAGCAGCAGCTTCTTTTGATGCAGCAAGTCCACCAGATCCTCCTCCAATGACAATAATATCATAATCTTTTGGTTGGAGTGCTTTTAAAAGTAATCCAGAATCATGGAATTTTTCTAAATCACTATCAGTACCAATACAATTACCTTTAACAAAAACTAAAACGTCAATAGATTCTCTTTGATAAGCATAAGCAATTCTTTTCATAACCATTTCAGGAACAACTGAATATTTGGTATTTATATCAGTAACATTATTGTTTTTAATAAATTCATCAATAAATAATGATAATTTATTAAATTTTGACAAACTATGATGTTCAATTCCAATAATTACAATATCTTTTTTGGAAATCTCCTCAGCAACCAATGTTACCTCTTTGGCATATTGAGTACCAGGAGGTATATATGGTGGAGGCATCTCAATATTCTTTAATTTGATGCCCCTCGACAAGTTGCGATTTCCAGTATCAAAAGTATTAAATTCCAGAAGAGTTGATAATGAATAATTTCCTTAAAAAAAATAATATATCAATTAATTTTTAATATTTAAAATTTTAATAAATTACTATACATTGATATATATATAAAATTATAAAAAAAAACCTTTTATTATATCTTCATCTTCTAAATAATTTGGTTGAGGAAAAAAATTCTTTAAACTGTAATAATTTCTTAAACTCATTAAGAAATATAATCACTATTCCTATCAAGTTATGTAGTAGTAAAATAAAAAAAATAAAAAATAATAGTAATAAAACTGCTCAAATTTCTACTTTATGGTTATGTAATAATTTATTTTAATATAAAATAACTAAAACAGGAATAAAAAAAACACAAAAAAGTTCCATGAATTATTTAATTCTCATTATACGTGTGAAAAAATTGTTATAATAATATACTATGTGAATTTATAGGAAGAATAAGAATAAAAAATTTATAAATGATATAAAATTACCTATATATTGATTTAAATTATTAAAATTATTAATGATATAAAAGTTAACTATTTAAAATAAAACATTTTTAACTACTTTTCTACTATATTAAAACTTATTTGTCATTTATACTAGTTTTTCTAGGTAAAATATATAATATTCTTTTTAATTAATAATTTAACTGATAAATATAATAAAATAATCTTATAAAAAAAAAAGATAAGAATTTTAAATAAATAAAAATTAATTAATTTATAGTTAATAATTTTTTAAAAAAATAGACATACATTGCATGATCAGAGTCATCTTTGACTAGAATATACAATATGATAAGTATTATTCCAATCGTTAACTGTTACATCAATAGTTGTGAAAAGATTTATAAAGTAATACATTTAATACTTGAAAAAAATATTTATTTTGTGGAATTTTTTTTTTCTACCATAATTTAGAAAAATTAGTTTCAATAAAAAATAAATTTTTTTTTTTCACAAAATAGTTAGAAAAAAATTATACATTTATATGGTTTTCTTGTAATTAACAGGTGTAAAAGTTTTCTCTAACATTTTTTTTTTCTTTTTATCACTTACCATTAGAAAAAATATTTTTTTGGGAGGATGAAGTATGAACATTATTTGTACATCTAATAAAAGATCTTTTAAGTATCTTTTGTAAGTAGAAATTATATCTCAGCATATATGTATATGTTGAAATTTAGTAATTTAAATATATAAATACTGATAAAATTTAAATTTTCGGCTCTTTTGGTAAAATGATTCTAAGTAAGATAGGATAAATGATATGGCATAGTAAAGTGTTATTGTTATCAACAAAGTTATGTTTTTCTCAAAAACAAAGATATAAGAAATAAATAAACAACAAAAATATGATTTTTATTTTTGTTAAAAGAGACCGTATATTATCAAATAATTCTTGAAAAAAAATATCATCCTTTTAATATTTATACAATTTAATTTTTTTTTTGTTAAATATAATATCTTATCATTTTTTTTTGTCTATATATTCATGGATGATTTTTTTCAAGAAATAATTTATAATTTTTGTACAAGAGTATTCTGGTAATTAATATGATGTCCATTGTTCCAATAATAAGGCCTTCTTATTGGAGGTAATCCTTGATTTTTATTAACTTGCCCCATCTCCTGATTATATAAGTGGTATTTATTGATATTGTCATTTGTTCTAATGGTATTCATTTTATTTATAATGTGGTTTCTTTCCATAAATTTATGAACAGGTGATATAATTGTTTTTGGATATTTTTCTTGTTCTTTTACATTTATTACCTGATCCTCAATGTCATTATCATCATAATCTGGTTCTGGAACTTCTGGTGGTGACATATATCCTTCTTCTATAACAGTCATCTTTGAAAATATTGGTGTTAAAATATGGGAACGATTATACTAAATATATAAAAAATAAATAAATAATTTAGTTTAAGAATATATTTAACTTACATTAAAATCTTTTAAACTATTTCTATTGATATTTTTTAATTCCCCAACAATATCATTAGCCTCATCATTATTATTGTAATTTGTAATTTTATCATCATTGTTATTCTCTTTAACTTCCTTCTCTTTTTGATTTACATTTAATTCAGGTGACTGTTCTTTTTCTTCTACCTTTTCCTGATTTTGTTTCCAAAATTCAACACCTGGTAATGCTGGTCTCCTGGGACCTTGATTTTTTATACTTACACCATATTTTTCTCCATCTTGTTTTATTGTCTGTAAATAAAAAAAAAAGTACATTATACAATTATGTTTTAATTTTTTTTACTTTGTAAAAACCCATTCGTCCTTTGGTTGGTATGAATTTTAATCCTTTGATAGTTGGACGAGGAATTCCAAGTGGTTTAAGATTACATAATGTATCTCTAAACCCGGTTGTTGACATTTTTTTTTTTGTATACTTAAAATATTTTTAAATGAATTAGAATTTATTGAAAATATACTTTTGTATGTTTTAAAGTTTAATAATCTAGAATGTAAAAATTTTTAAAAGACTTATTATAGTATTATAAATAAAAATATCATTAGAAGTGAGGTAAATGAAGAAATATAGTTTTAAGTTTATTATTATTTCTTTTTATATACCTTTTCTTAATAATCTTTTTGAAATTTTATACATATATATATATAAATTTTTAGTAGTAGAAAAGAGAAAAACTTTTTGGTATGTGAAGTTATCAATTGAGGGTAAAAAGATAAATATTAATATAAATAAAGTTCATTTACTAGTGGAGGCATATTATGAATATATTTATTCCTTTAAGTAGACTTAATATGTTATTATTATGATTATTATTTTACTTAATATAGTATTGAAAATCGGTAAATCAAAGAGAATTTATAAATGTACTTTTTAAAATATTAATAAATTGTAAAAGGTAATATTTAAATATATTAAAAAATTTATTAAAAAATAATAATATATTAAAAATATTTTACCAAATCAAATGACAAACAAGATTAAAGTGATAAAAAAAAATATAAAAGAAGCAAAAATATATGAAGATTTATAAAAGACTGTATATATAATGAAGAGATTTTCTATTATTCTTGACAAAAAGTTTACCAACACCTCTTCATTAGATAAGAAAAATAAAAACTTGTCATAGAAGAATTTTTAAAATCTTCTATATATCTCTTTTAACTACCGGTGTTAAAAATTACACTCAATGAAGTGAGATAATAAGTAATAATAATTTTAATTACATATACATCTTTAAAGTTTAATTAATCAAAATTTAGTAGAAAGAAACATTTTGAGGATAGGCACTTGAAAAAGTTTTCCTATAGATATATTATAAAATAAATAAAAATTGTAGTTATTGTATAAATGTTAGCAGATGTGGTATATATATATAATATTTATGTAGACATGTAATTGTGCGCACAAAATATTTATATGAGATATACTTTTGTGTGATTTTATTAAACTCATGATAATTTTGTAAGTAGTAGTAAGTACAGGAGTGAAGAACATGAAAAATAAAAGTGATGAAGAACCTCTTTCTCTTATTAATAATATATATAATATATGGTATATTTAAAAGGAGATATATATATATTTATTTATATGTATATATAAAAGATAGATAAAATTTTATATAAATAATATGAAGATCATTTATGTAAATAAATGTAAGGTTAAAATCAAGTTTTCCATAACCATCCTAAGTCTTTATAATTTTCTGGAACAGATTTATTGTATCTTTTTACTATATAAATATATAATATAAATGTTTAAAATAACTAAAAAGTTATATTGTAAATGTTATATTTATAAAATATATAAATAATAATTTAAATATTTAAAACTAATATTTCAAAAATTAGGTAATATTATAAAGTGATAAAAATGAGTTAGAATTACTAAACACAGGTTTATACTATATTGTTTACCATATAATCAAATATTAGAGTGCTTTCTATATTTGTAAATAAACATCTCATTTTTTTTTTTTGATAAAATTTATAGTTATGCCACTTATCATAGACTAGATTTTTTTTTAGTAATATTATATCCACTTTTTATCACACAGATATATTATATATATACTTATTTATTTATTTATAAAAACAATAAAATTTTAATAATTTTTGGTTTAAAAAAATAAAAGTAATTACTTGTAAATGTAATTTCATAAATAATATTACGAAATAGACAACAAAAAAAAAAGCGTCAAAAGAAAAATATATTTTAAAAATACAAAATATTATCAAGATTTTAAAACAAAAGTTTCTTATCTACATATAATTAACAAAAAAGAAAAGAAGTTTGAATAAAAATGTGTTTAAAGATAAAAATATATATATATACATTTTACAATATTCATTTACCAGCTAGTTATCATTTTTTTTTATGAAAAATTATAATAAAATATATTTATGTATCATCCAATTTTACAAAACGTATACTCTCTCTCCACCTACATTATAAAAAGAAATTTTTGGTGTTAAGAATAAAAAAAAATATTGAAATAATAATGAAATGATAATATGAAAAATGGGTGAGGGAAAAAAAATAAGGTATTCATGAGTATGTTTAAAAAAGTTGTACTATTGTTAAGAAAGCTCAATTAAAGTCTTATTAAAAATAATAGAAATTATAGTATCAAGGATAATTGTATTTTGTTGAAGAAATAAAAAAATTGTAAGGTAATCTATATTTCAATTCAATCATAATTTTATCTATAGAACATTTTAAAAAGCCGAATATTGTAAAAAGAGAGAAAAAAAAATATAAATAAATAAAAAACATGTGACAATTAGATATAATTAAAAAAATACCATCAAAGAAATGGAGTATAAAATAGTTTGCTTTTTTTTTGTATAATAATTTAATAAATAGATAAAATAAACTATGAATATCAATAAAAGTATTTAAATCAGGTAATAAAAATTTTAAATCATAAAAAAAAATTATGAATAAAAATAAGTTTGTAAAATTTTATATATTTTCTTTTGATTATATATTCTCATTTTATATAACCATAATATTGGTATAAATGTATATATATTTAGGAAACAATAAGATAAATATATAATTCAAGGTTAGTAGGGGTTATTTCAATGGAGTAATTTAACAGAATCTTTAATTTATATACCTCAGTCATTATAAGGCATAAATATAAATAAATAGTCACTACCAAAATCCATTTCAAAAATGTCGGCAGTAGTTGGGGTAAAAATAGTAAAATTGAAAATTAACATTTTGTCAGGTTTAATTTTATTCATCTATATTGACATATTAACAATAAAAATATAAGAAAAAAAAATTTTTTTTTAATTATATACACGTTAAAGTTAATAAAAATTCATTTATTTGTATGTCCTATATCCTTTTTTTTATGAAAAAAAAAAAGAAGTTATATACCTTTAACTATCTTATAATAATATGGTTCAATTTTTTTTATTATCCTCTTCTAAAAATCATTAATTTTATCTTTAATACAAATATATATATAATGTACCTTAAAATAATAAAAATTTTATTATATGATCATTGGTAAAAAAAAAAAGTTTTCAAAAGAAACATTTTTTAGTTAACTTCTTAGTATATAAATTAAGAAAAAGAATTTCTTATTTAAAGAGAAAAAAGAATCTAAAATATTTTCTAAAGACATATGAAATATGATATATCAATTCTTTTAAATTCAATATACTCTTTTTTTTTTGGTATATCACCTTCTCTTATAAAATTAAACTTTTTCACAAAACATATGGTATACTTTTGAAATAATACTATGTATTAATTTCCTTTTTTTTTTGTTTATTACATATTAAAAATATAATAATAGTATTTGTTTAAAAAAGACAAAAATTGAGATAGAACTTTTTGTCTTATAATACAAAAATATAAATTTTTGGTGTTAAAAAAGAAAATATGTTAAAGTTTTTATGAATACCTGTATCATTAATATATATATATATATCTTTATACATATATATATGGAAAGAGAGAAATAATTTTTTTTTTGTTTGCTAGATTATTAGTATTATTTATTATATATAAATGTTGTTCAAATAATAAATAAGTGTTAAATTTTTAGGAGATTTTAAAAAATTTATATATAAAAGAGTAAAATAAACTGATTTTGTATGAAATAATAATATAAAAATAATAATTGATATTGTTAAAATAACTATTAATAAATATAATATTTATAATTAGTATTTTTAATGCTTATTCAGTTGAAGTAATATATATGATAATGATTTATTATAAATATATAAAAAAATTTTTTTATTATATATCATTACAAGGACTTAAAATTAATATAAAATATATATAAATGATTTGAAAATAAAAAAAAACTTTTTTTTTTAATATTAATTGTTATTGCACATCCAATAAACAATAATATATATATATATATAAATTTGACAGGATATATAATAAGTAGAAAAGAAGTAAGGTCGATCTAGTTAAGTTATTCATAGCTAACATACCGAAAATTTAACAATAATGATAGAAGTGGTACCTAATAATATTGTTTAAAATATTATAAAAGTTATATAACTATTTTGTATCATTATTTTACTACAATTCTTTAAGTTTAAAAACTTTTACTTTCTTTTTAATTATATTAAATAATATAACATTCGTATTATACTATTATTGTGTTATTTGAAACCTTGAAGCACAGGAGGAGTACGAGAAAATATCTTTATTTGATATCACCGTTATTAAAGTTCGTATAGTAATAATAAATATAAGTTTAAATAATGGGAAAAAAAAAGTTTATAGGAATAAGATGTCATAAATAATTGATGTATGGATAATTTTAATAAAATAACTGTGAATAATTAGATTAAACTGATTTTAGTTATAATAGTAAAAATGACAACTAAAGGACAAATACCATCAAATATATATTTTTTTTCAATAAAATAATTAAAACTTTATATTAAAATTATAAATATTTTATATATTTATACTGTATAAAAAAAAAGAAAATAATTAGATATATTTAAAAGATTTATATTATTAAATAAAAAATTTAAATATATATAAATTTTATTATAATATTTTATTTATAGATATAATTATAAATAAAAAATTAATCAAATTAATTAAATAATTGTATTAACTTATATTTTGTGGTAAAAAGTTTTATAATATTTAATTAGATCAAGTTCAGGTAAAAAGAGAAATATTATAATTATAGTTTTAAATAAAAATACATGTAAATGTAGAAATATATTTTGTAATTTTATGATTTTAATTAATGTTCCAATGAAATAATATTAAAAAGATAATTAACAAGAATATTATAAATAAAATTACATTTTTTTTTAATAAATATATATCTTAAAATCATTGTGATAATTAATTTAATTTTCTTTCTTGTGATTACTTAAATGACCTGTAATACAAAAATTGGAATGATTATAAAACAAAAATAAATTTTTGTATTTTTGTATTAACAGTTAATTAATAATTATTTTACTAAAAATAATGGTTTTGTTTAAATTAATAATTGAATATGTCTTTGGTTGTCAATCAAAAATGTGGTTTATAGTCATGATATGATATTGAATGAACATTTTTGACAAAAAAAAATGTATATTTGTTTAATTGAAGAATAAATAAAAAATATTATACTATACTTGTATAACCGGTTATTAAATTTTTTTAATATTTTATTAAGTTAATTTTATCTTATTTTTTTATATTAATTTTGCTTTGTAAAAATAAAAAATATGGTATTAAATTTTGAACAATAATAATTGTAAAATAAAAGTTTATGATTTATTGGGATAGTTTAAACATCGTATAAAATATTTCTATGAATATTTAGTAACAGAATCTTAATGAAAAAAAACTATTGATAATTTCTTTTTCAATTTTTTGGAATTTACATTAAAATCACCAATTTTAGAAATCAAAAAACATAAATATATTTCTCTTTTAACATTGAAAAAAATTTTTTTTTAATATTTCAAGTAAAAAAATTAATTGATGAAACAAAAATTTAGAAAAAAAACTTACTAGAGAAATATTTTTCAATTAATCTATAATTTCCAATATAGTACATGTAAAATATTAATTTTTAAATTCTTATCAAAAGATGAAGACAATGACAAAGTTTACAGAAATATTCAAATTAGAAAAAATATATTTAACACAATGATTAAAAACTGGCTGATAACAACTAGTAAAAAAACAAAATAACAACTTTTTTTAAAGTGATGTTTACTAGAACAATTCAAGAAACTTTTTTAAAATATTTTTATGCGGGTTTTTAGAAGCGTAAAACGATAGAAAAAAAATGTTGTATTACTAAAAATAATATTTTCTGAGAAAATATTGTATAAAAGATTTTAAAAAAAATAAAATTTTAAAGCATTAACACTAAGTTAATTAAAGTTTTTGATCAAAGATACTAATAAAATAACTCATAAATAATTATAAAACAATGTCAAGTAAAACCATTTTCAATATAATATATTCTAATAAAAGATAAGATATTTGATTAACTGATAAGACAATTGCATTTAAAAAAAAGAATATTTGAAATTAGAATTAGTTACGATAATATACAATAACTTAACTTTTTTTTTCTAAATATAGAAAGTAATAAAATTTCTTATCAAAAAAAATATTACTTTAATGTGAATCACTGGAGTAATGTACAAGTTTGATATAAACAGATATATGTTACCATAGATTAGTTTTAGTTTAATGTCTGTTTATTAATAATAAACTTTTTTTTTTAATTTTGACAAAAGAGATAAAATTTCTAAAATTATCTAAAAAATGGCATTCACTTTTATTCCTCAAAAGATTATGTATTTTTATGATTATTTATTATATTATGCTATTTAAATATCACATAGAAAAAAAAAATTCATTATTGAACTCAAAAAATATTATTACTTAATGAAAATTGATAATGATTTTTTGTTTTTACCAAAAGTATCTAGGAGAATAAAAATTGAGCGTTTTTTTTTGTGATAACATAAAAAGAATTAGGTAAATAAAATTAAATTTTTCAATAAAATAAAAAATCATATACCATGTTTGATAGTATCCAGAATAAGACAAAAAGTATATATCTTATATTGTTATCAAAAATAAGTAAAACAATATCATTAAGATAAAAAAATCATGACACATATAATGAAAACTTCATCTTTGTAAAAATAAATTAATGCAACATGTGTATGTACCAAGAGATTATTAATTAAAAATAATACAATCATTTTACATGTCGCATTTATTTCATTTTTTATCACAAGATTATCTTTTGTAAGTCAAAGTACAAAAAGAAAAAGACTATTATTTAAACTCTATTTCTAATCTTATAATATTCTATAGTCCATCTCGCCAATGTTATATTTTAATTAATTTAAAAACCATTTCTTATCATTAATATAAAAAATTAATCTATAGACTTTTATTAAATGAAAAATTTCTTCACTAAAAATATCATTTTATTATCAATTATTATATTTTTATAGTAAACATATTATCAACTATCTAATTTAAAATAATTTAATCTTATCATTTTCTTTTGTCTAAAACTTTTTCAATTATTTTTAAAAGAAAAGAAAGTGGTCATGATGAATGATAAAGATGACCTTCAATCATTAGACAAAATAAAATTAATTGAATTAGAAGTTGCTTCTGTTAAAGTTAACGATACTCAAGAAAGAATTGAGGTTAAATATATTGTTGATCCTCGAAGTAGAATAATGACTTCAAATTGTTTTTTACCTGAACCAATAAATGTAACTTTTTTACTTAATAAAAATAATTTTTTTTAAGATTCATTTTAATACAATAGAGGATTATGAAAATTTCTTAAAATTATTTGATTTCTCCACTTTATTGATACTCAATTTTAACCTTACAACTAACATAGAAATATTAAAATTATTTAACAAGTACAACACCAATCCAAATTCCTTCTTCTCTGTTTCTATTAATGATTCAGGTGAATTAGATCAAAAAGACAGTAATGATATCTTTAATCTAATAAATAATATAAAGAATTCCAATGAAATATATTTAACATTAAATTTTCCTCATCAAAAAACACCAGAAAACTTTACCTTCTCTGAAATGAGCTCATTAAAAGTTATAAGTATTAAAGAGGTAAATGGAACACAATTTCTAAACAGAGAAATTATATCTCATTTATTGAATACCTGTCCAGATCTCCGAAGTTTTAGAATCTCAGCAATAAATAAGGGAATTTACTATGAAATCATGAAATTAATATTTGCTAAACAAACTTCAAGTATACTTTCTGGATGTAAAAATATATCTTTTGATGCTCATTTTATAATGGAACATGACTTCCGTCCAATTATCGTTAACTATTATCAGGATCTTTTTTTAGATAAAAATTTTGATGTTAGTATTTTATGTTTTCCTAATGATAATGGAAAATTAGGATATTCTTTTTATGGTTCAAAAAAATGTCATAGTTGTGGACATGAACATGTTGTTAATTTTTTTTTTGAAATTGAATCATAATAAATTATTTTAAATTTATATTAATTATTTAACAAAATTTTAATAGTAGAATAAAAGTAAATTTATATATATGTTTTTTTGTCTACCAAACTTAAAATAAAAAAAAAATAAAATGTATGTAAAATTTTACTACTAGTTATAAACAGAAAGTCGTATGGTATGGCGGAATGGCCGAGTGGTCTAAGGCGTCAGACTCAAGCACATTGCTTATGTAGGCTTCTACACCATATTTGAGGTTTCTGATCTCCGTATGGAGGCGTGGGTTCAAATCCCACTTCCGTCAAATATTTTCTTTTTAATTATTTTATTTTAATTAATAATTACGTCAATTTTTTTATAAAGTTTATAAGATTATTTAAAAAATAAGTTTAAAAAATTTTTATGTATTCTTGAAAATAATAAAAGCATATATTTTTTCTACAACCTTTTATTAAATTATTTGCTCCAGAAATATATGTATTAATATTTATTTTAAGAAAACTTATCTTTTTAAACTTTGAAATAATATTTCTATTCATTATAATATAACAATTATTAAATAAAGTTGCGGCCTGTAATAAAATAATTTTAAAAATATTCATTTACTTCTCATGAAATGTTTTTCAATAGTAAACCATCAAAAGAGGAGTTTGAAAAAATTCAGGAGGAACGTCGTGAATATGTCAAAAATATTGGAATAGAATATAGATATGGATGTTATGAAGTAGGTTATATTTATGATAATTTTTTTTTAATAATATAATTAAGGAAAAACGACCTGATTCATGTCATTTATTAGGAGAATATATGGAAACTATTGAACAAAATTTTGATAAATCTTATAGATTATTTAAAGAAAATTGTTTAACAAGAAATTATCCACGAAGTTGTTATAAATATGCTAATTATCGTATTAGTGGAACAAAAGAAACACCAGAAAAAATGGAAGAATTAATTGATCCTTTTAAAATTGCTTGTGATGCTAATTTACCACCTGGATGTTCAACATTAGGATTAATTTATTGGAATGGAGAAGAAGGTAGACTTCCAGATCCAAAACTTGCTGTTAAATATATGGAGAGGTAATAATACATATTTATTTTTAATAAAAGAAGACAATATTTTTTTAGAGCATGTGAATTAGAAGATCCTTCTGCGTGCTTCAGGCTCAGTAATTGGTATCGTATTTCAGAAGAAGATCATACAAACAATAAACAAGCATCTAATCTTGGGTATGTACCTAAAGATGTTGAAAAAGCATTATCATTTGCCAAGAGAGCATGTGATTTGGGTGATCCAAATGGATGTATTAATCTTTCTTTGATGTATCGTGGCAAAGATGGTTTTCCTCTGGACATGGAACAATCTAATATATATGCTAATAAAGCAAAAGAAATTATTGAGTTGGCAAAAAAAGCTAATTTAGGAACAGGTTTTACTGGACATTAATTTAAATTTAGAGAAAAATTGAAAAAAAAACTTTTTTTTTTAATAAAGTTATAAATATTATGATTTAATATAAAAATTTAAGCGTTATCAATATTTTAGAACACTATTTTGCAACCCAGAATGTATAGTGGAGGGAATAACCTCATTTACTTGCACTTTCGTAATTCAATACACCAACCGGTCGGCTCCGATATTTAATATTATTTCAAAGTTATTTAGTGTTTATTTAAAATTTAAAGTTAAAAAATATTTGTGTAAAATTTCTATCGGAGTCGGCTTTTTGCATTTTTTTGTTTTAATATTAGTTAACTTTTATTGGATAAAAAATAATGTTAACAAAAATATTTTAATGAATTAAGATTATTAAGAAATTATAAACAGATTTATTTAATATTATTATTTTTTTTATTTTATGGTATTTTGTAAACATATAATTATACAAAAAATATGCAATCATAAAATTTATTGTATTTGAATTAGGTGATAAAAAAGTTTTTGTTAAGCATCGCAATTTTTTTTTTGATGCAATAAAATATATTTTTTTTTTCCATCACCGTAAAGACAACTTTTACAAATTTGAAGTACTTTTGTAGAACTTTTTTCGTTTTTCTTTTTTATAAATAATTCATATAACTAGAAAGTTTATGAAAGTACAATTTTTTTAAATTGTAAAACATGTAGTAAAATTTGTCAAAACAATTAATATTTTTAAATTAGTTAGGTTATTTTAAAATTTTCAATCATAATTTTTTAAAAATAAAACTAGTTAGATATAATTCTTTTTATTACTTTTTAAAATTTACATAAACTGTATCATTAGAAACTGATGTTGAAAAAAAATAACAAATGTAATATTCTTTTGTTAATTTAATAAGCAACAAACTACATGTTTTTAAATATAAAAATAAACTAAAATTTATATAGTTAATTTGTTATTTATCTTGATAACTTTTTAGTGATGGATTTTAATAAAAATCAATTAAAAATTAAATCATTGTTAATATAAATAAATTTATTTCTTATGATAGATAAAAGTTTAATTTAAAGAAAAAACAATTATGGTTAATTACTTAAAACTAACATTAGTGTTTATTTAAAAGTGTAGAATCTTTTGAAATATCTGAATCAGGTGTTGGTACGAATGAATCATCTGTTGGAAATACATCTACATAATGATGATCTGGGGTATTTTGAGTTACATGGGATATTGTAGTATGTATATTTTCAATTGTTGGATTTGTTGTCTCAACAACATAATTGGTTGTTCCTTCTGAATCAATAGCTTGAATATGTTGTATAAAAAAACAAATAACAGAAATAACTACAACCGTTAAAATAGAATTTTTTTTCATCTTTACACTTAAAATTTTATACTTTTAAAAAATTTTTATCTGCTTATATATTTTTCTGTTACATAATTATTATAATTTAAATTATAATAATGTGTTCTTTTTTAATAAATTATAATATTTTAACAATTTTTACATGTTAAAAATATGTATTTATTAATAAAAATCATAATATTATATTATGGATAATTCAATAAAACATTTTCAGTCTAAGTATCTTAAAACTAAGAAAATATTTTATACAAATAGTATAGTTCATACAAAAATAATTCAATAAAAAAATAATAATTTTTTAAAACCAATAAAAATAAGCTGTAAAATAATTACATATGAAAAAAAAAACTGTTTTAAATAATTTGACATGCTAATTTTAACATTTCTATTTATTGTTTAATTTGAAGAAAAAAAACTTCTTACATTTTATTTATATTTAAATTTGACAAAGCTTTAGAAACATCTGAAAAAAAAAGATATTTAGAAAATAAAAATTATTTTATTATATACCATAATTATGATTATTATTAATATGTTCAACTTCCTTCTCAAAAATATTGTTGCATGCACAAGATGAATGTTCCATTGTATTGTCATTTGTTTTATTCAATTCCCATTGACTAAGCACGTGATTTTCAAGCACTCCTGAATTGTCAATATTACATGTCTTATTAAATCCATCTTTAAATCTTGAATTTGAATGACAAAAAGAATTTAAATGTAAAATCATTTCATGTTCACCTTCAGAATAAAATGAACAATCATTACATACATAATCCATTTTCTTTTTAAAAATATTAATATATTTTATGAAGAAATAAAAAAAAATATTTTAAAATAAAAATTATGAATAATCCATACTACTTTTTCATCATTGGATTCTGGTTCACCTTTCGTTATAAGAATAATAATATTTACTTTTTTTTTGATAATAATCTGTTTTAGTAACCCAAAAAAATCTTTTTCTTATCATTTAATTTTAAAATTTGTTTATGTATTTTGTTATCATTATAAATATAACAATTAAGTATAAACAATGTTTTGAAATACATCAGGAACATTTTTTTTAACTTGTCGCAGCATGACTTGTTAATAATGGTGTCTATTCTATTTACATAAAAAGAATAAAAAAGTTCCATAACTCTTTCTATACAATGTATTGAGTAATTACTTTTGAAATATTATTATTTATTTCATTAATATGACTATTTCAATAAAGGCGTGATTATATCTTTATACATCAGCAACTTTTTTTAAAGTATATATAAAATTTATTCTTTTTATCATTAAACATATTTTTAAAATTATATCATATTGTGGTATTATTTTTATTAATCTAAATAATGAATCCTAAAAAACATAAGAAACATAACTTTTATGGAAAAAGACGTGCACGTTCTGCGTCTCCTGTATTGGATGAATATTCTAAAGATTTACCAGTTGAATTTGAGAATCTTGAAGTAAAAGATGATAAATCTAGACAAAAAAAATTGTCTAAAAGTATTAAGCGTCAATACAAGAAGGATTTAATTAAGAAAAAGTGGAAGAAACATCATCACAAAAAAGACTATACTTCTGATTCATCATCTTCTAGTTCAAGTTCAAGTTCTTCATCATCATCATCATCATCGTCATCATCGTCATCGCCAAACTCATCAGCTGATGGTAGCAATAATAGAAAGATTATGCCTTGTCAATCCTATAACAATCCATTTTTTTATCCAAGAATGCCGAGATTTAATCCAAACTTTATGAATTATCCTTTACATCATTTTGATCATCATCATCATCATTTCAAACATTATTGTGGATGTTTTAGAGGACGTGATGATTATGTTTTTCCACTTGCAGCATCAGAAAGATTTAACAGAAAAAGAGGACACAAACATCATGGATACCATAGACATCATGAACATGAAGATGTTTCTGAGCGACAAAATTTTCCCCATTTTAGACATTTTTCTTTCAGAGGAAAATCTAGACATCGCTACCATTTACCATCATTTTATTATTAATTAAACACAAAATGACTACTTTCATTTTACTTATCATTAAAACTGTGATGAACATCAATAAAAAATTTTGAAATAATAAATTTTGAAATTTAAAAAATTTTTTTTAATCATTTAAATTTTTTTTTTTAACAAAATAAAATATTTAATAAATTTTTTTATATACTTATTTCTATAATAATAAAAATTAAAACATTATGAATTAAATAGTAATATTTTTTATGTTCTTCAATTACGTTAAATGGTTATGAATCATTTTACTTTTAATAGTTAAAATACCATTGGAAGAAAATATTCCTTCAATAGCCTCTTTATTGATTCCTTTTGGTATTTTAAGTTTTCGTATAAAGTGCCTTTCAATTGTTCCAAATCCATCATTTTTTTCACCATGTTTACCTTCAATAATTAAAAAATTTTTATAAATTTTAATTTTAATTTCTGAAATGTCAAACTTTGATACATCAATAGTTAACCAAATATCATTGTCATTATTATTGTTTTTTAATTTTTGCTCACTTCTCCTAAATGTATATTCATATGGACATATACTTCTTTGTATATCTTCTATGATATCTTCAGTGTATCCAAATTCTGGTTCAGGTCTATGTAACCGTGATCCATAAGAATTTTTTTTTCGTCCCATAATATAAAATTTAATATAGAAAAAAAAACATATATTTTTTTTTGGTTCAACAAAAAAATGTTAATAAATATATTTAATGATAAGTTTAATATTTATACAAGTAATCATAGTAGTTTAAACAGACATCTGAAATATTAAAAAAAAAATAATGCGCAGTTATAATATAAACATAATAGATAAATATATGTATAAGGGTAAATGATATATATATTTTCTATAAGTAGTTTTTTAAAAAAAAAATGTATCATAAGGCGGATAAATGAGTGAGAATTTGTGGCATATACAATCAGCTGACTGAGAAAGATATAAAAAACATAATTATATAAAATTTAGAATTTATCT
Organism: Strongyloides ratti; assembly: GCF_001040885.1. Lineage (NCBI taxonomy): Eukaryota > Metazoa > Nematoda > Chromadorea > Rhabditida > Strongyloididae > Strongyloides > Strongyloides ratti. Next base: position 1,261,834 of record NC_037307.1, read on the forward strand.
TAACTATATTAACTACATAATTTGTTGTTTATCTTAATTTTTTATTTCATTATAAAAAAAAATACTACCACAAACTATCATTTTAGTTTTATCAATTGTTAAAAATAATATATAATAAATAATTTGATAAATTGTTTTACTTAAATATATTTTTTAATCCCAGTTAAATTTAGTGATATAATTTTATGCCTGCCTATTTTTTTTTTGTTACCCTTTTTAAGCAAAATACTTCATTCTTTAATTTATATATTTACAAACTTTTTTTTACAAAAAAAGTACACATATTATTAAAGAATTTAATTATGACGTTAAAGTTTTTTTTTTAATTTTTTTCTTGTCAATATATTTTTATAGTTTAATTATATATTTTTAAAAAAAAAGTCAACTAAATTCATTCTTATTCCCATTATAATTCTAAAAAAAAATAAAAGTGAAAACTAATATTTTATTTATTAATATTACAGCTGTTATTAATATATTTTTTTAAAAATAAATCTTTTTTTTTATCTACATTTGATCCATAATAAAAAATTAATTTAATTTGAATAAACATTGATAAATCCAACATATTATCTTTAAATGAATTTTTATTATAAAATTAACCAAATCATAAAACATACTTATTTATATACTCTTATACCTGGTGATTTAAAAGACTTTCATAGATAACAAAATTTATAATTTATTTATTATCTATGTTGTCATTATAATAAAAAATGTAATATTTCACAAAAAAAAACATATATCAACAACATCAAAAAAATATATATAAATAAACCTATGTTTTTTTTATTAATAACAAAGGTAACACAAAAAATTATTTGATATTGTTAAACATATTATAAAAAAAAACGTTTGGTATTATTATTTTAAAATAACAAGATAATAATTATTTATAGAATTCTTTACAAATGTCATACAGGTATCACAAATAATAAAAGCTTCAATTGTTTTTTAAAAGTAATTATCGTTTAAATGTTTTTTAAAAAAATTTTTCATATCTGTGGGATTTTCAAACTACTTATAATTTGTCAAAAAAAACTAGTAAAAATTTCTATTCATAAAATATTTTACATTAATCTCAATTTATAATAATCATTTAGAAAAGAAATTTTTAAATTTTGCTATAAAATTATACTTTTCTTGGATTCTAAATATATTATCATCATTCATCCAAGAAAAATTAATCAATTCTTATAAAAATTTTTTAATATTTTCTTTAGAACATCAATTTCTTATAATGTTATCTTCAATAACTTTAACTCTTTTATCTATATTATTCAAATGATATTATCACTTAAAATAAGCTTTTTTAAAAAAATATACAACATTGAATTTATCTTAAGAAATGTATTCATAAATTTGAAAAACAATTTTATATATTCCATTGGGTTTAAAATCTTTACTTTTCAAACTTTTAAGTATTATATCAATCTCATTAAAAATAGAAAATAGAAAATAGAAAAAAGAAACACTTTTTAAATATTATAAATTATCTTTTTTATTAGTTTACCCATTAAAATAAATAGTAAATTTATTAAATTCTAAAACTTTTCAAATGGAAAAATTAAATTACATGCATTTGAAATAAATATTAACAGGTAAATTAAATGATTCATAAATAACTTGAAGCATTGCTTGATGTAAAACCAGAGATAAATAAACTCATGATTATTTTCAACAACAAGAATGATAAAATATAATTTTTAACAGCTGATTAAATATGATTAATGATTGTAATAGAAAAATGTTATTTTAGAAATTGGTTAAATTCTACAAGAGGAAACCATTTACTTATTCGTTAGAATGTTACGTGTCAGTATATTTTTTTAAGCAAAAATGACATGTTATTCATGTTTATCTATTTTTATAATAAAAAAATAAAAAAAAATTCCATTTTTAATTCAAAAATATTTACAATAACTGATTGGTAAATAATTAAAATTTTAATACACTTCCAATACTAAATATAAATATGTAAAATTGTTGACTCAAATAAATAAATTATCTTTGCAATCCATTATTCATAAAAAGAAACTTCAATATTTATCTAATAAAGTACAAGTATGATAAATCTTTAGAACACTCAAATTTAAACTTAAGAAAATAATATTGGTGTAATGCCACTTGAAAAGAAAACTAATTAAATTTACATTCTTATTTTGTTTAATTATAATCAATCTATTATTCCACTATCCTTTTATGCACATACAATGTGTTATGATTATTCTTTTCTATAATTTTATTAACTTTAAAATTAATTTTTTGTTATAATTGAAATTATCCTAATTATTCTAAAAAAATTTTCAATCTAATTTTTAAAAGTACAATTCTTCTTATTACAAAAAAAATATTTGAAAATCAATTGACCAAACATTTCAATATTTTTTTTTAAATAATTATTTCTTTTAAAAAAAATTATATAAATAATGACCTTGTTATGGGAGAAGAGATAAATTTTTAAATAATGTAAAAATATCCTTGAAATTAAAATTTTAAAAAATTTTAACAAATATTTAAATATAGAATAATTAAAATGACAACTTTAAAAATTAATTTATTTATAATTATTGAATAAGGTATTATTAGTAGAACCAATTAAAAAAATTTGGTTTATTGCGGATTTGCTACGTGTATTGTTTACTCAAATAATTTTTGTTATAAACATTTTACCAAATTACTTCTATCGCGATTTCTGTCATTCGAGTATACGTTGCACAATAGCTATATTCTTTTTTTTTTTTATAGGACACTCTGAAAATAAAAAAAAATTAAGATTTATATTATTTTCTCCTGAATAATGAAGTTTTTTGGACTCCTATTTTTAATTGTTGCTCTATCACATTCTATCTTTGGAATAAGATTTTATGTAAAACCAAACGACAAAAAGTGTCTTAAAGAAGAAATTCATAAAAATGTACTTCTTACAGGAGAATATAATCTTCATGAAGCTATAGGTTATACAACTACAGTACATGTAAGTATTTTTTTTTTATTTTAAATTATATATTTTTTATATATTATTTTAAATTTTTTTAGGTCACAGATACTAGAGGCCATACACTTTATAAACGTGAAAATTTTGTAGAGTCCAATGGAAAATTTGCATTTACGGCAGATGAATATGACATCTTTGAAATATGTTTCACTTCACATGTTCCTGATTCAGTGCACAATAAACAAGATCGTGAAGTTTCATTATCATTAAAACATGGTGTTGAAGCTAAGAATTATGAAGATTTAGGTAAAGCTGAAAAATTGAAGCCTCTCGAGTTAGAGCTTAGAAGATTGGAAGATTTAGCTGAGTCAATTGTTCAAGATTTTGCCTATATGAGAAGTAGAGAGGAAGAAATGCGAAACACTAACGAATCAACAAATTCTAGAGTTTTGTATCTTTCATTATTCTCTATGGCATGTCTACTTGGTCTTTCATTTTGGCAGGTCTTATATTTACGCAGATTCTTCAAAACAAAGAAACTCATCGACTAATTGTACATTACTTTTCTTTTTTTTTGGAAACGGATGTCACATGGAACTAACTTTTAATAATGCTTAGTTACAAATTAACATTTACAAACATTTTGTGGAGGTTGATGATGTTTAAATTAATATATATCAAAATTGTTTTGCTAGAGAATTATGTTATGCCGTTTATATTATATTTTTTGATTATTTATCAAAACTCTCGATTTTCTAGTGTTAATATAAATATTTATTGGGTTGTTGCCTATTTTTTTATATTTGTGCATGCAAATTAAATATTTTTCTTTCTATTTTTAAATTATAGACTTTTTAAATGTTTAGTAATGGAAGTTTTTCATATTCATTAGAAGAATCCTCACCTTTAGAATGTCCTATTTGTAAAGTTGAGATGACTTTACCAATGATCTTTGGAACATGTCATCATACTTTATGTAATAATTGTTCTATAAAAGGAAAATCAGATGCAATATGTCCTTTATGTAAGACAAAAAATGTAGATCCACCAGAAGAGGATGAGGTAATGAAATATATAATTGAATGCTCAAAAGATGAGACGGATGTATGTGGTAATTGTGATTCGATAATTGCACCAATGTTTTTTTGTGAGACTTGTTCTCTTCCACTTTGTAGTCTTTGTCGCGTATCAACTCATATGGCAAAGATATTTTCAAAACATAGTATAATTCCGCTTGAAGAGAGAGGAAAAATTAGAGGTAGTTTAATGTGTATTAATCATGAACAACCATACATTTTATATAACCTTGGTACTTCACAATTATTATGTATTGGATGTTTCAATATAACACCTAATGATCAAAGAAGTCAACTTGTTAATATAGATGTTGGTCATAAAATTTGTAATGAAAAATTAGATACATTAACTCAAGATATGAAACACCTTCAAGAAGAAATTAAAGAACATATAGAAATGAGAAAAAGAATTCTCCTAGAATTGAATGAAAATTATAAAAATTCAGAGGCATTTATTAATCATGAATATGATAAAGTTATTCAAAAGATTAGAGATAAGAAACAAAATTCATTACAAGATTTACAAAATGAGAAACAAAATAAGGAAAATAAAATTAATGAACAACTTGAAAGACTTATTCATTTACAATTTCCGATAAGGCAAAATCTTTTAACATCAACAATCTTTTGTTCATATATCTCTAAGTTGGATTTCCTTCATATGTATGATAAATTAATAAGAAAACTCAATGAAACCTCACATTGTGATATTGAAAAATTAGATTTTACTAGTGAATTAACTTCTGTTACTAATATAAATTTTAATACAGTATTAGAAGATCCAGCACAACATAATCAACCCCCTGACCCTGAAATGGTTTTTCCCATGCTTCAACCATCAACTGCAATATTTCCAAATATCTCTGATATTACAACAGAATCAGATGAATTGTTACGAAAAATTGAAATGCCTTTAAAGTCATTCTCTTTAGAATGTTCTAATATATCCCATGAGCTTCAAGAGGCTCAAAAAGATATTACTCAAAGGAGATGCCTTATTAATGATACTACAATTGATGAAATGATAGAGAGATGTAAAAGTTTAAAATCTAAAATTAATAATCATACATCTTTAATTCAATCATATCAACCAATTCTAAGACAAATATGGCAATTAAATTTAGACAATGTTAGAAGAGAACAATCTATTTTTAGAACTAAACTAGATGAATCTCTTCAACTTGGTGATAGTATTAAAACTTTAACAATAACTGCTGAAAAAATAAAGCCTTTCTTAGATTATTTAACTTCTGTTGTTTATACAGTTAATGAAAAATTAGTCAAACCACCTGATTTAGCTCCAATGGAAAAGATATGTTTAGAGATTTGTACTATTGAACCTGATAGTAAAACAAGATGTGAAGCTATTGAAAAAGAGGAAGAGGCTCGAAGACATGCTCAGGAACAAAAATCATGTAATGAAAAAATTGATTTTATTAATGCAACAGTAAAAAATTTAAAACATTCAAAAGATGGAATAAAACGTAAATCAAGAAAGAAAACAAAAGCATTTTTATCAGATCATTCATGTATTTTAGCTTCAGATGATAGAGATAGAAATTCATTTAAAGTATATACACCAAAAGCAAGAACAAGTACAATAAGTAGTTGTGAAAGTATGACATCATTATTAGATGATTCAGAGATTGTAGGTTCACTTCGTTTAGGATGTCCCTCATCCCATCATACAATGTCAATACAATCAATTTCTCCAACATCAACTGTCCTTGAGGAGGAAGCACTTGAATCAATACCTCCTACTCCAGATCATTTAAAAGAAATGTTAGAATCTCAAGGAAATAATATTATAGCCTCTCAATCAAGACCATCCTCTCAACTTGGTGGAACAATTATAGATCCAAAGATAGTTAAACAAAAATTATTAGCAGACATTAAAGAAAAAGTGCCTCTTCAACCAGCTGTTGGAGAGAATCTTAATAACTCTTAATAAAAGTTTTTTCTTTTCTAATTTTTTTTTACCAATATACATGTATATAGTAATAATTTTTTAAAATAGCTTTATTATCTAAAATAAAATATATAACAATTCTTAATTTATTAAAAGAAATAGTTGATTTGTCAATTAATAAATAAAGAAAATTTTTGAATGTGAGGATATATTAAGAAGATTATTGATAGAATAAAATAATAATAATAAGAAAATAGAAAAATTCTCCCACACTCATAAATACTTAATCATTTTGTAATAAAGATAAAAATTTTTATATATAAAGACATTATAATAGTAATAGTTAAAGAGACAATACAAATTAATGATTTAAAATTTGTACTCTTTCTTTATTTACAATTGAAATGGTATTTGAAAAGTACCCATTTAAAGATATTAAAATATTTATGAAATATTTTAACTCATTCCTATCTTATTTAAGATGATGACTTACTATAATTATTGTAACCTTTTTTTTTCTATATTAATGAAAGAATGAAATGTTTTTTTTTCTTCATTAATTTCATTATTCATTACTATAATATCAAATAAAAAACAATTAATTTATTTATAAAAATTTTTTTAAAATATCTTTATCTAAAGTACAAAAATTTATTTTTATTGAAGGTCTTTTTTACTTTTATATTTTTCATTATCATATGGTATTTAATAGTTAAAATGATATTGTTCAAAAATATATTTTTAGCACTTAAAATTATTTTCTTTTTTATTCATACACAATCAACTAACTTATATAAACACATATAGAGTGACTATCTTTTCATTATTAATATATTAAAAGTTTGTCTCCATTTGTTGATATTAAAAAAAATAACTATTTTAACATTCATATTTTTATTTTGATAAATTGTTTTTAAATTGACTTTTTAATTCTTTGTATTTTTATCACTATAGTATAATAGACAGATGGATATATATTTGTATTATTTGTTTAAAAATTGTTAAAATTTCCAGATTATGGAATATATTTATATCTATATCTATTTATCTATATATCTATATATATATATGAGTAATTCTGTTTACAGTGATAATGATTAAAGCCTAAAGGACTACAGCACTAACTTTTCGCCATCCCTTTGATAAGAAGATTTTTAAACATTTTTAACTGTTATACAATTTAAACATGAACTTTGCAGAGTTTATCATATTAAGAATATATATACTTGGAAGATATCTTTGATTGTGTTATTTTTGTTTTGAGAAACCAATACACATATATATATATAAATTTATTATAACAAATAGTTTTGGGTATAAACATATAAAAATAAAATATGACATGACAGGAATTGTTATCATAAAGTAACTTTATCACTGTCTATTGTTGATAAAATAAAATTACTTAATCCTTTCCTCCTATTATCTTAGTTATTTTGTCTAAAAAAAAAAATTTTTTTTTTATATCAAATTGATAAAAAGTTTACTCCTTTACATCAATCTAATCCTTAACAATCCTCTAAATTATAATCACTTTTTTTCTTCTTTATGTTTTATACTCCTACCGAAACGACCTACTTTTTTAATTTACCAAAGTGATTATAATGAAATATAAAAGATACTCGGCACTCATTAAAGCTGATTAGCATATATACATTACTATGAAGCAATTTATGGCTAATATGTCATATACAAAATAATTTTCTTTTTACCAATTTAATATTATTACAACATTTATTTGTTGTTTTATTTTACCGTTACCCTATTATATTAAATAAAATATATAAAGAATAAGTTCTTTTTATACTATTAAATATAAAAAAAATTTTTTTTTTTGTTTTATTTTATATAAATTTCCATTTAATGTCAAAATAAATCCCAAAGATGACATAACTATTAAAAGGCACTTTATAAAAACTATTACTGTTGACATAAAAAGTAAATAGATAAAATATCTTTCTTTTAGTTACATAAATAATAATAAAAAAAAAAATTTAAAGTTGTAAAGTGATCCAAAAATTTTTCCATAATTATATAGTCTTTATAAAATACAATAAAATATCTTTTAACAAAATATATTTCAATAAAATATAAATATCTTTAACTATTTTAACTTTATAAAATGATATCTTTTTAGCAATAAAAAGGGTAATCTTTTTTTCTTATAAAATGTTATCATACACATCAAGAAGAAGTAACCCTTTTGATTATATTTAAAGAGACAAAAAAAAATAAATTTTTTTTTAAGACCCATTAATCTTTTATAATATTTGTACGACTAATGTATATTCTTGTTATATTTATATTTAATATTTAACTCTCTCATGTTTAAATTTTAAATATAAAAAAAATCTTTTTTTTTTATCACTTTATTTAATTTTCCCTCTTCTCTATTTTATAAAGTTTACCGATTCTCTTAAAAATGATTTTTCTCAATGGAGAATATATAAATATCAATTTATATATTTGTTTTTTTTAATACTCTTCCGCTTCTTTTTATTGTTCTATCTGATTAACACATTATTAATATTTCTAAACATATAATTTATATTTTATGAATTATTATTTTAAAAAATAAAATAAAATAAAATAAAAATCTATTACAATTTTTTTTTATTTTAATAAAAAAGAAAATTAAAGAAATTTTTATATTAATATTCAATGATCATTTTCTTTTTTAATTGTATTTCTTATTTCATTTTGATATTTAAACATTTCTTTATTTCAAAATAATAAGTCATGAGGAGATTTATTGTATTTTGAAGTGTACTTATAAGTTAATCATGAAATTTACCTTTTATATGTATATAATATGTTTATATATTATACACCTCAACACATTTTATGATTAATTGTTTAACAGATGCCGTTACAAAAATATAAAGTTTTAAAGGTTCCCTGTGATGATAAATGATTTATTGGGGGGTAAATCTATCTTTTAATAACTTATTATCTTAACACAAAAATATTTCCATATGAAAAATTTTTACAAAACTTTTAAAACTAGCTTTTTTCAATGCTAACTTATTTATATACATCTCATTTAATAATATATTGAGTGTAAAATTTACACTATTTTTTTTATCTTAACTTTTTTTATTATTCAAAAAAGTTTGAATATTATAAAAATCTATACTATTAAAAGTTGTATTTATTTAATATATTATTTTTATTTCCCTCATTCCCGCCATTGGTAACCTTATAACTGTAATTTTTTTTTTTTTTTTATTTAATTTTATAAATAATAACTTTTATAACTTTTTATATAACAATCATAATTATTTATTTTGTATTAATAATGTAATAAAATTATTAATATATATTATCCAGATAAATATTACATAACAAAAAGAAAATATGTTGTAAATGTTGTGGAATACCTTTATTGTTAGGTCATTTCATTTATAAAATAAAAACAAAATAAAAGATTGTCATCTATCTCTAAAAGTCATAAGTTTTATTTTATCATTAATACTACTTAAATAAATTAATCTTATCTTAAATTTCCTCATACATTTTTACAAGTATCTCTATATGACACTCCTATATATTATGAAAATGATACCATTTTCTTTGGAATATGAAAGCCCTTGGACCGACAAATACTGATATATTATAAAAGAATTATTAATGATCTCATAAATGTTAAATAATGATATACCTCGTCTAAAACATATGTAATATGTATATCATAAAATATATTATATCAATAAAAGACATCTCCTTCCTCCAAACTGATGATGACAGATCAAGTTTTTAAATATATCTAACTGAGAGAATTGATATGATCATTTAAATTTATAAAGCATTGTCACTTTTTAATTCATCTTTATATTATGACAATGATATCTTTTATATAATAACATATAATTTTTAATATTTTTTTTTCTTAACATTTTCCTATATCTAACAAAAGTTTTACTTACTAATTAAATTTAACCTTTTTTTTTAATATATATATATATATTTATATCAATTAAACAGTTTTTCTTATTAATGATAAGAGAAATATAAAATCTATTTTTACCTAAGAATGTATATCTTATTATCAATCTTTATTAATAAATGATATCAACACATATATATATATATATATAAATATATGATTATTAATCCTCTCTACTATTCTCCACCTCTTATTTCTTAAATTTTACTCATCCAGAGAATATAGGTATCATATATATTATTATCACTTTGCCATAAGTTATATTACTTAACACTTCAAAGATTTTACCTAGTAAAAATAGTATAAATTACTTTAATAGTTATCTTTTCTTTTGATAAAACTTATATATTATCTTTTTTGTTACACATATTTATCTATTTTGTTACTTATTTACAAAACCACAATTCCCAAAATCACTCTAATTAGGAGGAGATGATTTATGGATATATACAATATGACAAAACCTGTCATTTTGTATCTTTTCTAAAGTATCCAAATGTGGTTTGTTTCATTTTATTTGTCCTTTTACTTCAAGAATAAAATATTATAATTTGTGGTAAAATAGATATAACAGATGTATAAAAAATAATATATATATTTAAGATTTTTCTTTTTTTTTTTTGTCACCTCTCTCTCTCCATATATATAAATATATATCTATATTTCATATAAAATGAACACATTTATTTTTATTTATTTTTTCCTTCTACAATAAACTTAATGTATATCTATAAAAATATATCTTTTTTTTTTAGATTATTTCATGCCCTCCAAAATATTTTTTAATAAAATAAAATAAATATTATTATTTAAAATTTCTAAAAGTATTTACCTAACAATAACAAAATAAAATAACAAAAAAAAATACATTAATCTGGTGATTAAATTTTTTTTTAATATCATATTTTTTTAATAAAATAAAGATGGATGAAAACAAGTTACATTGTAGGAAGATTGGAACATCATCTCAAAGTAATGAATTTATCAAAACACCATCACTTCTAACAAAAGGAAATGGTGGTAAAGTATCTTTTTCACAACGGGTTTTTAATTTTAAGAATAGTATTAAAAATTCAGAAAAAGAAAGGATGGTAAATTCTGTTACTGATGGTAATTTAAAACAAAAATCAAGAGGTTTTGGTAGTCCATTTTCAAGAAAAAAAAATAAGATGTATAATTCAATGAATGATGGTAATGAAAAAGAAATAAAGAATACTAAATTTTATTCTATGGATGCTATTAATGAGGGAACCTGGGAGAGTGATCCTAATTTTTTGATTGAACAACTTATTTCTATTAGTGAGGAAACACCAATTGTTGCAAGGTACAACTTTTATTTTTTTAAATTATTTTTTGATTTAAACTTTCTTTTATTTTTTTAGAAGTATTCCAAAAGGAGCACCAATAGTTGATAGTAATTTTGAGGAAAAATCACGTAGAAATTGTTTATTTGAACCAGAAATTTATGATAAAATGTTGGCTGATTCATTGAAAGCATGTGATTTACTTAAAGATCATCTTAATGATTGTGTTGGAACAATACGTGGAATGTCACCACAAAGAACATTAACAAATAGTACATACTCTAAAAGTCCAGTATCCAGTGATATTCATTCAGAACTTAGTTCAAATTCCTCAAAATTATACTAAAACTTTTTTTTTTTTAATTTTACTTTCAAACTTTCATTCCTTTTGATAGAAAAACAAGAAAGAAAATTCACTTAAATGTCAATATATTAAAATGGCATTTTCAAAAGTAAACATACTTTTTGAAGTGTATTAACTATAAATAATAATTAAAATGCAAGGAATGATTTTAAATACTCCCTTATTTTGTTCTCAACAAAAGCTTTTTCTTTATTATGTTATATTTCAAAGAAATAATATAAAACTTTTAGATCTCTACAACTATAAATAGAAAAAGAAACATTTTTCTTATTTTGATAAATATATACAATTAATATAAATTTGACGGCATACACATATATACTTTTACAATTATATATGTATTATTTTTATTTGTTGTCAAATTATTGCCTTTTTAATAAATATTATTTTTGGTACATTAAACATATTTTTCATAATAATATCTTATCTAATTAAGTATATTTTGTACTTGAAAGTTAAAAAGAGGAAATTAATTATAAAAGAAAATTATTTATTTTTATTTTAGAAATGTGAAACATTTAATTTACCAGATGTTTATTTTATATATAAGAAATGGTGAAACATTTAATTATGGATCAAATTTTGACATGATTGAAAATGTGAAGATATATATGAAGAGAGAGAGATAAATAAGAAAAAAAAAAAGAAGAAAAGGATATTAGAATGACAGGAAACATATATAAAATGCTTCTTTAGAGATATTGATAACATAACTACAAACACTATAATTAATTAATTTTTCTTACCCCTTTAATTTTCATTGTATATGACGTTAAAAAATGTTTAATTTTATTAAAGAAATAAAAAAAATATTTTAAATAAGATTACAGTAAACATATTTCTTTCATTTTTTTTTAAAACGTCATAAATTTTTTGTTGAATTTATAAAAAAAAAAAAAATTAAGTTAAAAATATTTTGATATTTATATGACAGAAAAAGAAAAATAACATTTTTTTTATTATTAAAGAGTTTAAATTAAAAAAGCGATAAATTATTTACCATTAATTTATTGTCAATACCTAAGAGATTGGAGAAAGTTAATATTTATTTTTCTAGTATTTTTTTTTACTATGTTTTTATTGTTTTTATTTATATATAAGAAAAAATTTTTTCATTCTTTTTCATAAATTCAACTTTCTATAAAAATATTTTTCTTAACTTAATATATTAAAGTAATTTCTACTACCAAAAGTTCAATGTTATTTATAATTCTTTTTATTAAAAGAACATTCTTATAATAATATAATGTGAATGTATCAACTGTATTTTCATAAATTAATTAAATCTAATTATAATATAAAGTTTTTTTTTTTGATAAATTACATTATGTAATTATTTTGTAAAGTAATATTTAGTTTAAAATAATTTTATTTACTATGTTTTCTAGTCAGAATATTTGTACTACCATTAAACTGGTCTTTTTTTTAAATGTATTTTAATATATTGTAAAATAATTATTTATTTCTTGGAATTAGATTTTAAACTATTTAAAACGTTTATCTTAATTAAGATAAAAAAAATTCTTAAATTTAAAATTTTGTCCATTATCTTTAGGAGAAAAAATTAAATGAAAAACGTTTTAAAAAAAATCATTTTAAAATAGTACTTTATCACTTTCTAAAATACTCCATTTCCTTATATTTATATTAAAATTAAGCTAAAATATATGTAAGATATTTTAGTATAAAATCATACTTTCAAAATTGAAAAGCCTTTTTTTGTATTAAAATTATAAAAAAATTTATTAAAACATTAAAGTATCCCTAGAGATTTTTATTATAATAAAAATAAACCAAATTTCTATACTTTTAATATATATTAATAAATAATTTACATAACAAATGATACGCTTATATTTTAATGTATTAAATCTATTAATCTTTATTTATAATAATAAAAAAAAAATCAACTTTTATATACATATATACCTTAGTAAATTATGATACGCTTCAATAAATTCATATTCTTTTACCTCCATTTCCAAAAGAAAAAAATCTTTTTATTTTCTATTCTTTATCATTTTAAAAATTTAATATAAAATTTACACTTATGAATTTTTAAAAATATGTCACTGTAAAAAGATAACTTTTATATCACCCTAATATTAATCAAAAATGTCCCACGCATAAATTATATCAAGATTTTGTTTTAATTTACCACCATACTAAGTGAATTATTTTTATCACTATTAAAAATTCTTTTTATAAAAACTATCAAAAAAAATTATTAAACAAATATTTATTTTATTAAATGATGTTAAGAGATTATTAAATAATATCAATATTTTTTCTTATTTATAAGTCATTTTTATGCTTCCTTTTATTATTATCTAATTTTTTTTCTTTTATCACTTTTTATACAAATTTTGGAATTATAAAAATTTAAATGAAAACTTCTCGGGGACATAGTTTATAATTATATACTGCTATAAAAAAAAGAATAAAATCATTTTCTTTTTACTATTAACATTATATTCTCTATAATGATGTTAATTTTCTTATATCTATGGTCTTTTACCAAAAATATAGGATAAACGCCTTTTATTTATATATTATACATATTTCAAGATAACGAATTAAATAACAAATCTAACAGTATTTTTAAAAACTTTTTTTTTTGTAAAACTATTTCTTAAATATAAGTATATAAAAAATTTTACGTAAGTATTTTCCAAATTTAGCTAATTTTTTATTTCCTCCAAAAAGTTAATTCAACTCCTCCTTCTTATCTTTTTTTCTCATTAATTGTGCAAAAATGCATTTAAATAAATTTTATAGTTTGTTTATTCGCACATTTATATCTATACCTTAAAATTCTTTTAAAATATTTTTTCATCTATCATTTACATCATCATTATAAGTTTAATATTAAAATAAAATATTACTACTTATTTTTATTTATTTTATCTATTTTTAGAGACAAAAAAAAAGATACTTTATAAAAAAAAATATTATGATGTCACATTCTAAGGGTTTACTGGTATTCATTGCTTCTTTGATTATTCTCCTTTTTACTGATGTTAAAGGTAATTCAATTAACAAGGCTGATAAAGGTTAGTACTAAAAATAATCAAATAAAATAACTGTTTATATATATATATATATTTATAGAAAATTATGTTAACGCTTTTTATAGTGATCCTGAATTTTCTGCTTTTGTCCCCGTACCAGAACAATATATGAAAAGAAAGCCATTAAAAAGTAGTGAAAGTAATTATTTATTACGTTTTGGAAGAAGTAATGAACGACCTGGAGATTTAGAGAGATTTCTTCAAATGGATGTTCAAATACCTGTATTTCGCTTTGGTTAATTTTTAAAAAAAAATAATAATATAAAAAAAACAATTCAAATATTTTAATGATTTTATTTTTGCTACAATCATAAGAAAGAATGATTTTGTTCAAAATGAAGATACAATAAACTGATGACAAACCATTATCAAGCTATTATACTTAAAAAAAAAACTTATTATTTTTTTTTTTTTATTTTCTTATATATTATTAATTTCCAAATTTTACAGTACTACTTATTATAAGATCTCACTTGTATACCATCACTAAAAAAGAAGAATATACACATAAATAATTTTATAAATCCCATGATTATTAACTTTTTTTTTTATAATGTTATTTTAAAGTTTGTTTATCAATAATGGATATATAAATGGTGAATAGTCAATAAATTTTGCATATAATATTAATTTAATATATTTTATTAAACTTTTTATATATAAAATTATATATAAATATATGTAGTTGGTAATTATTTATTAACAACAAAAGAAAAAACTAAAATTATATTATATGAAATAATTTAATAAAAATTTATATAGCATCTGAATTTTCATTTTAATAATATATACTTATTTTAAATATTCTATTTTTAATTAACTTGACAATATTTTAATAACTAAATATATTTTACACTTACCTATTTTATATTTTAATTATTTAATAAAGTTATAATAACCAAACTTAATAAAAAAAAATATTTTTTCCATAACTTTTTTATGTATAATATTTAATTTTTAAATATAAAAATGATTAATGATTTATTTTTAAAACATTAATTAAATGTCAAAATGAATAGTTTTTACATTTTTGACATCTTATTGCCATAAAAATATTTAATATAAAAAAAAAGAAACATATTATGATTATGCACATGAGTGAATTAAAAATAAATTTTAAGTAAAAAAATTTTTCAATCATAAAGTACTTGTTTATAACAAAAAAATATATTAATTATTAATATAATAAAATGTATATATTATTAAATATATAAAAAAAACGTAAAAGTATTATTAAAATATGATTAATTTTCTGTAAAGATATGGGTTTTTTTTTATCAATATAAAAAAGTTGTTATATTTCAATTTCGTGTACAGCTTCTTTTGAATAGATATTTTATTCTTATATTAATATTTTATTACAATAAATTATAATAATTTTTTTATTGATAAATTATGTATTCAAAATTAAGTATATTTAAAAAAGTTATTCCATTTTATAAAAAAAATAATAATTTCAAATAATATTAAAATAAATGATGCTAAATATAGTATTGCTGCAATTAAATATCCTGTTGATGATATTTCTTCACTAAATGGTTGTACCTGATCATATTCAAATGATAATACTAGAGCTAACTCTCCACATGTAGAAAGTAAAAAGATTATCCATGTTATTGTACTAATTAGTATAAATAATATTTGTGATATTTTAAAGTGATAAAATTGTATACATATAACGACAGCAAAATTAAAAGCAGAAAGAAAAAATGTTAAAACAATAATTGGAATCTGAATGTATATTATATCTGATACTAAATTCCAATATTTTACACTAAATCTGTAACATTTAACTTCTGATCCAAGAATTTGGTATGTTTTTGTTATACAAAAACCTGGTCCAACCAAAATAAGAATAACTGAGATAATAGAAAATATTAAAACAAAAGTACGAATTACTAAAATAGTAATAAAAAATCCTGTTTCCAACATTTATTACTACTCTTAACCATTTTCCCTTTTTAATTGATAATAGATATATTAAAATTTATTATTTGCTTACAAAATTCTTATATTTATACAGGTGAAAAAATTATTAATAATATATTTATCATAAATATATATATATATATATATATATATATATATTAATACTCTATTTCAATAACTATTATTACTTTCAATTAATCATGAATATATCTAAATGATGAATAATATGTTTATTAAAATATATAAAGCAAATCAATATGCATAACTTTAAGTATTATAAACAAATATATATTGAATCTAATTCAATGCCAATGTTCTTCAAAATAAACTTTTCTTGCACCAACTAAAGCTGTATCAACCATTGATAAGATTGCTGATAAAAAAAGAAAGACAGCTGAAGCAAGGTATCCTCTAACATAATTATTACTTGATGTATTAAACCAATTTAAAGTATCATAATAATCATAATCATCTGGAATATTAAAATATATTACAGTTTCTAAAATTCCTGCAATTAAATAAACAACTATTCCTGTTCCAGCAATAATTAAATGTCCCATTCTTGAAAGATGGCAATCACAACATTTTGTAGAAGCAATAACAACTAAAGAAATTGCTCCCATACAAAAAGGAAGTAAAATTATAGGTATTTGAAAATAAACAAAATTATTAACCCATCTCCAGGCATCTACAGTAAAATTTATACAATCATAATTATATCCAAAAAATGTATCTTGATAACATAAACCTGGTCCAACAAGAATTAAAACAGAAGAAACAAAAATAAAAATTAAAATAATTATTCTAATAAGTAAAATACCTAGGAAAAATGAGTTACTACGCATAATTAATATTCATGTAGTGTTACAAAATATTATATTATTATAAAATAGTAATAATGTTTCTTTGATTTACACAAAAAAAAATATGTATATCCAATTTCTTCCTGTATTTATATAAATACAATAGCAATAAAAAAAATTTTTTTATCACCTCAATAACGTGAGGGAGAATATTTTAAAATATTACATTTATATTTACAACTTTTTACTAAAAACCATAAAAGAAGAATTAACTTTTTTTTTTAAATACATTTGATTTGTCATCTATCTTTATGTTATCATATACATTTTATTAATAATATTTAGGTGTGTTATTTAGAAAGTAAAGAAAAAAAGTATTCTTTCTTAAACATTTATTAAAGTTCATTGAAAAATAAATATAAAAAGATATTTTATTACAACGTAAAAATGAATTATTTTATCTTACAAATACGTTAATTTTTATATAGTTATAATTTATAAAATTTTCATAAATAAGTACATATTAATAAAAACAATTTTTGAAATTATTAATATTTTATTTTTTTATTTATTTTATTAATTTTTCCAAAATTATTTCAAATTAAATGTTTTTAAAATTATCATTTTGCTAGATATAAATGTTAAAAATATTTTTTATGGCAATTCAAATAATTTTAAGATATTATTTAATTTAATTATAAAAAAAAACTTTAAAGTAGAAATATGAAAAGGTTAGATTAATATTAAATATAGATATTTTAATTTTTACATGAATATCAATGTTAAAAAAACTAAGTAGATATAATAAAAATATAAAAAAAAACTTTTTTTCGAATTTTAAAATATAAATATACTCATTCGATAGCCCTTAAAAAATTATGAATTTTGAATATAATCAAGGCTATATAAAAATGAAAACCCAGAAAGTTATAGGCAGTTGAAGTTAAAGGCGAAAGTAGGGAATATTTTTTGACAAAAATCGCCTTTCATGATTCATCGAAGATTTTTAAATATAACTTAACCATTCTAGATCAGTTTTTTGTGAGAAAGCGAATGAGACTAGTCCCATCTTCATGGCATGCTTATATCTTGAGATATAAGCAAAAATAAAGCTTAAAAATATTTTCAAGCACGTGATCATAACTCAAGATTGGAAGCTCACAGAAACTTTAAACTTGGTGCGCTGGACTTCTTTTAACTTTTAAAGTATAGTCCACGTTGAAAACATTTTCTGAATCTCAATCGTTCTTGAGATATGATATGTGTATATTTTTCGCGCGCAATCCGTTATCATCAATTTTTATATCTCAATAATTAATAATGTTATAAAAATATTTTGAAGGTAGACCTTATATGAAAACGTAATAGAAGTCGATTAAAAAAAACTGCTTGCTTATATCTTCATTTTGAAGCGAGATATGACAAAAGGCGGAAATTTTTCTAAAATATTCATTGTTCCTACCTTTTCAATATCTCAGGTAAAACTTATCATACGGCAATAAAATTAGTCTCATTCGATTTCAATTTCAAAATTAACTAAAAATAAAAAGATTCGGTAGCAATATCTTCTATTTCTTCTAAAATTCATCAACTACCAAAAATATTCTAAATTTTCGGCATCATCATTAATAATAGTGCCACAAAAAAAAATCTATTTTTTTGGAATTTTCAAGTAAAAGTAGACTCATTCGATAGCCCTTGAAAAATCATGAATTTTGAATATAATCAAGGCTATTTAAAAATGAAAACCTAGAAAGTTATAGGCACTTGAAGTTGAAGGCGAAAGTGGGGAATATTTTTTGACAAAAATCGCCTTTTTGATTCATTGAAGAATTTTAAAATTAATTTAACGATTCTAGATCACTTTTTTGTGAGAAAGCGAATGAGACTAGTCCCATCTTCATAGGATGCTTACATCTTGAGATATAAGCAAAAATGTAGCTTAAAAATATTATTGAGCACGAGTTCATAACTCAAGTTTGGAAGCTCACAGAAACTTGAGACATGGTGCGCTGGGCTTCTTTTAACTTTTTAAATATAGTCCACGTTGAAAATTTTTTTTCAATTTCAATCGTTCTTGAGTTATGATGTGTGGTTATTTTTCGCGCGTAATCAATTATCATCATTTTTTATATCTCAATAATTATTAAAGTTATAAAAATATTTTGAAGGTAGACCCTATATGAAAACGTAATAGAAGTCGATTAAAAAAAACTGCTTGTTTATATTTTTATTTTGAAGCGAGATATAATTAAAGGCGGAAAATTTTCTAAAATATTCATTGTTCCTACCTTTTCAATATCTCAGGTGAAACTTATTACACGGCATTAAAATTAGTCTCATTCGATTTCAATTTCAAAAGGTTTACTTAAAATATAAAATTCTTTATTATTTTTAAAGATTTGAAAATTGATTAAAAGATTCTGATTTTTAGTTTTGACATTTGAGATATCTTTTCATAATTCACATAAAAAATAATTCAGAAATGCTAAAGAATTTTTTGTAATTGTTTTTTATCTAACATTTACATATTAAAATGTCCTAGTATTTCCATAACTGTAAAAATAGTGTTGACAAAAAATATCATTATATATTATATTTCCAGTAACTATGAAACTTATAAATTGAACAACGTTCTGATTTACATCCTTTCAAAAACAAAATAATTTTCTTGTGTAATAAAATTTTATTTAATTATGGAAAACAATGAAATAGATAAAATATATTGAATCGTTAAATATAGTGTCAAACGTTATTTTTTATGATATCATTAAAACTTGAAAAATTTATTTTATTATAGACTGTTACCGCAACGTTTTTCTTTAACTCTTCTGTAGCTAAACCAATTTCTTACATTATAAAGGGTTATTTTGGCTTCATCAGAACGATTGGAAATTTTATTTAAGTGATCTGCAAATTGTTTTAACTGGATAGCGGAGGGAATTTTTGTCGTTTTATACCATTCTTCAAGAATAGGCTTCTCCGTCTTAGGATTAAATTTTACTCTAGGTTGGCTTCCTGGGCTGCGTTTTGGAGAAGTTTTTGAAATATTCTGCTTTCCATCATCAAAGTTTATAATAGCAGAAGTTTCATCAAAACGCTGATCAATTGGATGAAATACATTTTCATATTCCAAAGTAATGGGAGCAGTAAGTGATTGCACAGATGGTGTGGAAATATTTCCTGATTCCAGATTACAATCTATAACAGATTCTATAGAACCTGTAGACGAAGAATTCTCTGTCCCGCAATTTTTATTATATGGATTAACGGGAGTAAAAGTCCGCAACATATCTCCAGTAAGAAAACTTAATTCTCTCTCAAGAACTTCATTTATAAAAAGAAGAGATGTGTGTTTTAAAGATAATAATGAGTTATCTTCTATTCTTTTAATAGTTTCCTAAAACAAAATTATAATTTTTAAATAATTAAAACTTACTCTGACTGTATTATTTGTTTCCTCACTCCCAATAAATGGATATTTCTTAAGTAAAAGGAATAGTAAATTTCTATAAATACTATTTCTTCCTTCATATCCACAAAAATCTTGAATATTCCTACAAAATAAAATAAATAAAGCATTGTAAAACATACCCTTTAACTGATATCCTAACAGTAAGATATTCACGATTCCATGTTTCTAAATTACCAACCGTTGTCATTGGATTAGGAAAACAATGTATAGAAGTAAAACAACTGTTTCTAGGGCATTTTATAAAAACTATAGAAATTTAAATAAGATAAATATAAATACTTATATATAAGTTACCTTCTGAATTATTTACCAAATGTTCCAATCCAATTTTATTCATTAAAACAAGACCAACGTCTTTTACCATTGTATTAGAATTAATAGTAACTGTCATCTGAATGTGTTCTTGGAAAATAGTACCATTTATTGGATGTCGAGAACCTAATATAGGTTCAATAACAAGATTTACAATTATACATTCCATTTTTAAAAAACATGAAATCTAAAAAAAAACATATTAAAACATTTTCAAAACAGTAAAAATTTCTGCATAACGTAAAAAAATGATAGTAATACATATATTATAAAAAAAAAACATCATTTTTCAAAGTATTATAAAATAATATTCAAAAAGACTTTTTTCATTATAAAAGATATCTTTGCATTCAAATTTTTTTTAATTAAGAAAAAATAACTATTTTTATTTTAAATCATCGTAAGAATCATTGTAATTTTTTTATAAATTTACAATAATATTTTCATAGTTCTAAAAATATTAATAAAAGTAGAGAAATAAACATTACAATCAACAGATGAAAAACGATGTTTTTTTTCGTACATTTGACTTAAAATAATTATCATTTAAAAAAAAGTTATAAAGAACAATTTTAAAATAGTTGAATTGGTAACATATTATCTTTCGATATTTTTTGTAAATTAACGAAAAATAATAAAAAGTTAAAAACAGTAGAAATGTGGGATTAATTTAAACACGAAGATACTTTCACGGTGCCTTTAATACTCGAAATTTTGTGCTCATAATCATAGATTTTTTAAAAATATTTCCAAAACTGGATGACTTTTTACTTTGATTTCATGAATAAAAAATATTAAAAATATCCGCATTCGTTTTAGAATTATGTGTATTTTGGAAATCAGTAAGCTAGTACCCATATAATTAATGACTAAAGAAAGAACAAAAATATGTACATTCAGTTGTAAACTATGAAACTTGGTTATAGTTTTATTTATCAATCATTATACAATAGAACAAAGTTCATGTTTTGGATCACATTGAAAAAAACAACCTTTTGAACAGTGACATTATGTAATCTTGATGATCATTAACAGTATATTAATATAATCAAATCTAAAACGATAATCCAAATTTTTAAATTATTCAAATATAATTCAGATGAATTTTATGGAAAAAAAAAATTTTATTTTTGCACAAGTGAAGCAAATGTAAAAAGAAGTTATTTTAATAAAAGTTAATTTATTTAAAATTATTTCTACAACGTTTTTCTTTGACTCTTCTGTAAGCAAACCAGTATTTTAAATTTTTCAAAGTAATTTTTTCTTTTGAAGAACGGTTAGAAGTAAAATTTAAGAAATTTGCAAGTTCCTCTAATTGTGACGTATTGGGAAATCTAACTACTTTAAAGAAATTTTCAAGAATTGGTATTTCATTCTTTGAGTCAAACTTTATCTTGCGACGGGTACCTGTAATATTATCGACAAAGTAATTTTGAATTGGTTTAGATGGTATCGCGTCAAAATTCGAAAGAGATGTTATTTTACATTCTTGGGAATTGAGTAATTTTTCTGTTTTATTATATATGTACATCTCGTTTGGTAAATATTTTTGTTCCGATTCTTGGGGTTTCTCAATTGAATTATCATTTAATTTAAAAGAAGTGGCAAGCTCTTCTTCTTTACCCATGAATATATTCCCATTCTTGAACAAAACATTATTTATATAATTCATATTTGGAAGTTGATATGATAAAAATGTAAAGTTATTGATTTTATCAATTATATTCTAAAATTATGATTATTATAATTCTTAAAAAAAGACTTACTTTTAAAATATTATTTTGAAATAAAAAATAATTATTATTTGTTGAATAAAATAAGTTGGATTCATTACTATTTATTCCTTCAAGACTGTAGAAAATTTTTTTTATAAATTAAATAAAAGTATTGAAACATACCAATGAAATTTTATTAAAACTTTAGGATGGTCATGAATCCAAGCTTCAATAGTACCAATGCTAATGGTTTTATCAGGAAAACTAGTTGAATTAACATAATTATATGATGGCGGTACTTGAATGTATGCTATAAAAATTTTATATACAATGAATATGATAAAATTTACCTTCACAATAAATTGTCAAATATTGTAATCCAATTATATTCATTATGGTATTAGAAATATTCGTTATCAATGTATCAGAGTTGATATTTAATATTATATTCATTTCATTTTCATAGTTGCTAAAAGATAAAGGAAATTCTAAATTTGAGAAATAATGTAGAGTAACATTAATAGTTGTACTTCTCATGTTAAAAGTACACTTTTGTAAAACTTTTTTAATCTAAAATAATTATAATGATAATTTAAAAAAAAACGAAATTTTTGAGTTAGAAAACAATAATGTAACATTAATCTTAAAAATTTTAGATGATATAATAAATGTTTGAGTGATTTATAATTTTAGATCACAATACAATATTGACTTTAATCTAACAATATAATTTATATTCTTTTCAAATAGTATAATATAATTTGTTACCAGAGTTCTTTTTAGTTAAAAATTTAATGTAAATTATAGTTATGATAACATGTTTTAAATGAAATTTTAGATTGATTTTAAACTATCTATTTTATAATATCTTGTACATGGGACAAAATTAATTTTAAAACATATTAATAAAGTGATATTAGATAATATATTGAACAAAGTTCATAATATTTATATGAACTTTCATATTTGCTTCTATAAAGACATGTTAAAAATTGTAATGGCAAATTATGTTATTAATAATAAACTTTGATATTTTTTTATGAGATTTCAAAAGTATGATACCTTTACGAAATATTAATATACCATTTTAGAATTTTTATTTTTAGAATTTCATATTTTATATTTTTAATTAATTTTATTTTACGAATATTTATTAACATTTTCCCAAGATATATTTTTTTTTATCATTTTTTGTAATGGTATACTTATGAGAAACTACTTAACATTTTAAACTTTATTCCTATACTAATTATTTTGGTATTTCAAAGTATAATATGTACATATCTTTTCAAAACTTATTTTATTATGAAAATACATTTTTAGTGATTCTTTTTTTTTATCCTAAAAATTAAAAAATATCATAATTAATATATTTAAATTGAACAAAAAAAATATCAATAAAAAGTAAATATTCATTATAAATAAAATCAGTCAAAATCTAAATAAATTATTAAAAAAAATAGACATTAAAATAGTGAAAATAATAACAAAAAAAATAGACTTTTAGAACTTGAATAGTCCCAAAAAGTTGTCCTTTATTTGTATTATATATAACACTCTGATTTAATAAGAAGGCTCTTGTGAATCATTTTGAATATTGTTACATTTAGTAAAGGTAGATGATAAAGTTGAATCTTGTTGATTCTCTTCACTAAAATTTATATTTTCTTCCTTAACAACTGATGAAATTTCTTTATTGGTATTATTACAATTAGATAAAATTTCTGGAATTGATTGTTCATTACTAACAAGTGAATTTATTTCTTTTTCTAATATTTCATTAACTTCATAAAGTGTATGATGTGAAACTTCATTAAGTGTACAGTTATTGACATTTTCAATAATATCCTAAAATATTAACTAAGTAATTAATTTTATAACATAAATCTACCTTAATTATTGGATTACTTATATTATTTATAATTGAGGGATATTTTTTGATAAAAAATTTAACCAAGTTACGATAAATACAATTTCTATAATCAATACCAGAAAAATCTGTAACAGTCCTGTAATATTAAATCAATAGAACTAATATCTTGAACATACCCATGAGCTGCAATTTTAAATACAGAAGTATCACCAACCATTTCTTCTAATTTGCCAATAGTTACTGGTATATCATTAAATCTAGAAGTCATGACAAAATCAGTAGAATAAGGAGGTTGAATATAAGCTATAAATAAATATTTATATATATATATATATGATAATGTATAAAAAAAGATACCTTCTGAATAACATGCAATATGTCCTAAGCCAATCTGATTTAAAATAACTTCACATAAATCTTTGATTAAAGTATTAGAATTAATAGTTACTGTCATTTGAAGTTCTTTTTCAAGCATTGGATATTCAGTTGAGTATTGAAAACTTAATATAGGTTCAATAATAACTCGAATAGGAATACTTTCAAACATTCTTAATTAATTAAAAACTAAAAATATAAAATAAAATTATTTCTACAAAAATATTTATATTTCAAAGAAGTAAAATTTTTAATCTTTATAAATAAATTAAAATGTAAATATTAGTAAAAAAAAGTTCACTAAAAAGTTTATACGTTTTTTTTTATATTTTAAATGATACATCCTACCACTAAAAAGAAATTTACAAGCTATCAGTTTAAATAAATTTCAATCATTTTCTAATAAATGTCTTATCTCATATTTATAAGTTTATTGTATTATTTTTTATAATTTATAAAAAAAAAAGATTTTATAACAGATTAAATTATAAATTTCATTTATATTACCAAAAAGAATAAAAATATTTTAAAAATAAATTAAGAAATCACAAGCGTTCTGTATCTTTAATTGTAGATTAAAATACATACGCCTTTAACCAATATATATTTGTATTTAACATATTCTTCTCCAACATTTGAAAAATACTTACATATAAATAAAAAATTATCTTGAAACTACTTTTTATTTTAAATATAATAATAACACTAAATATTGTTTAAAATATGTTTCTAGATATTTCAAATTTATAGAAAATAATCAATCGACATAAAATAAGTTTTTTTTTCTTTTAAAATATTTCAAACTAGTAAATAATCATAAAAAAAAATTAATTGACAAAAATTATTAGAACAATATTATTGGACCATAATGCAAAAAATGAAATATAAATATTAATCCATGTATAAAATACATTACTAAAAAAAATATCTTTTTATATGCAAAATTTTATTTAAAATATATAAAAATGACTAGATAAAGAAAATTTCTTGGGGAAAAATATAATACTACAAAATAAAGTATTTTTTTTCTTATAAATTTAATAATTAATATGTCTGATTTGCCTGTAAATAATGTCCCCCAAGATGTTCTTTTTCATTTTTTTTATCAAACCAATCTTTTACTAGATGTCCATTAATTAAAGACTTTGGTGATCGCTTTGAAAAGGTATTTAAACATTTTGCATATTCTTCACACTTAAAAAGTGATGGATTTTTATCTTGTAAATACCAAAAATCTAGGAAAACATTTTCACTTCTACGAAAGTTTACATGATGACTAAAAATGTTCCTAAATTTTGTTAGAAATCTATTTCTTTTAACTTTAGATTTTCCAGGAGATGTAAATGAATTTAATAGACAACTTTCTTCGCTATATTTTGTCTCAATGGTATTCTTCCAAGATGTTGGATATGAAAACATTTGTTCTCTCATTCCAATAACAGTACATACTTCTCCCTCTACTGTATTATAATTACTTTCGGTAGATGTTGACGAAATCAGTTTATTTTCAATTGTTTTATGAATTTGAGATATTGATTCATAAGATAATTCTGAAATTGTATTATTGTTTACAGCTTCAATGGCATTCTTAAAATAATATTATTAGAAAGTAATGTTTACAACCTACTTTAACAGTAGAATCTCCCAATACATTTTTAATATCAGGAATTTCCTTAATAAGTAGTTTTATCAAATTACTGTAAATACTTTTCTCTGTTTCGATTTCATCCGGAAGCCCATTTCTACTGTAATATATATAAATATAATTATAATAATTTAATAAATAATAAAATACCTTTTTGCTGAGATTCTAATATTTATTGGTTCACCAATAATACTTTTTACATTTCCCATTGTAACTTTTGAATTTGACAATAATTCATCATAATTATTTGATTTGGAACGGGGAAGAAAAATTACAGCTACAAACAATATAATTGTAAACAGATACTAGTAATAAAAAGATTACCTTGTGCATAATCTGATAAATCTCCACATCCCATTGTCGTCATAATTTTCTTACAAATATTTTTAACCAATACGCTAGAAGGAAGTGTGACGACTCTTTTAACTCTTTTATGAAATAGAGAAAAGTTGATAGATTTTTCTGGTCCTAATATTGGTTCTACAACAACGTTAACTTTTACCTTCTCCATTCTTAAAAATATTTGGTTTTTTTTGTGTTAGTGTTAGTAGATATATGCTTGAGTATCAATGATATCTGAAAAAATAATGAAATAATATTTTGTCATTTATAATAAAAGTAAATCATTGAAATTTATTTGAAAACTTGACGATATAAATGACATCGAAACACATAATTGACATCTTTTTTGGGTAAAGTCACTTTTTCCCAAATAAGAAAAAAAATTATTTAAAAAGGATACTGTAAAAACCGTTAACTTTTTGAATACTGTGTACACTTTGAAAATGATTATTATTTCATAATAAAAAAAGAGAGAAAAATGATATTTTAGTATACAAAATGAAATCTTTTTTATGAAAGCAAATTAAAAATGTAATAAAAAAATCTTCTAAAAATACAAATAATTTTGAATTTTATTTTTACTTTTTATTTCTTTTCAATTTAAAAATGGTAGAAATTTTAATTAATTATGAAATATTTTAAAAACTTTTGTGATATTAAATTTTGTACCAGGTTGATTTCTTTTTCAGAAACAATGTTGACAGTACTTTGAAAAAAATATTTGATATCAGGATTATTTTATCAATAATAATTTTAGATGTCCCAGAGATATAGAATAAATTTGTAAAACATAAAACAGTAATTTTTAAGGCTTTATCTAAATAATGTATTTTACCAAAACAAAACAAATTACATAGTTTGGTAAATAAAAAAGAGCTTGTTAAAAATATAAATATAAGAAACATGAAATAATTCTAAAAATACTTTAAACAACTAATACATTTTAATTGAAACAAAAAAATATTCTTAATTATTTATCTTTTTCCTTTAGCTCTCCTGTTTTTAAACCAAATTTTAACGTTTTGAATTGTTATTTTTAAATCATCCGGCCGATTTGTAATATTATTTAAATGATCAGCTATTTGTTGTACCTGAAATGAGTTTGGTTTTCTTGTTATTGAAAACCATTTTTCTAGAATTGGTGTTTCAATATTTTGATCAAATGTTATTCGAGAACGATTTCTGATAAAAGAACTATTTATTGATAACTTTTCTGGAACTACTACTTTTAAGGGTGAAGTTTTCATTAATTCAAAAAATGTTGGATTTAAACTAAGAGGAAGATTAAAAAGTTGTGCTTCTTCATTATTATTTACTTTTTTGGATTCATCAATTGATTCTAAATTTTTTGAAGAAGTGTTCAAGTTTGGACTGAATTCATTATTAAATTTTTGAAATGTTTCTAATTCTGGCTTATTTACCTTTTCATCATTAATTGATACTTCATTCTTAAGTAATTCTCCTTTATTTTTAGTCAATGATATTAATTGATCTCGTACTAATTTATTTATAGAATGAAGATATTCATAAGGAAGTTTTGTAGTTGAATTTTCCTCCAATTTCCCTATAATATCCTAAAATAAAATTAAACATAATCATTAAATGTAAAACTAACTTTAATATTAATATCAGCTATTGAATCTTTAATTGATGAATATTTTTTAATAATTAATTGAAGAAGATTACAACATAAAGTTTTTTCCAATTCATATTGACTAAAATCATCTACTTTTCTATAAAAAAAATGATATAAACTATTATGATAAATAATTTAAACATACCCATTGACAACAATTTGAATTGTTATAAAATTTCCAAAAATAGGTTTTAAAGTACCTATACTTAAAACCAAATTAGGAACAAATGAATTAAGAGTAAGATATTTTGAATCATAAGTTTTTATTGAGACTATAAAAAAGTGATAAAAAAAATAAAGATTGTTAAACTAATTACCTTTGGCAAGATGAGATAAATGACCTAACCCAATATCTTTCAGAACATCATTACAAACGTCTTGCAACATAGAATTACAATTAATTGTGACAATTCTTTCTATTTCTGTTTCAAAGCAAAAATTTTCACCAAAACTTTGTATACTAAGTAAAGGTTTAATGATAAACTTTGTCTTCATGCCCGTCATTTTTAATCTACAAAAAAAAATAATAAATAAAATACTAAAGTATTTAAAATTATATGTAAATACATATATTAATAACTGATAATTAAATTATAAAATATGTCGATAAGAAAAAAAAAAAGAACTAATGATAAAAGAGAAGTCACTTCCTCAATATACAATTGTTACTCATTATGAATATTTTCTCAGATAAAAAAATTAATGCATTTTATCAGTCATAATAAAATAAAATCATTATATTTTTTGCATAATATATAATCTAAAAAAAAAGATATATATTATTTAAAATAGTTACAATCAAATAATTTCATAGTGATAATAATTTTGATCTACTAAATTATATTTTATTTAATCAATTTTATATCTACCAAAATTTTGAATTTCTTTTTGATAATAAAAAAAATAATTTGATTAACATTGAAAAAATTTAATAGATAGGTAAAGATTAATTAAAATATGATAAATAAATAAAATTAAAATATTTTATATTAATAAATTTTTCAAATATTGGGATCTGAAAAAGTTTGTTTTAAAATGATTGAAATAGATGTGATTCTCATTAGGATTAAAAATGCTTCTTCCATTCAATGTGTGTGGTCTATTATTAGATACAAAAAGATATACACATAATTCTGGTATGAAACGATTTATACTTCACAGGTATTGTTATATCAACATTAGATTAGATATCAAGATAAAAGTACACTAAGTCTTTTTAAATCAATTTATACAAGTGAAGAAAAGTAAAATATAATATCTATTTTATTGACTTTTTTTTTGGGGGAACATTTTTTACTACTATGAATAGTTCATTGTTTTAAAAAAAAAGTTTTTAATTTAATAATAAGTAAAAACATAAAGAAAAAAAAACTTTAATTCAATAGCATATATCTTTTATTTTTTATAGAAAAATTTTATACTTTTAAAATTATATTATCAAAATACTATATTTTGTAACCATTAAGAAGATATTAATGAAGAAATAAAGAGTTTATCAAATGTAATTACAGAATAATGTTTCTCTTTATTGTAATCATCAAAAAACCGTATTATTTGTTGTGAAACTTTTATAATTTTATCTTTAAATATATACACATTGATATTAACTTTAAATATAATTAATATAATTTACTATTGGAATTAAAAATTTTTCTTTTTTTTTTGTAATTTTGAATTAAAAATAATTAATTTCTTTTATTTTCATCAACATTAATTATTTTTCACTTAAAATATACTTATATATTATAAGAAAAATATACTGTAAGATTTGACAATAATTATATTTATAAAATCATTAACAAATACTTCATTAATATTATTGTAAGTTTTTGAATGATAAAAAATATGTTATCTTTGAACTGTGACATTTAATTTTAAAAAAAAAGTAGACTGTTAAAATTTTATCAAATTTTATTAGGGATTCAAATTGTCATATAAAAGATTGATAAAATTAAATTTAAGATGATTGGTGTGAAAATAAAAAATTACAATTTTTAATTTTATAATATTCCTGATTTTTTTTATTATAATTTTTTAATATAACTATTTTTTTATATTATGTAAAATTTTAAAATAAAGTTATAAATATTAATGTTAAAATTTGAAGAATTTAAATAATGGGATAAAATATTAAATTTGAAAATTTATTTTGGTGTATAGTATCTTTATAATAACATCTATAATAATATAATATAACTTTTGATGAAGAAACTTATACATTGCAAATTTCTTAAAAAAAAGTACTATTATTAAAACTTTGTACCCTGTATATTGTAATCAATTACTTTCTTTTATATAAAAGTTTATAAATGTTATTCAAAGACAAAAACTATTTTGATAAATTCAAAAAAGTTAACTTTATTCGACAATTTTTATTTCATTTGATATAAATTTTATCGAAAATATACTTTTTTTTGGTGTTAATTTGTTTTTATAGTGTTTTAGTCATTTTTTTATTATCATGTTTGAAGAAATCAAGATAATTGATGTTTCAGTTTTGTTTCCTGAATCTAAAATTTATTCAGATAATAAAGAAGAAAATGAAATATTAACTGAATTTGAGATACAAAAAAAACGTTTAATGTGTACTGAAAATTGTTCACGTGAATTAGGCTTAAGAATAGCACAAGGTGTCAGGTTAAATTTAAAAGATATCTACAAGGGTAATTTATTATTATTTAAAATTTTAATTTAATTTTTTAGATTCAAAAAAGTTTAACAACACACAAAAAAAGATAAAAAAATTTATTAGAGAGGAAGTTGAACCTTTAATAAGAAAGTTATCAAATGAAGAAATTATTACTGATATAGATGATCCAAGATTTAATTTCTATCCAGAATTTTCTGATGAAGAAGATGAAAATAAAGAAGAATTTAAATTAATAGTTGATAATAGTATAATTAAAAAAAAATGGAATAATTATGAACTTATTGAAATTATTGATATAAAAGAGGGTCAAACAGGTCTAACTTTTGAGAAAATATTTAATAAAAGTAGAATAGGAGCAAATGTTACACAAATTTTAATTGAAGATCCTTATCTTCATTCAAAAAAACAAGTAAGAGTTCTCTTACAATTTATTTATTCAATGAAATATACATTTCAAGAACTTTGTCATGTTAAGATCAGAACAAAAACAGCCACAGGAAAATCAATTATATCTGATAGTTATAAGGAAAAATATTCACATTTAACGAGTTCTCAGTTAATAGAAAAAGAATACAATATAATTATACAAAATTTAACTAATGTTAAGTATAAATGTAAAAAAAAGAATATTGACTTTGAATATGAATTGGAACCTCATATGCATGATAGACTTATTTTGTAAGTTTTTTTTTTAAAAAAAAATTCAATCTATTTAAACATATTTTTGTAGATTTAATTCTGGAGTAATGGCTACACCTGGAAGAGGACTTTCTATTTATCATCACATAAATTATTACACAAAAAATATAATATGGGACAATTTACCGTGCAAAGGATGTAGAATTCAAATATTTCGTTTAAAAGGTTTTGACGTTGTAAAGGATAATATATATAATATTTACATTTAACTTTTCTTTTTTTTACAATTAAAATAATTCTCACATTATTGTATAAAATTAAAATATTTGTTTTACAAGTTTTTTATAAAAAATATAATAGAAAAAGGCAAAATTATTAAAGGTAATTTAAAGATTGTAGTTATAAACTTTTAAATAATGAAATCTAAATCAAATTGTAAGTAAAGAGAATTTTTTTTAACTATGTATTTTTTAAATCAATTAATAAATATTCTAAAGATTTTTTTATATAAAATTTGTTTAATACAGTTAAAAATTAATAATAGAATTAAAATTTTAGTTAATATATCAATATTTTGTATAGTATAGTTGCCATTATTTGTAAATTTTAATTATTTTACATTTTATATTTCTTATAAAAAAAAACAATATTTTTGTGAAAATAACAGAAAATTCTTAAATGATGACTGTTCATCAATTATTATATGTATTTTTCATATGTTTAACAATTTGGATATCAAAAGGATCAACCTCAACAGAAAATTTTAATGTTACTGTTTATAATTTATATGAAGATTTCTATTTTGGAAAATTTGATTTTATTTTAAGAACGGGTGAAGTATTATTGAATTATAAACCATACAAAAATTCAATTGAAAAATGTGAAAATATTTATGTTAAACATAAAATGATTTGTTATATTGGATACGAACAATTTATTCAAAAGAGAGTTAATAATCTTTTCAATGTATTTATATCAGTAAATGAAATATCTACAAATAATTCTAATAATATAACATCATTAATGAGTATAAGTGTAGAAAATATTTGGGAAGATAAGCTCAAATGTAACTGTGATGGAAATCATTTTAATCTTCATCTTATAAATAAAAACTTAAAAGATATTTTAAAAGAAAAAGGTTGGGTTACGCCAAATCATGATTTTCCTATTTATATTGTACTCAAAGCACAAAATAATCAAAAATCATTTTTAACTGTTCCATATTTTAATGAAATGTTTTTTGTTCATGGTTGTCCAAGTGATAATTATAAACAAACTATGTTAGATGCAAAGTATATAGTTGATGAACATGTGAAAAAAAATGGAGTTCTTAATTTTGGTTCAACTGAAAATTTTTGGTTATTACCTATTATTCCAAAAGTATTCAATGAAAAATTCTTTGTTTGTGGAACATTAAAACAACCATCACTACCTGATATAATTGTTGGATATCAACTGATAAATGATATGGGCAAAGTAAAGTCATTATCTGTGAATAAATATCCTGTTGCTTCAAATAAAGCATGTGACAATGCTAATATTTCTATTTATTTATCCTTTCTTTATAGTTACAACATTAATCAAGTGGAAACACTAATGCCATTTCAAAAAATGAAACGAAATATTCAAAAAAATTATATAAGCAACATATATACATTTGATGTTTCTTCATTTAGTGGTGATGAAATTTCTTATAATTTTGCAGACATTACACCTGTACGACCTTCATGTATAGAAACATTTAAAAATCAGAATAGTAATTTTCAATCATTACTAATGTATAATACTTTATTAAGTGAAAATTTTCATAATTTATCACATCTTATAATTAATGAAAATTTTTACAACAGATATCATAGGATGTTTTGTCCTATAAAATTTAATGATTATGAAAATATAACTTCATACGATTATTATTCACAACCTGTTAAAGATTCAATATATAGAGATCATCATTTATACAACAATATAAGTTATCCAATAAAACGTTTATATACTTCAAAAAAACAATTTGAAACTTTTGGAAAATATTTTTGTTATACTAATGATGAATATAATGTCATTCAAAAGAACAAAAAAAAAGAAAAAATATATTTTTATCTTTTACCAAAAAACAATGAAACATTTGAATTGTTATCTAAAAAGATTGAAAACTTATATCAATTATTTTATGAGTATGGAGATTATATTCTATCTTTTTCTTCATTGGAAAATATAAAAGTTTTTGATGGTGAAAAGCTTATATATTCTGTAACAAATTTTTCATTGAATAATCATGAAAAATTATTCGATTATTCAATGTATCCACAAATTACAATTAAACGTAAATATAAAACAATAATAAATACAACTTTTTATACAGAACAACAATTTAATATATCTCTTGTTATTAAAAATCTAAAAAAAAGTACATTAATGTCTTCTATTGAAACAACCGTTCCAAAAATAAATATAGAAACAACTACAAATGTTGCTACAGAAGTAACTAAAAAAGTTACCACAGAAGCAACAACGAAAGCTACTACAGAAGCAACTACTATAGCTACTACAGAAGCAACTACTATAGCTACTACAGAAGCAACTACTATAGCTACTACAGAAGCAACAACGAAAGCTACTACAGAAGCAACTACTATAGCTACTACAACAGCAAGTACAAAAGTTACTACAGAAGCAACAACTATATCTACTACCAAAGCAACTACTAAAAAAGTTGAAATTGAAATAATGACTACAACGACGACTGTTAAACCAACAACAAAAAAATTAGAAAAAGTTATTATGATAACTACATCTACTATTCCATCAAAAATAATTGGACCACCAAAAGAAGAACCAACAATTATTCGTCAAAAAATTAAAGATGAAACTAAATCTAATAGTTTTGTCTGGATATCAGTATCAGTATTTTTCTTATTCTTTATCATACTTCTAGTGATAATAATATATTTGGTAATAAAAGAAAAACTAAAATATAACTCAAATAATGGTAGTAAAAGTTTAGAAGATTAATTAAAAATATAAAAAAAAATACAACCAAATGGAATATATTTGTAATACCACTATAAAAATATATTAAATAATTTATATTTAAAAAATATTTTTTCTAACTTTATTAATATATGATGATTCATTTTTCTGATAACTAGAAACATTTGTTTTATTCATTTATTATCTTTGATTTACATATAAAAAAAATTTATTAGTTATAACATTTTTAATAATTATATTATTATAAAAAACATTTTTATAAAAAATAAGTAATATTATTGGATAGATGATAATATTCAAAAATGAAGGAAAAAATTAAGATGAATTTTTTGAATATTAATAAATTTATAAAAAAAAAAACATATTTTTGACGATTTAACATTTTTTGTTGCACTCAAATTTAAAATCAACAAAAAAAAAACTATTTTTTTAACATTATACAAAGAAAAATATATTTAATAAATTGACAATATAAAGATAATGAAATTTTATTTAATATTTTTACTGTTTTTATTTGTAAAAACAATTTATTGTACAAAAATATGTAAAAATTTTTTGGCCAAAGATACAGATTGTGAAATTATTTGTAAAGAAAAAGATTTTAATTATGGTTTTTGTACTAAAGGATTTCTTTATGATTCTTGTTTATGTACTGAAAATTCTGTGTAATATAATATTTAATAGTATCCATTTCAATAATAAAAAAAATTTCTAAAAAGAAATTTTATATACTGACAATTTGATAAATATTTTAATAAAGTATTTATTTTTATTTAAATAAGTTTTGTCAGAATAAAGTAGTAAAATTGATATTTCTTTAACGTTTATTTGTGTTATTAATATCATCGTATCATTTTAAAATATTAACCAATAACAATAATTTTTTTTTATCATATTTCTAAAGTGTTCTTTTAAATATTTTTTTGCAAAATTATATTTTACCTCATCAAATTTTTTTTTTGCTACCAATAAAAGTTATTTAACATAATAAAGAATATGTCTAAGTTATCTTTGCTAGCTGATAAAATAATAAAAATAAAGTACAAGTAATAATTTTTTTAAATATAAGTTATTAAAAATCGTAACTATTTAAAATAATAAACTTAAAATATAATCTAATTATTATCCATTTTAAAATAATAAATTTTTTTTTAATTTGTGTAAGAATATTATATGTGTAACTTCTTAGAAATAACACAGTTTTTTAAACATTTTTTACACCTTTTTTTTTAACAAAATGCTATTAATAATATTTTTATATTAATAATCATATAAAATTTAATTTAAAATTTTTACTTTAATGAAATAACTTTTTTTTTTAAAATATAATATAAAATAATAAAACTAAATTTTATGTCTATAAATTATATACTTAATTTAATCTATAAACCATAATAATAATAAAAATTATTTTACACTTTTATTAATATGAATAAAAAAATATCATATTTACTTTATAATCTATGAATAATAATTATTTAATAATTTAAAATGACAATGTTTATAAGTCACTTATAGTATATTATTTTTTTTCTAAAAAGAAATTAAACAATGTGTAATAAATTTGACAATAATAAAATAAATTTAATATAAAACTTGAAAACAAAGCAATTATCTTAAATTAAAGAGAGTAATTATTTAATTTTAAGGTTCATTGTTATTAAAGATTAGTTAATTTAACTTTAAATTTTACTCTTTTATATTATTAGAATATTTTAATATTATTATTTAAATATCAAGAAGAGACTTTGTTTTGTTTTATTATTTTTTTTTTATGATTGTGTTTTAGACAGCCTTTATGACATCCCTTGTTGGAGAGAGACGATGATGATTAATTGGAATAGGAAGTGATTCTCTTCTCTTCGTTGGATCATAAGTTAATAATGATAAATGATGTTCTTGAAATTTGTAAGGATAATTAATATTTTCTGTGATATTATCTCTTGAATCTTCTAAAGCACATGATACTAGTAAATCATCATCATCCTCCATTATAATATCACCTGAGTTGTTTGATGTAATAGGTGAGGTATTATCTTGCTGATTAGCTACAGCAACAAAAGAATTATAATCAACAATGGCATACTCAATGACATCTGTACTTTCATGTTTCATTATTAAATGTGGTTTTATCATCTGTGAATCACAACCATCCACATTTTCTAATGATGAACTATTTTTGTTTGAATGTTTTTGTGTATACTTAAGCAACTCCTATAAAAATAATAAATATTTTTATCAGTAGGAATAAAAATGATAAAAATTGTTTACTAAAATTCTTAATTATATATTAAAAACATACTTCTTTTTTTATCAATCTGGTTTGATCATTTTCATTACTATTATTTCTTTCCTTATCGTTACTATCTTCATCAATTATAGAATTTTCCTTCATTCCATTTAATTCATTATGCCTATTTTCTTTTTTATCAATCATCTTCCTCATATCTGAATTTGTTTCATCCTTTTTTTGAAGATTTTGATTTCTATAAATATAAAATAAAATAAATAAAAATTATTAAAATAAAATAAGTTTTACTTTTTATTACTATTTCCTAAACATGCCATTGCCTGATCAGGGCAAAAAGCAATAGTAGCTAACCATCCAGCAAAAACAGAAACACATAAAACAACAATAATAATAATAATAATTAATTCATCCATTATTCAGTAAATAAAATCAAATTACAATAATATTCATAGATAAAAAAAAGTTTTTTTTTTAAATTACTAAACAACTAATAATATCTTTGAAACATCTTCCAAGATCTTCGTTTATATAATAAATAAAAGTTAACCTTTAACTTTGTTATACTTTTTTTGTTCTTAAAATAAATAATTTAACTTAAATAAAAAATTAAGAAACAAAAAAATTAGAGGGAAAATTATATGATAACAAAAAGAAAAGATAATAGTTTTTTTTTTTGTTATTAATATGACAAGTAAATACTTAAAATATTATATTATACAAGTCATTACAAAGTAAATGATTTACTCAATCAAAGAAATATTTGTAGTGATAAGGCATTTTATTAGAAAATAACCTTCTTATATATATATATATATAACTATTATCAAGTGATAGATTAAAATAAAGAAATATATACATAAATTGTATGTTTATAATGAAAGAGATAAAGATAGACGTCAGAATAAAAAGTTTATGCCAAAAATTTTTTTTTTATTTTAATTATAATTGATTAATAACTTTTTAATCACTTATTTTTTTTTGCATTATTTGATAATGATGGTGCCACAAAATTTTTTTTATTATTATGTTATGATAAGATATTTTAATAAAATCGTTTTTATATTAAAAAAAAATAAATTTATTATTATTTTTTTAAATGTTTTAAAGTTTATTAGAAAAAAAAAAGTATACTTATAGGTGTTATTAAAAAAAAAGAAAGTTTGTAGATAAAAAAAAATTTAGCTGTTAAGAAGGGTTAAAAAAAAGTGTTTTGAAAAGATAGAAATATAATTTTTATATGTATTTTAAAAAGACAATATTATGTAAAAATTATAAAGATTGTAAAAAAAATAAATAATTATAATTATTTTAAACAATTATTTTAATAAAATCTTCTATATCTAAAAAATAAATATTCACAAAATGTATGATTTAAAATCAAAAAAAAAAAAGAAAATATTTTTAATTTTGTTATGAACAAAAAAATAATTATTTTTTAATATTAACAATATTTCTTCTTTAGTAAAATAAAAAAAAAATACGGAATTAAAAAAAAAATTAAAGGTTAAATAAGATAATGTCAAGTTTATGGTTTAAAAAAATAATGGTATCTTGTAACAAATAGTTAGGAAGTACCTAATATTTGATACATTACTTAAGACTATTGATATCACCTCTTTTAAATAAAATTCAATATATTGATATGTTAAAATTCAACATAATATATTTTTATATGTTTGGAGGATGTCGCAATTATTCTAATGAGTAGGCATATACTATTTGTTTGGAGGATTACAAACTTAAAAAGTTAAAAGAAAAGAATTTTTACCTCTAATTTTGTTGTTTCTTATATAAAAATTTTAAAATCATTTTAAATTATAATCTTACAACATATATTCATTTAACTTATTATTTCTCCTTCTTATTTATATCCTACATATGAATAAAACTACAATGAGGGAAAATATTTGAGGGAAAAAAACTTAGGAGTATAATGTAAAATACATATGAAATTTGAAATAAATGATATATAATATTTATAGATGATAAAAATGAAAAATGATAAGGCAGAATATGAAATAATAAATTTTTAAATAATAAAAAAAAATAATAAATATACTTTTTTTTTTTAAATGTAATAATTTGAAGTGATCATCAATAATTCCAATAACAATATACTATTTGTTTTTTTTTCATCAAAAAATAACTAATAAAAAAGAATATTTGATAACATTATTAATAATCACATAAAAAAAAATTACCACTAGACAATAAAAAAAAAAAGAAATAAACTTTTATATTCTTATTTACAATTTCTGATAAATAGAAAAAACTTTACAACTAAAGTAGATAAAAATAAGTTTAAAGAAATGGGTATATGTGTAAATTATTTAATAAAATATAAGAATATACTTTTTTTTTTTATTACTTAATATTATTCTTTTATAAAACGTTAACAACAAAAGGAAAAACCTTCGTTTTCACTTTTTTCTTTTATCATTATACCATTAAAATTTTTAATAATATAATATTTTCTCCTAAAATACATTCAATAAATTTATATATATATATTTTTTTATTTCCTTTCACAGAATAAATTTTATATAGTACATATCAACAAAAAAAAAATTGAAAGCAATAGATTAAATATACATATATAAAATTGACTATAAAAAGATTAAAAAGACAATATTAGTGAATTGCTTTAACAATAATTATTTTAACTCTCTCCATCACTATAAGAACTATTTTTTTTTAAAAATATTGCTAACAATTTAAATACCTAATTTAATGTGACATTTATATTTTTAAATTTTTTTTGTAAAATAAAAAAAAAAAAATTTATTGTTATTATAACAATGAATATTTAAATAAAAATTTAGATTCATCTTTTTATCAAAATAAAATAAAAATAAATGATTTATTTTTAATGTCATTTAAAAATAACAATATAATATATTGGTAGTTTTTTTTTTTGAGTATCCCAAATTTTTGCCAATAATAAACCTTATAAGTAAAAAAAAATAATAATAAATTTTGGATTGCCTTTAGTTAAATAAAAAAAAAAGAAAATATTTAATATTTTTATTTTATTGAAAGGCAGTTGCCTAATAACAGTTAAGTAAATATGTATACAATATATATCAATTCAAATTATTTAGAAGGAAAAACATCATAAAAAATGTTATAAATATAAATAAAATAATATAAAGAAAATTTAAACAATACATTTCAATTTTTTTTCCAATTGATAACAAGTAATTTAATATATATATATAAATATATTTATATCTATATGTCTAATTTTGTTTTTATTTAAGTTGATTGCTAATGTCTCATTCTTTATTTGTAAAACTATTTGTTTATATTTGTTTCAGAAGTTTTCATTAAATCATTTTCTTTTTCTTTTACTTTTTATATACTATTTTATTTCTTTCTTTTTTTTTTTCTTCCTCCTTTGTTTATATACATATTAGAAAAACATTTTATTTTAAATATTATTTTGATAATTAAGTTATAAACGATTTCTAGCATTTCCTGATACTTTTTCAATTGCCTGTAACAAATATTCTGAACATTCTTTTGGTAGTGATGTGTCATTTGCCAGGATATGTCTTGCACTTAAAAGTTTATCTAAACATGTCTGAAATTCTGAGATACATTCTGTTACATGTTTTGTCATATCTGAAAAAAAAAGAAAAAATCATTATTTGTTTTATTTATAACTATTAAAGAATTTTTTTTTATTATTTTTTTTTTAAATTTAAGTAATATATTACATTCAATTAATTGCCCTTGGTTTCTTATTTCTATTTCATTGAGTGGAGGTAAACATGTATAGTAGCTGGAGCGTAATGGACGCCTACGAAAAGGACTTGGCTGAGAACGATTTTTGATATTTTTTAAAGTTTCCAAATAGGTAGAATTTCTTATATTACTATTATTATTATTATTATTATAATATTTAGAATCATTATTATTATTATGATAGGAAAAATTTTTAGATGTATTATCATGGCAAAAAGTATGCCTTCTATCAATAAGAATAGAGGAATCAAAAACTGGTCCAGAAATGGAATATCTTTTAATAGATTTATCATCTTTACTAGAAGGAGACCTTCTTAACATAACACTTTTAACTTTTTCTTCAAAAGTTGAGTCATTAGATATATTATGACAATAAGATTTTATATCACGTTTAGGAGAGTAATTTTCATTAGCCTCATAATTAAGAACTTCAGGACGATCAGCAAAAGTTACGGAACGCCTTTTATAAATAGAATTCATTATTAATTTCTAAAAATTATCAATCAAAACAACAATTTATATAAAAAAATAAGACAAAATCAAGTTTAAAAATAAAAGTTAATTTGTAATACTAAAAAAGATAGAATAATAATAAAATGTTATCATATTATTAATGAAAGGGGTATCATAATAAAAAGTTAATATCATTGTCACTAAAATTTGAAGTACTCAAAAATTTTTAGTAGGGTTTAATTATGTCTTCTATAAATGAAAGAAACTACCCACCTGTTTTGTTTTCCATTAAACAATGATATTAGCACATACTTAAGATTATTAATTATATATATTATATCTACCCTACTTGACATTTACTTTTTGTTATCTTTTATATTAATCTATTTTTATTGATATAATATTATTATTGTTTGTTACTGTAAATTTATCTTAGTGTTAAAAAAATATATTAACATAAAAAGTATTAATATTAGTATTAAGAAATATAAATTAATTTATTTTATTAAAAAAATATATATTTTTTTTTAACCAAAAATACATTATAACTTATGATAAAAAAAAAAGATATTCTGATAGATTCTTTTTGACAAATATAGTATAAAATTTTTAAAATAAAATTTTTCTTACTTAAATAGGAATAAATAATATATATTATATTATAAAAATGACAAAATAGATATTTCTAATACAAAAGCCATTGTTATGTGTAAATAATGACAATTGGTATGGATGAATGAATTCTCCTTAAAATGTAGAATGATTTAATTTAAGAAATATAAAAATATGTATATTTAATTCTATAAATATGTAAATATATTTGACGTTTCACGTTTAATACAAAAACATAGTGTTGAAAAGTTAACAAATGCTATTAATTTCAATTAGCATCATCAAATATTTAATTATATGAAAGATAAATTAAAACGCCATTTAGAGCAAAAAAAGGAAAAAAAAAACAACCAAACTAGAAAATCAAAAAGTTTATGGTTATTTGTTATGAATGATTAAGATAAATTATACTTTTCCTCTTTAGTTATTAAATTTATTGTATTTAAAGTAATGAATAACATAAGATGTTTTCATTATATACTTTAATTAATAATATATATATATGTATAATTTATCAAAGAATTTATATATCAGAAAGAATAATGAAAAATAAAAGTTAGATAAAAGTAATAAATATATCAATTTGTATAAAAAAAAAACTTTTCTTAATACAATAATTAAACACCTGCTGAAGGCTATACACATATATAAATCTTTTTTTCCAATAACTATATTTTATATTATCATAAATGTAATTCCTTAAATATAATAAATATATAAATATTATTTTATTATACCTATATCTATTACGCAATCAAAAATCTAGCTTTTAATAGGGTTATTTTAAATAATTAAATATAATATTAATTGTATTTGTTTAAATATCAAAATAAACTTGCTTTATTTTATTATTAAATTTTTTTTTTTTTTTAAATTTAATTAAAACTTACTTTGAGCTGCAGGAGTTGTTGCAATATTATCAAGTGTAATATTATTATTTGTTGTTGGAGGAATTACTGAAACACCTGAACATCCTTCTTCACCTAATTTTTGAGCAAAATAATTTGATCCTTTACGTCCTGTACCACTTGTATTTGGGGTAAATCTTCTAAATTGATTAGAGGTAAATGATTTTGGCATTCCCTCTATAGATGATATTGTTGTTCGAGGTCCCAAATTACTATAAGTATTATTATCTCCTTCTGTTGGTGTTTGTGGTGTTGAGGATGTTGTTGAGCTACCATTTTTTGATGAATAAGTAGTATTAATATTATATCCCATTGTATAAGGTGATTGATTTAAAGAAAATGAGGCAACATCTGATGCATTACTATCTGAATCTCCACTTGTTAATCCTTGATCTAATCTTGAATATAATCTATTTTTTGGTTGATTTCTTTCAACTCTTTTTTGTACAGCACCTTTTCTTAATTTATTAGATGATATTGAAAAGTAACTTCCATTAATATTATTTTCATCATTAGATTCTTTTTCAAATTGACTACTATTATCATTAGTATATAATGAAGCATCAGTCAAATCTGGTCTACTAGTTCTTTGAAGATTTTTGATAGATGAACTAAATCTACTACTACTAATAGGTCGATTATTGGTGGCTTTATCAACATTATTATATTCTTCATCCTGTAAGTTTGTTGCCGATTTTGCTAATGATCTAGATCTTTGAGTTTTGAGATCTGGAGACTGTTGTTGTTGTTGCTGATATTTTCCTCCAATATTAATGGAATTTGTTACTGTTGATAGTTTTAAATTTCCAATTGAACGAGATCTTAACATGTTACAGTTAACTGTAGAATTATCATCATTGATGTTTCCCTCCTCTTTTCGTTCTTGATCTTCTAAGGCCATTGCTAATGCCAAATTTTCTTGTGATTTTCTTAATTTATTACGAATTTCTGATAATTTATTGAGAGCTGAAGAACTTTGACCTAATGTTGCTGAGGATAATGTTCTTAAATTAGATTTTGAAGAGTACATTGATTTTCCTCCTAATGTTACATTTGAATCTCTTCTTCTATTTTGTTCTCCTGTTGCCATTTCTAAATTGACTGCCAAAGTTGAGGGACTTTGAGAACGACTTCTTAAATGTAATGGAGACTGTGAATAATTACCTGGTGGAGCTAAAATATAAATAATTATAAAAAAAAAGTATTATAAAAAAAATTATATTCATTAACATAAGCAGGGAACAAAAAGAAGCGTGCATATGGAGGGTGATAGTAGAAAACTAAAAGATAGAATAACTATAACCTTTATTATTATTTTGTCCTTCTAACATCTGAATTTTTCTCCTAACATTAATTCCTGATTTATTATTATTATTATTGCTAGAGTTAGATAATGTTGATAAGGCGGTTGGGTTTCTAGTGTTATTATTAGAAAATCTTTTAGCGGATGATAAATTTTGTAAAAAATTGTTAGTGTTTGCCCTTGGAATTATAAGGCTTTTAGACATCATATCTTCTATCGCGGAAATATTAATTGAAATCTCTGAAAATGTTAGAAAAAAAAATAGATAGGATAAAAATTTAAAAATATAAAATGGAAAAAAAAAGCAGATTAAAAATATTATCTTATGATAAGAAAAACTTACGTCGTTTATCGTTACCGGAACCACGAAGATTTTGTGTTGATCCATGAAATAAAGAAGATTGACGTCTTCCAGCGCTAGAGAAACAAGATAATGATGTTTTTCTTTCCGATCCTGGACTGGAAACGGAATTTGAATCACTATTATTGAATCGCTTTGATATACTGTTCCGAACACCATTTGTTTCTCTTCTAAATTGAGAGTAACTACTTGGGGTAATACATTCAACACCACTATTTTCATCTTTTTTTTTTAATCTATTATTTTCAAGAATTTGACTACGTAGATTCATAGTTGAGGTACGGGGTGTTGTTGAATTTAGTAATTGAGAGTTATTCATTTCATCAATCATTTGTGATCTAATTGAACCTAATGATT
Organism: Strongyloides ratti; assembly: GCF_001040885.1. NCBI lineage: Eukaryota > Metazoa > Nematoda > Chromadorea > Rhabditida > Strongyloididae > Strongyloides > Strongyloides ratti. The sequence goes on from NC_037307.1 coordinate 1,306,819, forward strand.
TAGAATTTGGCATTGAACTACTACTAGGTTTTTGTGGTTGTTGATATGTTGATGAAGATGGATAAAAATTATTGTTATTTGGAGGGGTTTGTGGTGTTGTAGTAAGACTATTTTGCTGGAATGAAGAATTTTGACTACTATTTAAAGCACCCCATCTTCTTCTAGGTGGTCTTGGTCCACCTGAACCTCTGATATCAGAATGTTGTTCACCATGATGAATATTAGACATAGAACGACTAGCAATATATGAATGATGTTGTAAATGATTTTGTGTAGCAGCGTTTAACATTTCTCCTAAAAATAATACATATATATATACAATAAAACAAATAAATGTTAATATATAATTTTAAAAAAGAAAATAATATTTTAAAAAAAAAATTATGATTTTAGAAAAAAGTGTAAATAAAACACATTATTATCAAGGCAATATAAATATGTTTGCTAAGAATATTATATGTACATAATAAAAAAAACTAACCATTTATATCAATAGAAGTATTTTGATTTCTTTGTGGTAATGTTTTAAGAATATTTTCGTTACCACTACTAAAATTGATAGATGAAGGTTGAGATTTGTTATTCTTTTCTTCAGTAAAATTTATTTCAACTGGACGTAGTGTTTCTTGTGTCGAAATACGATGTAAAAATGATTTGTCTCTATAAAAAAAAAAAAGATAAAAATTTATTTTTATTACATATTTATGAAAAATTTTTATTATTATTATATATAAATAAAAATAGTTAATAAAATAGTTAAATATAATAAAATATATTTTTATTTTTTTATAACTATTAGTAATAATAAACTATATACAATTTTAATAAACAAATAAATTGTGTTATGTTTAGCACATTAAAATTTTTATAATGCTCAACAAAAATTGTCCTTTTAATGTGTGATTGATCATGTTATACTATTATAAATCGTTCAACATTGCAATTGTTTATATTAAATGTTAAGAAAGAGGTTAAAAAAAATTTAGAAATATATTATCTAATCTTTAGTAATACACAATAGATTAAATGTATATAATTGTAATAAAATTCCGTAAAAATTTAATATTTTATATAATAATATATATATATACAACAGTTAAATAGATCAAAAATGACATTTCTTTATAGTATAATATAGTTAAAAGAGTACTTGATCATATCATTATAAAATATTATTATTCAAATGAACTATATATAATTTAAAGTAATAGGAAGAAGTTAAAATAATAAATAAAAATCAAAAATTTATAGTTATATTTCATAAAAATATAATCAATGATGAGATATTATTTTGTATATAGAAATATTATCATAACAAAGAATAATTGATTTTTATTTTAAAATTATTTGTATATATACCATATTAGTACATAGAAGAAGAATATTTATTAATGTATATATATATATCTTTTTCAAAGTAAAAGATACCTACAAATATAATTGTTTTCTTTCTAAATATCATATAATGTATTATTATATATTTAGAAAATATTTAAAATAAATTTATTATCATAATTATTAAATGTATATTATATATATATTTATGTTTATATGACATTTTATTACAAATTATACATATAAATATATATATTTACATAACATGTCAAGCATCTTATGATCTTTAAACAATAAAATCTCTAATACTGACTTTGGTACTTTTTAAATAAAAATAATTTTTATAACTTACCGATTATTGAGATTATCTTGAATTATAATATTTGAATTTTGTTGTATTCCAACACCACTATCAAGGTCGTCTTCGTCTCCAGTAATTTGAACGGATGTTATAGATCCAAAGTTACTTCCTCCCTGGATTTGATTCTATAATAATATTTTTTATATTAAAAGATTAATTATTAAATATAAATATATAATACCTTTTTAGTTCCGACTACTGAAGCTGAGTCTGAGGCTGATTCAATAACACTATCCGGTGAAATACTTCTAAAAAAAAATAAAAATTATAATTATAAAGAGAAAATTAAATTTAAAGAAAATCAATCAAATCATTTTTTTTAAAAAACCAAACTTTAAAACTTAATGTATAAAATAGTGTACATTAAAAAATAATAATTTTCTAACAATTCACATCATTATAACATTTCTTTTTTCTTCAAATAAATAATTTTACCTCTAAAAACCCATTAATAAACGGGTCATGACGATTTTAGAAGAAAGAAATTATATATATAAGAAAATAAAAGATAAGGAAAAAAGATTTTTGGGAAATAAAAATTTTAGAAGATGTAATATAGATAGTTGATTTAAATATATTTATATATATATATATTTTTTTAAAAATATAACATTTAACTTTAATATACTATTGTTACTACCTTTGATGACACGGCATCTTTATAAAGATTTTTACAACTATAATAATAAAGTAATTGTCTATTTTAATTAAAAAGAGGAGAAAATAAATAATCATTTATCTTTTGGAAGTGTCTAATCTTATTTCTAAAATGTAATATATAAACTAATTATTATATCAAAAATCACTTATATCAATCTTTATATCCATCATCCACCCACAAAAAATTATACCACATTTTTTACTTATCAAAATATTATTAATAATAATAACTTTTTAATGAGAAAAATGAATAGTTAAAAAATATTTATTTTATTAAAATTATATTTTAAAAAAAAACATCTATTTTTATATTATATTATATTATATATATATATACTTTTTTTTTGTTACTTTCTATCTTTCTATTTTACAATAATATAATGTAGTAAAATAATCTATATATTTATATATATATATGAATGTTTTTGTATAAAATAAATAATTATAAATCTATCTAATAAAGTTAAATGTCCAGTTTTGTTAGTTTATACTAGGGGTAGTTGATAAAAATTTTATTGTATGCTTGTTTTGAAGGGACATAGTTTGAGACTTAAGTAAATATCTTTATAACTATCGCCTCGAAATTATACCCCATTGAAGTGTGGATAGGTGATTTAAGACTATCAAATATAGTCTTTTTAAAATTAAATAGAAAGTTAAGCTATCAATTTAGATATATATATATATATATATATATATATGTTTATTAGAAACGACAAATGTAAATAAAAAGTTGATTTCAGTTAAAATGTTATGGCATTTTATTAAAAGAAAATAATTATATATAACAAAACTTTAGAAGTATAGATCAAAGATATATATATATTTAATTGAATAAAAAGTTTTGTCCACTTTTCATACTACATCTTTAAATAAATATTAATTTTATTTTATTCTTATATATACTATCTATCATTCACCAAAAATTGAAAATAAAAAAAAGTTTTCAAATTTAAAAGATTAATGCTATTATAAGTTAAATTATTAGAATCATTTATATAAAAAAGTCATTTAAAATTGATTAATTGTACTTTTTGATTTATTTATAGATTAAATGAGAAAAATTTTTTTTAAATATAATAGCAAAAAAAAAATAAATAAAAAATTAAATAAACTAACCTATCACTATTACCATCAAAATGTTTATTAACAATAACTTCATCATCAATATCAATTGAATTTCTACCTTCATTAGTAATTTTTCCTAATTTCAAATACATTTTCTTTGTCAACTGGTTAGACAATCTCCAAACATAAATACAACCGCTGTATGAAACCAAAATTATTCTTCTAAAATAAAATTGTTCATTAGTAAAAATATAAATATATATATATATAATATAGCATAAAGTAAAATAACTAAGTTTTCTTCTTTTTTTTTTTGCTCTTTGTAACAACAATTACAAAAAAAAAAGAAGCGCAACCCACTGTCATTTTAAGAAAAACATTTTAAAATTATAATACTATTGAAACATACTTGCAATCTGGTGAAAAAGAAACAGATGCTATTGAGTCAGATTGTCCACCTAATACTGCTACACAATTACCTGATGACATTTCAATTATATATGTATAACGATCTGAACATGTAATGGCAGAGTAGGAACCAGATGGATCAAGGGAAATCTTTATTACCTGCCCTTGATTAGAAATTGTTCCTTTAATAATATTTATTTCTTTTCCAGTCTTTGATAGAACACGTATTGTTTTGTCATGACATGCCGCTATAATATTACCTGATGGAGATAATACAACATTATTAATACCAGAGTTACAAGATATTTGTCTTTCTCTTTCAACAATAATTTCATCATTATTATCATTTTTTAATATCTTACTCATTATAACTAATTTATCTGCTGCTGATGTATATAAAAAAAGATTATTGTTATAGTTAGCAAATAATAATGATGTTACTGTACTTGAACATTCTTTAATAACATATAAATGTGAATATTTATTATTTGGATCAAATATATGAATATTTCTATCTCTTGATGCTGTTGCAAATAAATATGGTAATGATGAATCATTATGTTTTGAGTACTCCATACATCTTACCTCATCATCATGTGCCTCACATTCAAATATTTTATCAAAATTATTTTTTGTTAAATCTAATACAACAATATTACCATTTCTAAAACCACCAGCTAATTCTTTTCCATCAGGAGATATTTTTAAACATCTTATACCTGTTTGTGTCTCCAGGACATCTGAAGCAACTGTTGTAAAATTTTTTCTTGGTTGTTCATTTAATATATCATATGTTTCACAAAAATATATTGTTTTTTTAAGATCTTTTGAACAAATATTATTACCAATTGATGCTTTTGATGGTATAATATCATTTCTTTGAATATTCCATACACGTATTGTATCATCAGCACCACAGGTAAAAAATGTATTTGATGATAGGTATGGTGAATCATTAAATGGATATACTTCTAAACCAAAAACAGCACCAACATGAAAATTTGATGAATTTATTTTTTTTATATTTAAATCATTAGAAATTGACCAGGTATAAAATGATCTATCTGAATAGAATACTGTTAGATAATTAGATTTTTTCCAAAAAACCATTGAATGAACATTTGGATATCTACTACCAGATGGATGAGATTTTGTATTAAAAAAAGTGATATCTTTTATAATTTGTGGATCACACCCTAACCAATGTGGTTTTGGAAGTCTGGTGACCTTTTCAAATGTATCAATGTCATAAACTTCTATATCACCATTATCACAACCCATAAATAACCAATTATTACTAATTGTTAAGGAGTATGGTACCATCTCTTCACTCTCATAAGAATTAACTAATTTCTTATCTTGAAATTCAATCAATTGCCTGGTACTTGTCAAAGCAAAACACCTATTATTGGAGGCACAAACAACATCAGTAAAGGTATTATTTCTTTTATCACTTAAAATGGCACTTCTACCCTGTAATATTCCTTTCATTTCATCTGGTTTAGATAAATTCCAAAATTTGACATGCCTTACACCAACAGTTACAAAATATTCACCATTTTGACTGACATCAATAGCACATATGTGTGATGTTAAATTATTTTTTGCAATAACCTCTTCCTGTCTCCAATTCCATACAGCTATAGCTTTGTCATGTTGATTACCAACAGATATTAATAATTCATCATCATTACTAAATTTAACAGCTCCTATTCCCATTATATGATGTTTCAATTCAACTACTTCTTTACCAATAAATTTACCCTCTGTATTTACTACTTCCCATATTCTTATTTTTGGATCATGTCCACATTCACCTGTTGCTATGAATCTTCCGCTATTTGAAAAATGTAATGCAGATATGTTATTTTTTGTTGCTCCAATAAGATGTGCCTCAGCTCCTGTTCTAGGATTATACAAAATAACAGTTGAACTGAAAAAAAAAATTTTTTTTTGTTAACTAATGATAACGATTTTTTTTTATCAATAATGATTTTTGAGCATTTAATATTTTATCATAATATTTATAATAACTTTTTAAAAATCTTTGTTAAAAAGAATAATATTACAAAAGTTAATAAAACATATAATAATGTCAAATAGTATTATAATAATTTTTGAGAAATAACAAAAGCTAATAAAAATGTTTTAGTCTTTCAATCTCCTTGATCAAAATGATAAATAAAAAAATTTTTTTTTTCAATCTACAATAAATCTCTTTATGTTGAATGGAAGAAAAGTTCATTCAATCATAAAATATAGATTTATAGAAAATAATACATTTATGAAATATGATAATAATAATAATAATAAAAGAATTATTAAATATTAGAAGAATTAACTTACCCTGCTGGATATGCTATTGTACCTGATACTTGATCTATAGCTATTGAAGCTGGACATGATGTTGATCCAAGAACTCTTTCTAGCTTTGCCTATAAAAAAATTATTAATAATATTTATCTTGAAATATGTATATTTATTTTTTTTACCATTAATATGATTAAATTTTTTTTTTTAGTATAAATTTTTATCAATTTTTATATTCCAGATAGAAAAATTGTTTTCACTTGACAGAATCAAAGAACGCCATAAATTTCAATGGCTAAAAAAGATAATATATAAATAATAATAAAATGATTAGATAAAAAAAAGAGTAACTAAAAATAATAATAATATATACAATAATTAAAGTTATCTTTTTTTTATTTCTTTTTAATAAAATCAAGAAGCAATAAATATTTAAACTAAATAAAAGAATAAATATAAACAATATTAATTTTCACACACAACTAAAATATATTATCATTTATAAAGAGGTAAGAATTAACTACCAAAAAATCTTGAAAACATTAAAAAATAGTCTAGATTTTTGTTAAAGAAGAATGTGTTATGAAATAATCATACTTAGTATCTTAGTACCATAAAATCAAGACATAGAAATGATGAATAAAAAGAAGTGAATCAAAATTAGTAAGCTATATTAAATATTATATATATATGTAGTTATAATAAAGGTTTTGAGGAAAGAAAAATTAAAAAACCTGTCTTGAGAATGAATAATAGTTATGTACATATTATTAGGATGTCCTTCTCTTTCAATTCATACAAAAATTTTATCACTTTCTCGATATATATATATATAATAATTTTTAATACTCCAAAACACCTCTTTTTTTTATAGCTTATCAGTAGGTGTTAAATAATTTTTATATATTAAATAAATATTATAATATTTTTAGTAATAGAAAATATTGTTACATAAAATAACCGACAAAATAAGAAAATTTTATAAAACAAAATTAAAGAAAGATTTTTAAATAAAAAAAAGAAAAAAATAATTGTTATAAATACATTTTTTTTTTTTTGGTAAAATAATATGTAAGATCAATTTAAAGGTAGTAAAAATTTTTTTACAAAACAAATATATACATATCTTGCTCACCATTAAATATATACATATATATATAAAAATATATAAATATTATATATAATTTCCCTATAAAAACAGTGCATCACTCTTCTAAAATTATTAGACAATTTTTATAGTTAGGGGAGGTTTGTTAAATAAATATATCAAAGTGTGAATATGTATTGTTATTTGTTGTAGGGGGGAATGTATAAATAAATTATTTATCTAAAAAAAATCATGAATCTAATAATATTAAAGGGGTATAATATATATCTTAATTGGGTAATGTAGTAGAAAATAGTTATTTTTTTTTATTATTTTTTAAAAAAAAATGTTATTAATTTGTAAAATTATCATTTACCTTATTGGTAATGATAAAAAAAAGTAGAATGAAATAAGAAATTTAATTGATAATAAAATTTAAAATTAATTTCATTAGAAATGCATTTAATTTAAATGTATTAAAAATTTTTAACTATAAATAAAAAAAAAAAGAAATCAAACTTGATCATAATAAATTTTTATTTTATTTTTATAGAGAATTATTTAATGTGATTTAAATTATTAGCTAAAATAGAAAATGAAATTATATAATAATAATTATTATTATATATCTATATATATATATAGGATGATCAACAAAAATGACAGAAGATGGTTTAGAAACAATATTTTAAATGATTAGTTATATATATATATATGTATACATTTTCTAGAAGAAGAAAAAGATACAAATAATAAATATAATAAGAAATGTTAAAATATTTAATGCATCAATAAATTTTCTTCATCATTTAAAAGGTCTCCAAAAAAGATATAAAAGAAAAGTTATGATGATATATTATAATAATAATTTGGTACCATTCCCTATAATATTACCTTTTTAATTCTTTACCATAAAACTTATATATAATTAAAATGATATATAATAATAAATAGAAAACATAATTTAAGAAGTATGGTACTATATTTCTTATATTATCATTACTATAAAAGAAGATAGTAATTTATAATAATTGTCAAAAAGTTAAAAAGGGTTAATTATATATATATATTATCACAAAGAAAGACTAAAAATATTTTGTCATTTTTCTTAAATAAGGAACTGATACTAAAATAAAACTTAATTGATCACTATTTTTAAAATTACTATATTATTTTAAGGTTCATTAGTATTAATCAACATTACAACTAACATGTGTATATGTCAAATTAATAAATGAAACAAAATTTTTTTTTATTATTTTTTTTTTTATTTTCTTATTTAAATGATAAAAAGTATAAAAAGAAAATATGTAATTTTATATATAATCATTATTTCTCGTCATTTCTCTTGCGCATTGAAAAAATTTTGTCTCCTATGACAAGAAGATATTTTGTGATAATGAAATAAAAATTGTTTAATGTAAATAAAAATTAATGAATTTGTAATTATACTATACACGAATCGTTAGAAGGAGATGTTGTAGATATAATCTATCTGTATGTATATTTATAATGTAAAAGTAAAATAAAAATTAATGTATTCAAATCTTATGATAAGTAGTATAAAAGGTAATTACTCATTATAACTATCAATTGAAATATTTAAGTGAGTAAAAATATTTTTAAAATGTTCCTCACCTAAATATTTATAATATATTTAAAAATAAAATTTCTAGAATATGTTTATTTCTCTTAAATTTATTAAAGAAATATATTACTAAAAATATACTAATTATCATAGATTATTTATACAAAACTAGAATCTTTAATCAAAATAATGACTTTTCATTTTTTTAATTAGAAATTATTTCTCTCTTTTTTTTTGTCAAATATAAATATATTAAAATTCATTCCATAAATTTTTCTTTTTTGGAGACATTTTTTTTTATCTTTTGTAAAAAAAAAGAATAAATAAATTTTTATATAAATTAGAGCATCATGTAATTTTTTAAAATTTTCATGGTCAATTTAACAATATCAAAAATACTTACGTTAATTATTTCAACAATCAAAGAATCACCATAAAATTTATTTCCATTTATCTCTTCATCACTAATTTTTAATAAACTTCTTCCAATTTTATTTTTTACTTCATCTTCATTATTGACTATTGATATAATATTATTTACATATCTTTCTCCTGGATTGCCATCTTCATTTATCTTCTGAAGGCAATTAGAATCAATATTTAAAGTAGTTATATAAGTATTATTATTATCAAACATTATATTAGACCTCGATGTTTGAGGTATATTTTTATTTTGTTGTAAATTAGACATTTGATTTAAAAATTTTCTATATTTTAATCTTCTCTCCATAATTTTTATTAATAATTTTTTTTATTTATTTTTAATATTAAATAAGAAACAGTTTGAGAGAATAAAAATAATATTTTAGAAAAAATATATTATTACTTCTTCTTTTATTAGAAGAATAGATACAAAAAAATGACACATTCAATGGGTCGTCTTGAAATGTTAAACTTTAATAAGAATGATAAAAAGTTAAAAATTTTTATATTATTTATAGGTAAAATTTATAAATATAATTAAATAAAAATATGTTTCATAGTATTACACTATAAATAAATTAGCAAATAAATATTTAAGAAAATATTAGTTAGGCATAATAAATAATATAACTTTAATTGTTATTATCTATATATATTTTAAATAATAATAATAATAATACTATTAAATATATAACTTTAACATAAAAATATCAATTGTTTAAAAATTTTTTACCACCCTTATCAGTATACATAAAAAAAAGAAACAACAAAAATAGGTAATATGAAGATGATAATTTTTTTTTTATCTATCATAAATACAATACTATTGTCTTTATTTAACAGAACCCCTTTGAAATATGATAATCATTAACCCTTTTGAATAAAAAGATATCTACTCATATAATTTGATATTTTTGAGGTATATATATAATGTTGCCATATGTAAAAAGCTATCTTTATTATAATATTGGTATAAAATAACCTACTGACCAGTTAAAAAGATAGATGAATCAAAAATTAACTGATTAACTTTGTGGGATAAGGTACCATTTAATATTAAACATTTAACATTTTTTCACAGATGTTTTGATATAGAAATAATTATAAAAAAAAAATCAATTATTATAAGATTATTTGATTACAATAAAGTAATTGGATATCATGATAGATAAAAAAAAAATTTATTAAAAATATTACTAATAAATTTTATTTTTTTTTTATTGTTTATTAAAATATCAACAAAAAAAAATTTTTATAATAAATATATATATGTATATTAACTAGCTTCAACATTATGAATGAAATGTTTATATGTCATTATAATATATTAAATACAAATACAGAATATTAAATTAACATTAATATAAAAAGTTTTCTAGCATAGTAAGGGATCAATTTTCATGATAAGAAAACTAATATATATAATGATAAGATGTATAAGAAATAATATAATAATTATAAAAACTTTTTTTTTATTTTATTCTTTAAATGATAAATATAAAATAACAACTATATAATAAAACTACATTCTTTTAGGAGAATTTTTTACAATTTTTTTTTTTCTAAATAGAATATATTAATATCAACAGCTGTTTAAAGAGATAAATCGATACCTTTTTATCCATGATGATAAAATAAATCTTTATTATTTTTAATAGAAGTAAAGCTGATACTTTTGTTCTAATATGCTAACAATTGTCTGCAAATAACTAGCATTAATAAAAAATTTTTAATATTAAATGACTATATTTAAAAAAAGAAATACTAAGTATGTAATAGTATCAATTTTAAGTGCTTGAAATCATTTCTTTTCTTAAAATTTATTCAATAAAAATGTTAAAAAAAAAGCATAGTTTGTAAACATCTTGATAAAAAAAATGTTTATAGAAAAGATACATGATAACAAATTTAAATATTAATAAACTTTTAAATTATCTAAATAAAAAATTTATATCACACTGATATGTTATCATTAATTGTACTTAAAAAATTATATATTCATGAAAACAAAAATAATATTTATCATATTTATATAAATATGTAAAAATAAAAGTTTTAAAGATTTATGATATAGAGAGAAAATTAAATATAAATAACTTTTTATAAAACCATATTAAAATATGATTTTGTAATAAGAAAGTGATAGATGATGAGAATATATACTTACATAATTTATATTATCATTATGATCCTTCAAATCTTGATCACCCACCAAAAGTATTCCTGACTCCTTTTCTTTATTATTAATCATATTTAAATTACCAAAACATTTATTTTCACTTTCTAATTTATTATTAAAAACTTTTACAACATTCTTATTATTAATATCATTATTGCTTCTTGAGGATAATCTTTCAAAGAATAAAAGATGTTGGCGAACACTAAACATATTTATTATGAGGTTTTATGATAAAAGTTATCATTAATGATTGATAGATGGTATATTAAATAAGAAATAATATATCAAATATTATATACTCGTTTTTTTGTAGTAATATCAAAATTTTAAATTATAAATAGATATTTATAAATATATATTATAAATTTGAGATTCTCTAAAAGGAATAAATGATATTGTAAAAAAAAAAGAATATATATATAGCATATATAAATATAAAAATAAACAAATATATCATAACTATAATAAGTATAATCTACTCTTATCACAATTCTACAATAGTTATTACCTTTATCTAAATAGATATAATCATCAACTTTAATTTAACTAATCCTTAATATTACTAATATTAAAGTGAAAATACAAAAAAGAAATAAAATTGTAATAATCTTTTATAAGTATAATTCTTAAAAATGAAACATCATAAAAGGAATTTAAAAACTTATCAAACAAAAGTTTATTAATTATGATACATTAATTTAACAAAACATTCGTGATAGTTACTACCATTCTTTTTAATTTATATATAAATATTTTTATTTAAATTTTTTTAAATATATCATAAATTTAACAAATATCTTTATTAGATTAAATGATCATTATTTAATATAAAAATAATAATTAACAATAACATGTATTTTAAATGTATAAAAGAATGATTTTATGAAACTTTATAAATCAACGAAAAAAAAAAAAATTATATTATAATATGGTATATTAATATAATTTTTTTTTTTGTGATATATATATATATTTCCCAAAATTAAAATTTTATTTTGGGATAAAAAGAAATAGGAAAATAATATAAATTCATGAGATTTCTATAACCAAAAAAAAAATAATTTTTATTTTTACTACTTTGGGAACAATATAACTATATAATAAATGTATAGGCAGACAATACAAAGCATAAACATCAATCTATATCTGTATAAAATATAGTAAAAATTATATATATATACTATATAGATAAATATATTCATGATATATAAGAAACAATAGACTATCAAAAATACTATTTTACATATTAACAACTATTTATAACAAAAATATTTAAAATATGATATATATATATAAAGAATTAGGTAATTGAAAAATGTAACAATTTAAATTAATTTAAATTTTATAAGAGGTTAAATAATATATATAAAGAGTAAAAATTACAATTAACAATATTAGTAAAAGTAGGTAAAAATATTTAAACATCAACATAATAGAAGATATAATTTTCTGATAAATTAATTGTGTATAAAAATTTTTAAAAATATTCTCATGATGCTCTAATGAAGTTTTAATTTTTTAATTTATTTGTACTTTTATTTCTAGTAACTTTGACTACATTAAACTTACATTTTTTAATTTACCTTCATTAACTTTTAAAGATTTTTTTATATTTTTTACGGGTCTCTTTGATAATTTCTTTTTTTCCATTTGAATAGGTTATTAAAAAATATTTCATTAATTAATATTATGAAAAGTATATATATATATATTTTTTTTTGATTAAATCTAAAAAAAAAATAACTCAATAAATATAATTTTTGATTTTATATTAAAAAAAAAGTAAATATAAATTTATAATTAAATTGTGAGATAAATAAAATATTCAGTAGCAATAAACCTATATTAAAAAAAAATGATTGAAACAATAAAAAAAAAAGTGGTGTTCTAAATATTTTAGTTGGTTCCTTTATTTAAATATTATGATAATAGGTACAAAATACATGAAATCTAATGAATTAAAAACATTAACCATTGGGAATTACATAAACAAAAAAAAAAAGTCATTGAATAAATATATTACAAATTCGGCATGAATAAATTATACTTTTGTGATAACATTATCATTATTTCCTTCTTCTATAAAAAAAAAGATAAATTCTATAAGAGTAATATTTTTATTTTCTTTAAAATGAATGATATATTTAGAATTTTATGTGAATTAAATGAAAAATATATGTATATTTATTGTACAATATATTTAATATACTATTAATATATATAATATTTAATTCTATTTATTTATATTACTAAAAGATATGACTGATAAAAAAGAATATACAAAATCATACTTAATGAACATCAAAAGTTTAATATTCTTTTTCTTACAATATATAAAAGATAAAGAAATTGTATAGAAAAACAAAGTAATAAAACTAATAATATAAACGATAGTTAACCTTACAATAGAGTATAAAATGATAGTTAGAAGAACTTTAAAACATATCTTAATAAATTCTATCTCTGGTGATCAAAGAAATCTTTATACCTTTCCTTAAAGATAACAGTAGTTGTTAGTTATCACAAATTGGTTGACTTTTTATTGTTAATATAAATTAGGTAAAAGAATTTTTATATTTTGTTACTAGATAGATTGAATGATGATTAGGAAATAAACATTTTTATAAAGTTTTTAGTGATTCTTATCAAGGTGATAATTTATATCATGTTACCTTTTTTACATATACTTACTAACATAAATAAAAACAAGAAAAAACAATTTTCATATATAGGATTGTGAAAAAAAAAATAGAAAAATATGTGGATGTCAATTTAATATACATATATGAAAGCAATTAAAAAAATGGAATGCCGATTGAGTTATAATAAAAACTCTCGCGCAATTTGTGTCAAAAAGTATGCCACTCCATAATGTGCCATATTTAGAAAAAAAAAGAGAGGAAATGTTATAATCAACAAAGAGAAATAAATTGTTATTGATTACAACTTTATGATAACCGAAATATTATGTTTCTATTTTTTTAAAATAAAATTTTAATATGCCTTTTTTTTTAAATATATAACTTAAAAATAACACTTCAATTTTTTGAACTTTATATAGTGCCATTTTTAAATTTTATTTAATAATTTTTTTTCAATAAACAATTTTTAAATATGTGTTAAGAAAAATATTACAATTAACCACATTTGATTGACATAAAAAAAACTTTCATACTCCATTATATAATAGTGTTAAAAGTAATTTTCAGTTTTTGAAGGGTTAAAAATTAATCTTCGTCTTTAAATTTTGAAGAACACCCACTTTCTTTTAAAATTTTCTATTCTTAAATGTTAACTGTTTGCATAAAATGTTTCGAGATATTTTTTTAAATATACACTTTAGAGGAGAAAAATTTTAACTGAAGATAAGAAATATTATTTATTTTTCTAAATTCATTTTTAAAAAATATCAAGTATTTAAAATAATTAAAATTAAACATATAAATAATTTATTAACAAAATTTTACTGACAATAGTTGAAGTATTAAACCACGTGATATAATAAATATTTTTAAACTTATTAAAATTTATTTTAAATTTAAAAATTATTTCTAATCATTTTTTTTACAATATAAAGATATACTATACACATGCCCGCAATTCTTAAAATATATGATAATGTGTAGAAAAAAAAAATATATATATGTAAGAATATAATTATGGTTAAACTGATCCAAAACCAAAACATTGTGAATAAATTTCAGGAATACCTTCTCTTTGAACACAAACACAAGCTGAATTACATAATCCACCATGAAGACGGCAACCAGTATCATGACAACCACTACCAGCATTGGCACATAATGACATAACTATAGTTGATAACAAACTAATCATAATAAAAACATATACTGATGATTGATAAGAAAACTAAAAGTGTATTAAAAAGATAAATTTTTTTTTTTTGAAAAATATATATTAAAAATCATACCTTCATTATAGACTTCTTGAATATGATGAATTATTTAAAAAAAAAATTTTTTAATAATAATATTTTAAAAAAAATATATATATAAAACTAAAAAAAAAATTAAAAAAAATTAGGTAACATCTTTAAAATACAATTAAAAGATTAATGATCTTTCACATAAAATAGAAAGAAGAATGTAATAAAAATATTATTAGTAAAAAGTAAACTTCCTGTAATAAATTTAAATATAGAAAATTTTAACCTTATATAATGACTTCATAAAACAAAAATAATGCTGATTAATATAATTATATGTATATATATATAATATGTTTTAAATTTTATGTTATTTTACTACAATTTTTATACTATCCAACACATACATACAAACAAACAGAAGAGATCACGTTTATCACAAAATGTATGTATATTTTCTTATAACTTTAAGATACATTAAATATATATATATATATATTCATCACCATTGTCATATATATATTTTTCTTTTCTTGCTGTGTTTCATTTTTAATGGTACATATTATAAGCTAATTACATAACAGACTTTTTATGAAATTATCAAAAAAAAAAAAAAAAATAAATATGAATATATATATTGTATTCTTATACGAGTTAACTCTTTTGTTTATTGATAAATGAGATTAAAGATTTTTATTCTATAGAAGTTTGATGGGTGAAATGTTATCTTTTCATATATAATTTTAAAAATGATATATCTTAGGTACCCTTTTATTTGAGAAAGCGGAAATAAAAGTTAAAATTTGTTTCTCTTACTGATTCTTGATTATTTTAAAAGCATTCTCTTTTTTTTTTGTCTTGTTTAAGCAATAGATTAATATGTTAATCTTTTTTTTTTTTTTCTTGTTTTAAGGTATATATTTTATAAGTACATTTTTTTTGTATCGGTTTACTTTATACTGTTATATTTGATCACTTTTTTTTATTGTAAAAAATTATATTATACTTATTATTTAAAATTTCAACTTGAAGTTTGATCAAATGAATAAATAATATTTTGACAAAATATCATTGTATAATATTTCATTGAAATTTAAAGATAAAAAGTATAATTATAATATTTTTTCATTTTAATAATAAATTTTATCATTACTAATCATTTTTTAAATAATGTATAGTTTAATTAATTTATTATGACTTCTTTTTAAATAGTTTTTTTTTCACCAATCATTAATTATAAAAATTTTCACTTTATTAATAAAGTTAAAATACTAAAAGAAAAATTTGATTAAGTTTATATTGATTAAACTACCAATTAATCATTTTTTTTTGTTATACTAAGTATAATAAATTAAACATTAAAAACAATAACATAGTTAGAAGAAATATATCATAATAAAAAATACAAGACATTATCAACAAATTGGCTTTCTTTTCTTTTCTTTTGATATATTAAAAATTTATATCTATGACGTAGATAAAATTTTAAAAAATTTGTCAATTGAATAAGATTTATTTGAAACAATCAAATTGTTTATGTATTATTTTCTTATATTGTTATCATTCAACTTAAATAAGTTATACATTCAAGAGCAGTACTTTAATATATAATAAAAGTTGTCATTGGAAATTATGTGTTTATTTTTAATTTATTATCAATTTTATTATATTTTTTTTATATGATTTTAGATTTGAAATATATATTAATTTAAAAAAAAATTTAACAATATTTTTATTAAATTGAAAAATCAATATATTTAAAAAAAAAGTATAAAAAATATTTTGAGAAATAGTTTTGTATTATCATTAATTTATTTTTTACCTTTAAATTAATATAAAATAATGTTTTTTTAAATATATGTTATCATTATTTATGGCACAAAAATTTTCAAGTAAATATATTGAAAAAAAGTTTTAACATTTAAAATATTAAATAAAAATTTAATATTCCATTTTCAGAGGTAAATTGATAAAAAAATCAAAATGTTACATATATATTTTCTTTAACTTGCTTAGTATTAAAAATCAATGTAATAAAAAAAAATAAATAGTATGATTAAAAACTTTTAAAAAATAATATCATTATATAATGCAAATCAATGTACAAATAATATATATAAACAAAATAAAAATTAAAAATATCCTACATCCAATTTGTTGTTCCTCCTATTATTGTAAAATCAACTTTAGTTGGGCTATCTAATTTAATTTTTTCAAAAGTTTTATCATTTATCTTATAAGCCATTGTTGTAATTCTTTCAATTAAATTTCTTATAAAATGTTTCATAGCCTGTTCTTTTTCATTTAATTGTCTTTTGGCACACAATGATTGTAATAATTCATCAATAATAATTTTTAAATGAAGTATCATTTGTGCAAGTTTAGGATTCATTTCAAATGTATAACAATCATCTAATCTTATTTGCCTACCACCACAATATATAACTTTTGAAGATCCAAATAATAAGATATGAAGAGGTGAGACAACAGAACATTCTTTAAACATTGCAAATGTTGTTATAATTTTTTGACTATATATCAAAAATGGTGATCTATTTTCAAAGTTTTCTTTATCTAATGAAATAACTGAACATTTATGAGCAGTCATTTTAAATCCATCCATATCTAAAAAGTTACGCTTTTTATTTTGATAAGCCACATTTGGATAATATGATTTAACTAAAAGTGCTATAATAACATGCATAGTTGAACATGAAGATTCATTATTAATAAGTCCATAATCATTAAATGAACAATCATGAAATTGTTCTTTAAGAAGTGTAAAAATTTGACTTCTAACTTTATATAAATAATTTAATGCTGATTCAGAAATATATTCATAAATATTTGTATCATAACTATAAGTTCTTTCTGATCTAATACTTTCTTTAACTGCCATTAAAGGTATAACATGATCACTGATAAAATCACCACAAAGTTTTAAAATAAAGTCAGCTATTTCGTTAGGATCACAAGTATTTGTATACAATGAATTAGAAGATCCATAATTTCCTGAAATTATTGATATTGAATCAACTACACCAAATAAAATTGCTGTAATAATACATTTTGCTGTATCAGGTGTAAAAGGAAGACGTTGCATGATACCACCAATATAAGTTAATTTACAATTTTTATCTAAAGCAGAAAGTTGCATTAAATATTCTTCAGATTCTGAAATATTTTTATCATCAATATCTTCCATTGAATGTTGAAGAAAATTTTTAGAATCACCAAGTCCAAGTGCTTTAATATCTAAAATTGTAGAATGTAAAGGAGCAGTCTTAATTTCAGCTTCAGATTGTTGTTGTAATGAATTCCATAATTCTTTTGTAACAAGACGATAACAATAACCGGGTCGAACTCTTCCAGCTCTTCCTTTACGTTGTTCCATACAATCTTTAGAAGCCCATCCTATTCTAAAAACAGCAGCAGCAGAATCATGATGCCTCATTTGCATTTTTTGTTTACATGAATCAATTATATAAAGAACATCATCAACAGTAATTGAACTTTCAGCAATATTAGTTGATACTATAACTTTTATTTTACCATCTGGTGGTGATTGAAAAACACGATTTTGTTCTTCTGTTGTTAAATTTGAATGTAATGGTAAACTCCAATATACTTCATTTTCTTCACTTTCCTCTAATCTATTTATACATGTAGTAATTTCAGCCCATCCAGGAACAAATATTAATATTGATCCATATTCACCTGTCTCATACATAACTTTAGCACTTTCTTTTATCATCTGAACTATAACATCATATGGAAATTCTTCATTTCTTTCAATACAATTAGCAATATATTTTGCTATTGGTGATACAATAGTCTGATCATTAATATTATTAAAACTCCATTTTTCTTGATCAGTATCAAAATCTTCAGGTTTATTAAAATCTTTAGGTACATATTCATAATATTGAATAAATTCATCAAGATACATCTCCTGTACTTCATAAGATGTCCCACCAAGTTCAATGACATTAATACCATATAAATATTTTTCAAATTGTGCTGTATCAACTGTTGCTGACATCAAGATAACACGTAAATTTGAATATTTACACATCATTTGTTTTAAAATTATTAATAAAAAGTCAGTATCAAGTGTTCGTTCATGAACTTCATCAACAATTATATGTGATATACCTCTAAAACCTGATGAAAGTTTTCTAAGAATTGTACCAACAGTTCCAAATAATATTGAACCAAAAGGTCGTGGATCAACTTTGTCAAATCGAACACAATACCCAACAGATTGTCCTAAAGTTTCACCTCTCTCTTCTGCAACTCTTTTTGCTAAACTTATTGCTGACAATCTACGTGGTTGTGTTATAATACAATTAAATTCACCACCACGATATGTTGAAATATAATGTTTCTGAAGAATTTGGGCAACCTGTGTACTTTTGCCAGATCCTGTGTTTGATTTAATCAATGTAACTTGATAACGTTCAGATGATTCTATAATTTGAGATTTTTTTGCAAAAATAGGTAATTTTTGACGCATTTCTTCCATTTTAACATTAATCTTTTTTTTTGTTTCCAAATAAAGTAATTCTTGTGATATTTCATATAACCCTTTATTCCACCATTTATTATTACTTGACAAAGTACAACCTAACCAACAATTATAGTTAGGTCTTGGAGGAAACCATTCACACATTACTTGATCTTCATAAATAATTCCATAATCTCTGTTTCTATCTTCAGGTTCTTTTTCTAAATCTAATATTGATGGAGGACTTATTATTACTGGTTCTTTAGAATCTACATCAAATTTTGGAAGTTCTATCTGCATCCATTTAAAGAATGACTCAATATCATTATATAAATCAGGATCATCTAATATTTCAACTGTTGCTTTTGTCAAACCAATTTTTCGTTCACGTTTCCTATCTCTTACAACATATTCACCTTCTTTTGCCATTTGCTTAAGAACATCCATGGCACATTCAATAGCTCCTGTTCTTTTAGAAGAAGTAATCTTTTCAACTGAATATTTTTTACCACTAGATTCTAATGAAACATTTAAATTAGTTTTAAATCTCCTGTAATTTATAGTTAATTATTAAAAAGTATAACTTACAAAGGTCTCCCTCCAGGTACAACATCATAATCAAAGACAGCTGAAGTTTGTCCTTCTTTAGCTAATACTTGATTTAATAAAGACTTTGCATTTTCTTCTGTTACTTCTTTACCAAGAATTTTAACTATCTCAGTTTCAGTAGGAGCATAGATAATAGTTTGCCTAGGTGTTTTATCACCTTTTTTAGCTGTACCAAAATTACATAATTTTAAATTTTTTTCAGGTCCATCATAAATTTTTTTAAGAATTTGATAAGCACAAAAATTATAAGCAGCATCTCTTTCCTCATTTTCAGAATATCCACTATACTTAGGTCCATTTACTGTTAATTGAACAGAAGCATTACAATAAAATGTTCTAAAAATGAAGTTAAAAAAATGAAAAATTACAAAAAAAAAAAAAAACTTACACAGATTCTGTAGTCATTTTTACTTTACAGTCGATTTCAACATCTTTTTTACCCTGGCGATTTAAAATTTCATTGAGAACAGACAAACTATTAGTTTTACACGCCTTCTTTCCACACACAATAATTGCATCCATCTCTGCTTCCGCTTTAGCATCATATATGGGTTTCTTTGATCCAGGATAATAAAATGGAACAGGCTCGTTTTTCTTCATCATTAATAATGAGCAGAATGAATGATATCGTATCAGTATGTAAAATGGGGATTGATGTCCTAACAAGATTTTCTAATGAAAATGTCTTTGGCAAGTTTTTTTTTCGATTTTTTTTGAATACTTTTAAAAAAAATTTTTAATTATTGTTAAAAAAATTTATATTAGATGGTTTATGAAAAAAAAAATCAAATTATTTTATAAATGAATAATTGAATCGTTTATTTAGGTAATTAATTTCAATTATTTTTCAGGAATGATACAATTAAAATAAAATTTTTTTAATTCATTTATAATAATTACAAATTTAGAAAAAAATATTTTACAAATTATATAAAAATTTGTCTCTTATAGTCAATTATGTTTTGTGTTCTGCTCTTTTGTATTGTGCTGTGAATGAATTTTCAATTGCTTACGAATTTAATATTCAAATATTTGTTAATCTTAATAAATTGATAGTATAAATTTATTATAACAACATAATGAAATTTATTCTGCTAAAATTTTAACTTATGGTATTTATGATTTCCAGATTATGAATTTATAAATTTTTGTTAAGAAAGAAAACATCAAAATTAATGAGAAATTTATTTTTAAAATTTTGTTTAGTTGAACTGGAAAAAAGAAGACTAAGATAAGTAAAGCATAAAAAAAAATTTATTATCAATGAATAAATACTTTCTTAGAAAAGTTGATTCCAGCTTGATCTTTATGATTTAAATATTTTTATCGTTTTTCTAAATTTATATAATTAAAAATTTTTTAGAAATTATTCCAACAAACTTTCATATCATAAACTAGTATTAATTTTACTTTAAATTTTAAATACAAATATTTTAAAAATAAATGATTTTATTTATCATATAATATTTTTTCTAATTTTTATTTGTGGATTCTGATAATTATTTATTTTTTTTAATATAGAAAACATAAACTTTTTTATAATATGAAAAAGTAATATTACAACTATAAGAGATTTAAAAGTATAAATGAAAAGTGTAATTTAATTTTGTTTAAATTATTAACCTAATTAAATTGTTAAACACACAGATGATAAAGATGAAGATTGATAAGATAGTGTGGATATAAGGTATTTGATATAATCATTTAACAAAATGTTTCTGAAATCCATGCTAGCAATGTTATTATTATTTAAAATGATGCAAAAAAACTAGTTTTTGTAGGAATTTTTTTTTCAGTTTTATGATTCATTGAAGATTCTTGAATCCTGGCAAAAAGATGGGCTCAACCGGTGATCGAAACCGGGGCCTCTCGCACCCAAAGCGAGAATCATACCACTAGACCATTGAGCCGTGATTCTATGGGAAATCTTATCGTTTTCAGTACTTTTTTTCAATAATTTTTAAAGTTTTAAATATTATTGATTATAACAAAAAGTTGTATTATTTAGCTTGATTAATTTATATTTTACAATTTTTCAAAGAATTTAACAAATTTTCATACATAGAATCTTAGGAAAATTAAGTGAAAATGTTTATTAATGTATTTTAATTTTTTTTCACCAAAACAACTGTTAAAATGTCTAGAAAAAATACTATTGTCTAAAAAATCTAAGCATGTAAAACAAGAATTTTTATTTTCAAAATTATTAATATTTATTTTATTATTTATTATCATTATAAACAATAAAATTATCATAACAGTGAATTTACAAATTTTTTTACATTTATTTAATTTTAGAAGTGTCATTAGAAGAAAGTGCAACTTGTTCATAATTATTGCTATTTTTATTACCATTAAAAAAATTCTTAATTTTTCTACCAAAACTTTTTAGTCCATCTACAAACTTTGCTGTCCATGGTTTAGATTTAAAGTTTATTTGTAAATTAAGTTCTTTTGGTATTAATACTTTTAATTGATCACTAATGTTTGGTTCAATATTTTCAAAAATTGTTTTTATTTTTAATTCCAATTCACTTAATGGCATTGATGTATTTCTGATGACAGAAGCTAATGTATTTGCTACAAGTTTTACTTCAGGATCAGTTATATTAGCAGTAACATTTTTATATATTATTTCAAAATTACGTCTTATTAATTTTAATTTCTGATCAATTGTTTTTTTAAACTGTTTTTCTATTTTTTCAAATAGTCCCTATAAATTATATATAAGTTATTTTTTAAAATAATTTACCTTAACATTTGGATCAGAATTCAATATTTTTTTAACATTATCAACTTGATCTTCATAAGTTATAGAAATATTTCTTAAAACATTTTTTACCTCAATAATAGTACTATTTTTTGCTTTAGTTAGAAATTCTGGATTATTCTCTAATGTTAATAGAACATTTGGATAGTCATCGTTAATAGATAATGTAAAATTAATTAACAATAAAAATATTATTATAAAAAAAAGATATTTTAATTGTTTCATATTGTTATATAACAATAAAATAATAATTTTTTACTATTTATATATGTATTAAAATCTTTTTTTTTTACCCACAAAATAATGAGGTAATCTTCATATACTTTCAAAGAGGATTTTTTGTTACCTGTTTCTTGTAACCTTTGTATCTACATGGATAATAATAATAATGATTATTATTATTATTATTATTTATTATAAAAGATTTAGATAGATATTAATTTTTCTCATATATAGATAGTTGAAAACAAGTATAATATTCATGAATCAGTAATTTTATGATATTTTATTTGTAAGATATTTTAAAAATTAATGTAAATAAAAATTCACATTTAAAAATAATATGTAGTGATACTTTAAATATCAAAATATTGTTTCATGTATTAAAAAATGTATGACTCTGTTGTTGAATGCTTAGAAAAAATTGATTTTATTCCATTTTTAATTGAACCAAACTTATCAGATAAGCTTGATTTAACATTTGTTGCTCCACTATCAATATTTAATTCTTCTGGTATGAGATTTTTTATTTCATCTTTAACACTAGTACTTGCACCTGAAAGAATTGATTTGACATTTGTAGCTAATTCTGGTAGAGATAAATCTGTATCCTCGATTTCAGCTGTTATTTCGTCAACTACTTCTTTTGCCTTAGAACTTAATGTACTATAAATATTATTACTATTTGTCTCAAATTCACTTTTAATATTGGATAATATTTTTCCAGAACTTAAATCACTGCCAATACTGCCAATAGAACTGTCTATACTTCCAAATTTACTATTGATACTACTTCCGCTTGTATCAATACTTCCACTACTAACTCTTCTAATAATATTATCAGCCATACTCTTAAATAATTTTAATGATAAATTAAAAAAAAAAACTAAACTAACTTTAAGATCACTATCACTCTTCAAAATTTGTTTTGCCTTCTGTAATTTTTCATCATCACTCAAATTTTGGTCTTTTAAATCATCCAATTTATCAAAATTTGAGGGAGAAATATTTCCCATAACATCTGGATCTTCCTCAATGGCATCAATAATATCAGGTTTTGTTGTATATTTAGAAAATGATAAACCAAATATTAATACAAAAATATAAAATAATACTAAAATACCTCTTTTGGCCATTTTTTTTTACTTTTACTTGATAAACAATAATAGTATTTTTTTTATTTTTACAAAATGTAACTATTTTATTTTACCTTTTATAATAACAGATATGGTGATTAAATTTATAATTATACCTTTAATCTTTTATATTTACTACAAAAATATATATATATTTTTATTTATTAAAAAAAAATATAATAATAGTATTATTTTTATCAGAATATATGAATTATTTTGCGCTTTATTAATCATCATAATATATCATATCTCAATGATACATTTTTATAAGTTGTTTTTTTTATAAAAATTTTTTTTTTTTTCATTTGCCCTTTTTCTGGCTTGATTATATATATATCATAAATATATCTATAATCATGGGATTATAAATAACAGATTAAAAGGGATTACTTTTGTAACACAATATCAAAAAAATAATAAATTTTTTTAATTAAAATTTTTATTTACAATTTATTGTTTATGAATATTGGGGATTTTTTTAATTAAAAAAAAATTGTTTTTTTCTTTTTTTGAAAATATTTATAACAGATTTATTTAATTAATTAAAGTAATTTTTTTAACTAAGGAAACTATTTACCAATGTATATTTTGAAACGAAAGTTTAAAATTCTTGCTGAATTTGATTAAAAAAAATATTTTTGATATTGTATGAAACTTTCTTCCATAATTATATATTTTATTTTTTTAGAAAAATGTCTGGACTTTTTAAAAGTGTTTTAGGAAATGTTGCATTAGTTACTGGTGGTGGTTCTGGTTTAGGACGTGGAGTTGCAGAACATCTTATTTCAAAAGGTGCAAAAGTAGCCATTCTTGATTTACCAAATAGTAATGGTCATGAAGTAGCTACTAAATTAGGAGAAAATGCTTTATTTACACCTGCTAATGTCACTGATGAATTTGCTGTTGAGAAAGCTTTTTCTATGGTTAAAGAACGTTTTGGTAGAGTTGATTCTGTTATCAATTGTGCTGGAATTGCTTATGCTTACAAATTATATAGTTCTAAACATACTGAAGCATCAGCAATTGAAAAAACCAAAAAAACGATTGATGTAAATAATTAAATTTTTTATTATAATTAGTTATGTTTTAAAGGTTAACCTTCTTGGTACATTAAATGTTGCTACTTATGGAATAAAAGCAATGATTGAAAATGAAGCTGATGAAGAAAATCAAAAAGGAGTTATCATTAACACTTCTTCAATTGCTGCTTTTGATGGACAAGCTGGACAGGTATTATTAATATATCAATCTTTAAAATATTAAGTTATAAAATTTATAGGCAGTCTATTCAGCTACCAAAGGAGCTATTGCTGCAATGACCCTTCCATTAGCACGTGATTATCATCGTCATGGTATTAGAGTTATGGCTATTGCTCCAGGACTTTTTGACACACCATTACTTGCTAGTTTACCAGAAAAAGCACGAATTTTCCTTGCTTCTACTGTTCCAAATCCAACAAGACTTGGAAATGTTAATGAATTTGCTGCTTTAGTTCAACATATAATTGAAAATCGTTATCTTAATGGTGAAGTTATCAGACTTGATGGAGCTCTTCGTATGATGCCATAACTTTATTTATAGTTGAATAGTTTGTTAATTTTTATTATACTTTAAATAAATATATATTATTATTATTATAATAAGTTTTCTTTCCACTTTAAAAATATATTAACATACATTTTCTTTTTAATGTATAAAAAAAATGAGTTTTTTTTTTATACCTTATTGGTAAAATATAGATAATAAAAAAAAAGATTTTCTTTTGTAAATATTTACAACTATTATTATGAATAAATTATAAACTAGTTATTTTCTTATAATATTAGTTATTTAAAGTTTTCTCTTATTAAATATTGTTATGAGAGAAATTGATTTATTATCATTTCTTAACAATAAAATATATACTCTCATTTTATCTAAGAAATATATATATATATTTATATGACTTGGACATATTAATAACCATTATATTATTTTAATATCTATTTTTATTTTATATAAATATCTTTTTTAAAATATTTATTATTTAAATTTGTTTTTGTTTTAAATAAGCTTTTATTATATTATTAAAATAATCAAATTTATATTATATATATATATATATATTTTTAGAATGTTCTTTAAAATTTTAAAGTTCTATATATTATTAATTTATTTAAATGAATTTTATGATATTATCTATGGTGAAGGTATTAATAATGTGGATGTTTCTAGAAAATTGGATGATGATATAAAAAATTCTAATAATGAAAGTATTGTAGTATTATTTTCAATGTATTTAACAAAAATTCCAGATAACAAATTAAAAATGGTTATTGAAGAAATTGAAAATTTAATTGAAGAGATTGTTAAAAATCATGGTATGGGAATATCTTATTTTGGTGATATTTTAACAACATCCCAAATAAATGAAGAGAAATTAGTGATTAAATACCAAACAACTGAGGGATCTGATATGTGTAATGAATTTAAAAATGTTATAAAAGAAATTGTTGACGATCATTATGCCATAAAAAGTGGAAACGTTATTTGTTAATTAATAATTTGATATAACTTTTCAACTTAATATGATAATTATTTTTAGAAACATAACCATATTTTTGTTTTTAACATATTTATTATTTTTAAACATTATTTAAAAAAAAAATTAATATGTTTAGTAATTTGACTCATTTAAATGTTATATTTTTATTAAAATAATATATGTACCACTAAAGGTATTATTAGTATTATCATAACACTTTTTCAATTTTTTTACATCCTAATTGTTAATTATCATTTATAATTTTAAAAATTTCACGGAACAACCTTTATATAATGATGAAATAATAGATAGAATAACAGTTGTTTTAAAGTTTTATTTCATCTTATTATTATATCTACCTATAAATTATTTTCTTTTATATTTATACTATAAAAATATTTTATAATGATTATTACTATTTTTGAAATATTTTTATCTTTTATTATGGTTTTGGTGTGTCTAATTCTTGCTTATTGTATATATTTTATTAAAAAGTATCATGTCAATTTTCGGATACTAATTGTTTGCTTTTTAATGTTTGCTGCTACATATTATATTCTTCTTATTATCTATAATTTTAGTATTCTTATTTATCCAAATGATATTAATATTAAAATATTAAAATTGACAAATTTTTATATTGTCTATGGTGGACTTTATTATTTTCAATTTTTTCTTATCATTGAAAGAATTATTGCCATATTATATATTTCAAGTTATGAAAAAATATCTTCTAAACCACCTTATTTAGCTGTTGCATTATTGATTTCTGCTTTTTTTATTACAGCGCTTCACAATTTTTTTTTAAATGATAAAAAATTATCATCTATTGTTATAGGTTCTGAAATTCTTATACTTACAATTGGAGCTTTTTTTGTAACTTTATAAATTAATTATTTAACATAATAATTCATTTTTTAGGTATATTATTATTTACAAAAAAGGCAAATAAAAAGAAATCAAGATAATCCAAATATTTTTATAACTACAAATCTTTCAGCAAAATACCAATATTTTGAAAATCAAAAAACATATTCATTATCAAAGGCACTTCTTTTGGTAATTGTAACTTTTAACTCTATACGTCTAGTAATTGGACATTTATTACATTCTTTATTTCCTAATCTTTCTTTAAATGAATTTGAATCACCACCTTTTTTTTTACTTTCATTACTCAAGACAAGTTCAATATTCTTTGTTTTTGTATATAATGAACCAATAATAAAATTGCAAATAATGAAATTACTTTGTATTAAAATAAAAAATACCTCAGAAAATGTTAAAAATAATAAAACTTTATTTGTGAAAGCAAATATTATTAATTCAAAAGACAATAAAGAAATTTATTTTAATGAATTTCAAAAACAATGGAAATAGATAATTTATTAAAATAAAAAAAAATTTAACTAGCTAACATTTCAAATTAAATAATAAATATATATTCTTTTTTTTTTCTTTTTTAATGTACTAATTTTCATTACTAAATTTTGGTAAAGGAATAGAATAATTAAAAATAATATAATCATTATAATACATTGATAAAAATAATTTATACATATATGGATCTGATAGTAATTCATTCTTAAGTATATTAGGTAAATCTTTATAATTTTTTATATTGCTTTTTTTTTCTTTTAATTTTATTTCAATAGGATCTGTTGTATTTTTATGTTCCTCCAAAATAACTTCTTTAATATATTTAATTTTATCTTCTTCAACATTTTGTTTCTTTAACATATTAATAATAGTATTTTTATATCTATTTTTACCTTCTTTATCAGATGTTGTTTTAAAAATCATAAATTTATTTTTATATTCACCAAAATTACAAAACCAATTTTGAGGAAATGTATGTTGATCTTCATAACCAACAACTTTTTGTAACGACTTAGAATATAATGCACTTCTTGTATATTGTTTTGTAATATAACATGACATATTTCTATTACAACCATAGCATAATTCTGAACCAGGATAAAATAATCCTAATGGAAGTATACCATTTTCTAAATAACATTTATCTATGAAAGCACTTATAAATCTATCTAATGGTTCTCTAATAAAAACACTTAATTGCCAATATTCTAAATTAATTTTACTACTACCAAAAAAATTACTAATAAAATTTTCCATATTACTGAAGTCATTAATATGATGAGATGGTGATACACCATTCATTTTCCAATTAAATTTTAAATATTTATCACTATCATAAAGATATGAAAATATTTTTGATGTTACTGTTGACATGCATTTTGGCATTATACAATTTGCCATTTTATATTTAGGGACTGTCTAAAAAAAGAGGAGAAAAAAAAACTATTTATAATTAAAAAAAATTTTTTTAACTTACAATAACTTTTCTAACAAAATCTTCTTGAATATCTTTAAATGCTTCTAAACATGGTTCATTTTTTGATAAACAATAACCATTCATAGTTTTATATTCATTTTTAATTAATACATCAATTTTAGGAAAATTTTTAATAACATTATCAATTACATTAATGTTATCAATATAATTAATTCTTATAAAAAATAATATAATATAGATACAAATACTTATTATACCATATGAAGTAAATTTTTCTTTATTAACTTCATTTTTTATATTATTAATATTATTAAAAGAAGAATCTTGACATTCCTTAGACATACTTACTAATAATGGAACACTTTCAATACTATACTTATACATAACTACCCTTTTTAATTGGGAGTGTAATAATTATTACTGTCTATACAAAGGGGAATTTTAAAATACTTTTATTATTATCCATCCTTTCTCTATACTAATTAATTTATCTACCATATAATTCTCCATTTATCATTATATAAAATCTTCTCTTCTTTTACCTACTTTAAAAATGTTTAAATTTCGTTACACATAACTAAATAATACAAGACTGTCTATCACTGTTAAATTTTCTATTTTTATATTCCATATATTTAAGTGAAAAAAGATTTATCTTTCATCTTACTATATATTAACATTTTCTTTTTTGCTTATTTTATTAACTTTTTCTTTCTTTTTTTTTCATATAAATTTTTATAAAATTATTTTTAAAAGACATTTAATAAAATACGTTCTAAATTAAAACATGAATTTTTTTTCTGATAAAGGGTCACAATAAGGAGAATATACAATATTTTACCTTTTATCAAGATCTTTTTCCAGGTCTTTTAATAATAATAAATTTTTCTTTATTTAAAAAAAAAATTTTTTTTTAAAGTATTTTTATTTATGGGAAAAGGAAAATAATTGTACTTTGGTTAGGAAAAAATAAAATATTTTATGATTTTTTTATTATGTATCATTTATTTAAAATTTATTGTTATTTTTAGTTATCTCTGTTATTTTATCTATAATTAATAAATTTTTTTTTATCATTTGTAAAAAAAATAAAAGATTTAAAAATAATAGACATAAGTATATTTATTATCAAGGATAAATTAATTTTAAAAAAAAGAAACATTTTTTAATTATTGATATTATACTTTAAAATTTTTTTTATTAAAACAATAAAATTTAACTTATTTTTGTTAAAAAATATTTTATTACTAACTTAAATGTTTATTATTACTTTTTTTAAATATTCCTAAATCGTATAATTAAATATTAAATTTTATAATCTACTTGATCGTTTAAATTTATATTTAATATTGATAAGATTTGAAGATGATATCCTTCTCTTTTCATAGAACTATATAAAAGGTAAACTTATTTTTATAGCGATAAGTATACAAAAAAAATTGTTTATTGTTTTAACAAAAGTTAATAACCAGTTTCAAAATATATTTAAATTTTATGTTCATTTTTAAAGTAAGAAATAAAATAGGATTTAAAGGTTTAATAAAATTTGGCGAATGATAAATTTATAATTTAAAACTTAAAAAAGATATTTTCAAGTTTTATTTTTTTTTTATATTTCAAGGTGATTATACTTGATGACTAATTATAAAGAAAATATTTGTTTAGGTATATTTATATTTTTTTTTATTATAAATAAAATAAATATAATTAAAATGTAATTAAATGGTAACAAAAAATTAGAATATGATATGATACAAAAAATGAATAGATACAAGTTTCGGTAAAACATACCTTTTATATCTTTTTCTTCTTATAATCACCTATCAATTTATTTTATTTTTTTTTTCAATATAATTTAAATATTTATTTTATTACAATAAAAAAACAAAAGTTTTTAAACTGACAATTTTTTATTTGTATTAAAATATGGTTAGATAATTAATTAACTAGTTTTCAATATTATTTTATAAATAATTCAATTTTTTTTTGTTTTATTTTTTGGTACAATCAAAGATAGAGTAAAACTCTTGAATTTTTCATTTATATTATCATCATCTCCTCCACAACCATTTAATTTTTCTTTTAGAAATTCATTTTTTATTTTTATATAAACTTCATCAATCAATTGTGATATATTGTCATAAATATTTACGTCACAATTCCCTCTCGGAGGTAGTAAATTAAAGTTTCTAAATAAATTTTCTCCATCATATTGAGATGACCTAGTTGTATAATTTTTAAAAATCGCTGTTAAATATTCTTCATCATATTTTTCTATTTCACTTTCCATATTCTCAATCTCTTGAATTGAAAGATTAGCAAATCTAATACAATTAAATAATGAATCAGCGTGGAAAAATTTATCTCCCTTTAATATATAAATCATACATAATTTTAAAACATCAAACTCAGAAGAAACTTTTAATTTATCATTACTTAAAATTGAAATAATAGCCGCTGGAGATAAATTATAAAAATGATTATCAATAATCAAATCTGTTAAATAACAATTTGCTACATTTGAAATATGCCATTTCATTGATGTTTGTAATAATGTTAATGGATTCGATGACATATTTAGTGCATCAATTAAAAGATTAATACAATAAGGAAAATGAAGTAGAAGAGCTGATTCAATAATTGTAACAATATTTAACATTTCTAAAGTATTTGATATTCTTAAAAGTTCTGGTAGTTCATTTATATTAAAAACCATTTTTCCTGTATTTAAAAATTTAACAATTTTTTCAAAAGAAACTTCATCTAAATTACTTCCATCTACCAACAAATCTTCGGTATAACTTTTTATTAAGCGATCAAAACGATTTGATTGTTTTTTTAACAACATTGAACTAATTTTAATTTTATTACCACTGTTAAGTTTTATTGTTACCACACCAGATTTGCCATTTTTTTTCAACCATTTTTTTAAATCTTTTGCATACTTTTCTTGAAATTTAAACTTTAAAAAAAACTGTTTTAAATTTTTGTTATAAAATATGGATGTTGATTCATGATATGTTTCAATTTCCTCTTTCAATGGTGATAATGAATATACCTTTATTTTTGATGGATGATCTGAAGTGAAACTTGATATTGTAGACAATGATACTTTATCCACATCATTCATAATAATAATTTATATATTTTGTTTTATTATTGTATAAAATTACATATTATAATATATAAAAATTTGATTATTTAAAAAAAATTACAATTAAAAATAAATTATGTAAATTCAATTTTTTACACAAAAAAAATGTTCATTTATGATTCTCTTAGATTATATTGGTACAATCAAAAAAAGAAATCAAAAAATTTGTTTGAATTTTAAACAAATTAACAAAATGTTAAAAAAAGTTGCTCATATTATTATCAGAAAATATATATATAGTATTATTCTTGAATGATACCATTTTTATATTTACATATACAGAAGCATCGTGAATTATAATACAAAAGTGTACTTTTATAGGATAAAATTTTTAAATTAAATAATATAATTATTTATAAAAATTATCTAAAATAATCAAAGATAAACGTTTTTTTTCATTGAATCTTAAATTTTAATATACAAGCTGAAACTTATCGTACCACAATAGGAAGAATTCCAATAAATTTTTTTTGAAAGTTCACTTATAAAAAAACTTTAATAATTTTTCCACTTTAAAAGAATTCAATAATTAGTAAGAAAAAACTCTTGTTTCATTATTCAAAATTTTATTTAATTTTTTAATTATATGAAATATTTTCAATAACGATATTGAAATATTAATCAAAAATTAAGGTTGATTCTTTTATTAAAAAAAATCTTTATTGTAGTTAAATCTTCAAATATAAAAAATTAACAATTATAAGATAAAAAAAATGTAGACTATTTATAATTAATTTATATTCTTTAATTCATCCAAAGTTCACATTTATTTATAGGATTCATTTTGCTTCCAACTTTACAATTAAATGCCTTTGAAAATGGTCTATAATTAGATAAAGCATTAATTACACGGTTTTTCAGTTTATTTTTCATAGGCTTTGTATTATTTTTTGAATCTATTATATTTGGTACTGAAATACAAAGTGTTCTACTAAAACTAATAAAAAATAATTGTTCATTTGTGTACTCTTCAAATCCAGGAATTTTTATGTGATTTTCATTATTATTTTTCAAATATTTCATATATGCTCTATGAGCAATTTTTATTCCACCATTATCAGCTATATTTTGATTTACACTAGCTTTTGAAGTAATATTTGCATTTGTTTGATTATTATATTGTTTCAAAAAACAATCATATCGTTCTTTGATATGTGTTCTTGTATAATTACTTGTCATATTTTTATCTATTTTACCTTCATGATCAAAGTTTATACCATAAATATCATAACCATGAATAATTTCATGACCAATAATAAAACCAATAGTTCCATATTTAAGAGAATTTGGATAATTTATATTATAAAATGGTTCATTAAGAAATTTTGGAAAAATTATTATAGAATTTTTTCCATAAAAATGAACAGCATTAATATCAATAGCAGTTGATAGAATATCAGATTGTAAAAAAAAATCAGAACATGAAAATAGTTTTCCATTTTTTTCTTTAGGCATTGAAATTTTACCCACAATTATACTCATAATTATTCTAGTTACACTATAATCATCACTGAAATTTAAATGTTTATAACATTCTTCTGTATTTGATACATTATATAAATAATGTAAAGCTTCTCTTGAAAATTTCATTTTTCTTATTTTTACCATATAATTAATTTTTGTTTTATCATCTAAAATATCATCTTTCTCATAAAGTAATAATAAACCATATTCATCTAATATTTTATCAATCATTTTTTGAATATCATCATATTTTTCTTCATATTCTTTGTTATTTGCTATTTCATTTAGGTAAGCTGAAACAAAAAAATATTGTCCTATGATAAAAGCATAAGTAATGCATACATTTTTTTCATTCTTCTTTAATGAATAACATTTATAAAAAAGTTTTTTAATTTTTTCTAAAGCTTTTGAGTTTTTATATTCTTTTTTTGAAAATATACCTATATAAAAATAAAATAAATAAATATGTTATAAATAAAAATATTTTAATTACTTTTTGTATATTCTATAAATTCTTTATAATTTCCTATAATTGGTCCTATAGCTGTACTATTATTTGGAGCAGGATTATTTTTTATAAAATTTCCACAAGTAAATTCATAAAAATCATCACATGGATCAACACTTTTATCAACATATTCAGATAAACTTTTTGCTGCTTTTTCTATATCATTTTTATTTAAATTTTCATTTTCAATAGGTTTTTCAGAAGACGTTTCAATATAATAAAAATCTGTTGTTGTTTTTGTATCAGGTATTTTAGAAGTTTCTGTGGAAATATTTTCTAATTTATAACCAATATTAATACTATCTTCATTGAATGTTATATTAATTTTTATATTTTTCATAGGAAGGCATCCTTCACATTTTAGTTTAAGTAACAAAAAATAACTAAACAATAGATTTAAAATAAATTTCATATTATTAATTAATTATTTAAAAAGACTTTCACCTTTTATACTCTTTTTACAAAGACAATGATTCACCAAAATACAATTTTTTTATCTTCTATCAAAAATTTTTAAAAATCTTTTTAAAAGAATTGTGGTATAAAATGTTGGAATAAACATTTAGAAATGCACGTTATTTTACATTATTAAAATTTTCTATTGTTATCCATAAAAGATATCAATATAATGTACCACTTTAATTATGAAAATCTTTAAAGAATCTATAAATATCAACTTTTTTAAAACATATATTTTAACAAAATTATTTTAATTTTAATTTCTTATATTAACTTAGAGTACATGAATTATTACTATAAAATATTATAAATAAAATATACCATTAAAAAGAATTTTTTTCTATTAATATTCTTAAATATGGAACTATAATTTTATTTTTTTTCTTGTGTTTTAGTTTAATTAATTTAAACTATAAATTTTGTAGAAAAATTAAAGTATTAAAATGATAAAATTTAAATCAGTAGATATTTTTATAAAGTTACTTTTTTCATCTTTTATATCATTTACTAATTAGAAATATGGTGAATAATAAAAATTTCTTGTCATTTTTAAATAAATTTCACTTTTTCTTATGTTATTCTTTAACAATAGCTTATGTAGTACATTTATATTACCATTGTTTGTTTCAATAAAATATAAATGCTATTTAATTATTATATTTAAAAAAAAATAATATGACTTATAAGTATAAAAAATTAGTAATATATATTATTTTAAATATTAACCATGCTGTTTACATTTAAGTTAACAAAAAAATTACCTTTATAAGTATTTTTTAAAATACTTTTTCTAAATTTATACTTTAAATCTATTCATACTTTTCTGCAACAAAATTTTGTTTATGTTATTTTTTTTTTAATAATCATATTATTTCAATTTATACTTTCTATTAATAATTTATATTTTGAATATTATTAATAAAAGAAAATTAGAAATCATACATAATATAGATATAAATTAATAAAAATTCTAATTTTTATTATATTAAGATTAATATTTTAAAATATAATATCATTATTGTCTTTCTTAAATTATTAAAATGCCCGTTTCAAAAGACTCAACTGTTTTGAAAAATAAAAATTTACATAAACGAAAATCAGCATTAGTTGATGACTTGAAGACATGTGATGATAATGAAAAAAAGCCAAAGGATCCTAACAAAAAAAGTCTTGAAAACTTAAAATCAATGTATAATTCAGTTAGTAAAATGAAACCTTCTCATGGTAGTGGTGTTCCAGGAAAAACAAATAAAATTTCAAATGATATGAATATTAAGTCACAAGGTACCAATAGATCAGAAGCTGTCAAGATAAATGATCAATCTGCTACTAAGCCTAAAAAAAAAGGAATATCAAAAAATGTAAAATGTGTCGTGGTTGATTCTAAAAAAGTTAAGAAAGAATTTCTTAAAAATGAAGATGAAGAATATGAAGGTATAAATGAGGGTACAAAGGATAACTTAGATATTGATTCAAACATTGAACAATTACCTGATATGACAAAAACATATTACATAACAACTGATTCTAAAAAAGATGTTAGAAAAAAATTTTGTGAACAACTATTAGAAATAAAAAATATTAAAAAAGTTGTAGCTAATAAAGAATTTAAAAATCCAAAATATAAACCTATGGATTTACCAGCTACTGCTTTTGCTAAAAATACAAATCTCAATAGATATAGTGATGTAAAATGTATTGGTAAGATTTTTATTTTTTTTATAATATTTTAAAATAATATATATTTTTAAAGATAAAACAAGAGTAAAATTAAATAGAAATATACCTGGATTAAAAGGAAAAAAAACATCTAGAAATTCTTCTAATGAGGATAATAATAAAAGTTCATCTAATGATAATGATTATATACATGCAAATTATGTTAAAGTTCCAAATTCTGATTTTACATATATTTGCTGTCAAGGTCCATTAGAAAATACTTTAGAAGATCATTGGTTAATGTGTTGGCAGGAGAATGTAAAAGTTATTGTTATGTTGTGTGAGGTAATTGAAGATAACGAAGAAAAATGTCATAAATATTGGCCTGATTTAATGACTAAAAAAGCTTATGGAGGAATTATTGTTGTTAATGAAAAAGAAGACACTAACAAATATGTAAATGTAGTAATAAGAACTTTTAGGATTCAATTAGGTGAAAAAAAAAGAACAATAATTCAATATCATATGAGATCATGGCCTGATCGTTTAATACCAACAGGTACACCTATTATATGTTGTATTCAACGTGAAGTTCAACTTGTCAGTGGTCTAAATCCTATTGTAGTTCATTGTAGTGCAGGAATTGGAAGGACAGGAACATTTATGGGTATTCATTATTTAAGTGAAAGATTTAAAGTAAGTCCAGGTGGTAGCACAAATGTAATGGAAGCTTTAAAAGAATTAAGAGAACAACGTCTTCAATCTGTTCAATCAACCATTCAATTTGGTTACCTTCACATATGCCTTTTACAATATTTTTGTGAAGAAAATATTTTTGAACATTCAGATAGTGTTAAAGAATTTATTTCAAAAAGTGTTGATCTTGTACATGAATATGCCTTACGTCTTGCTAAAAAAAATAAAGAAAAAGAAGTCTAAATGAGAAATAAAGAATCTAAGCATTAACTTTTATCTATTTTTGTGTAAACTAATAACTATATAATTAATAATGCGTAAAATCAAACATTAATAATACATAGATGATTAAACAAAATTTCATATTATCAAATATTTTTTATGAATAAAAAGTAATTTACATAAATACTCCTACTTTTAATTATTTCATATCATAGATTTAAATTAAAAAAGGGACTATTTATTATTTACCATGAAAATTTTCTCTTTAAATTTAACAAATAAACATTTTTTTTTACAAATTTCAAAAAAAAATAGTTCATTTTTTAAAAATAAATCTAAAACTGTGGAATAGTTTTTAAAAGAAAGATTTCTAAAGTTTAGCCTCATTTATAAAAGATCACAAAACTTCAAAATATAATAATAAACAGAACTAGAAGAAATTAACAAACATATTAATAATTCCAGTAGTTGAATCTATAGAGATGTAGAAATTTATCACAAAATTATATACTTAAAAATATTGAAAAAAATATATGTATATCTCTAATTAAAAAAAAGTAACTCGTATATTTTAAAACAAAAAATTATTACTATAAATAAACAAATAAAAAAAAAATTTTTACATAATTATTAAAATAAAGTAAATAACAATTTGTAATTGGTGTAATGATAAGGCAGAAATATCATTGATAGCAAGATTGAAATGTTTTGTATAAAAGCAATAAACAAGTATTTCCCCTTTATTCTCTCTCTTTTTTTTTCATATTTAGAAAGATTGAATTCCAGTAGAATAGTTACATCACCTTTAAAATAAACATTTTTTTAATTGTGAAACCTTTAATTTTAACATTTTACTTCAAATTTTTATTTATATCGTTATGTTTTTTTTTCCTCTCTGACTTTCCTTGCTTATTTCTTTTTTTCTTATCACTGTTTTCTACAACTTCATCATCAGAAATAAAGTCTTCCAAATCATTCTTTTTCTTTTTCTTACCGTTTTCATTTTTATTTATGTTTTTTTTCTTATCATCATTAGTTAAAATTTTTAAAGCATCCTTATTCATATTAAGAAATTCATTGCGAAGAATTTTTAACCTACTTTGTTTTTCAATATTCTGTTCTTCTAAAACTTTCAACTGAACCAATTTTTCTTCTTCCAATTTTAATATAACTTCTTTCTGTTTGTTTTTACTCTCTTCTTTATTTTTTTCAGCTTCAAGAATTTTAGGTCTTAATAAATTAGCCTTTTTTAAAAAGTTGTCACAAATTAAAATTTCTTCAGTTATTTGTTCAATATTTAAATATTTCCATTTAATTTTAATTCCATTATCACTATTTAATGATTTGTTAATATTAATGAAATAATTCTTAGCTTTATTGAAATAAGCAATAGCATTATCTATCTCAGTCAAAGAATTATTAGATGATTCCAAAATATTCAAACCAACTTTTGTACAAATTTTTGCTAAATTATATATAGCATATAAATTAAATGGATCAATATTAACAGCTTTATTTACATAATTCATAGCATTAATGTATTCTTTTTTTTTCCAATAATTATAACCTAAAGCTATCAAAGTTTCTGTATCTTCATCTAATCCAAATTTATCAATAGCAGCTTTATATAATTGAATTGAATTAAGGTAATTTTTAAGCATACCATAAACATATGCCAAATTTAACCAAGGTCCTTTATTATTAAGTAAATTTTCACGAACAATAGCAAAACACTCTCTGGCTTTTTCATAATCACCAATAAATGTTAACAAAACACCAATTCCATTACCAGCATAAATATTCATAGGATGGTATCGTAAAACTTTTGAAAACATTTCAAATGCTCTTGAAATATGATCATCATCTTTATTTTTATTTCTATTTGGTTTATAAAGTTGATCTAACCAAATTGTACCAAGACCAAGGTAAGCATAAGCATTCGTTCTTTGATTAGGTAATTTAATAATTGTTTCAAAACTTTTCTGAGCTTCTAAATAATTTTTTCTATTTAAATAAAAATATCCTAATGCTGATAAAGCTAATACATTATTAGGATCATCAGAAAGTATATTTTGATAATAACTAATAGCTTCATTATAGTTTGTACGTTTTTCAGCAATCTTTCCAAGTCTTAAAATTGCTTCTTTGTAATTTGGTTTCCACTTTAACAAAATTTCATATAATTCAATTGCATCATCCATAAATCCTAATTCTTCTTTTGCTCTGGCTAAATTAAATGTCAAAGTTAATTCAAGAGATTCAGCATAAAATTGATTTTTTGATCGTATTTTTTCAATTCTTGCAAAACATTCAGAAAAAGCAGTACTGGCTTGAAGATACATTCCATTCATATATAAATAAACTCCATAATTATTAACCAACTCAATTGGACATAAATCATTTTTTAAATCCTTATATATATTAATTAATCGAGAAGTTTCCTTTAATGAAATACTAATATTTGTCTTTTCCATGAATCTTGAATACTCATTGATTAATAAAGGATCGTCTTGATTTTCACCAACTAACAATTCAGAGAAATACTTTTTAATGGAACACATTCTTGTATAATTTTTTTCTGTATCAACATTTGATGATCTCATATACATCATTATTAAAGCCTTTTTAACTTCTATATTATTTGGAGATAAAGCTAAAAACATTTCAAAATATTCTATTGCTTTTTCAAATTTTCTTTTTTTTGCATATAATTGTCCAAGTCCAAAAAGAGGATTTAAAAAATTAGATCCACAAAGGTCGATAGCAATTGCGTAATGATAAATAGCTAAATCAATTTCACCTTTTTGATGAAGATTTCTACCAAAAAAATAATGACTTCTTCCTTTCATTAATTTAGATTCACTTAATTGTAAAGCAATTTTAGAATATTTCTCACTTTTTTCATATTCTCCTTTTAAAAAAAGAAAATCAGATAATTCTAAAGCTGTAGAAATATTATTTGTATCCAATTTCCATGATTTAATTAATTTAGTTGCACCAGCAGTTGTAGATTTTAAGGTATTATTAGCAAAATCAAGTATGGCTAAAGCTGTCAAAGCATAACTATTATCTTTTTCAAGTTCTAAAACTCTTTCAAAAGCAACTTTAGCTTTTTCAATATATCCTAATTTTAAAAGACAATAACCAATTCCAAGGCGAACATAAGGTGGAGATTTTGGATAAATTTTAAGTGCTTTCTTAAAATATTTAAGAGATTTAAAATATTCTTTTTTATTATACAAAATACAAGCATATCCTATAAGTGCAGGAATATTTCTTTCATTTGTATTAGTAATAAATTTAAATTGTGCCTCAGCATGTTCTAATTTTTGTCCCTCATACAAAAGATAAAATGCTCTTTGAAGAATATGACTTTCGTGATATCTAAAAATTTTATCTCCCTGATCTAAATATTCTAAAGCTTTTGAAAAATGATGGTTTCTTACTAATTTATCAGTTTCTTTCCAACAACACATTATTTCATATGAAACTAAAGCATCATATAACTTTAAAATATGATAGTTTTCATCTATATGACTTTGTCGTATTTCTATAGCTTTAAGAATAATCTTATAAAAGTCAGAAATTTTATTTTGACGATAGTAAGCTAATGCAAATGTCCTCCATACATCAGATTTACAGCATTCTCCTGATAATTCTGATATTACAGTATCTACCTCAGGTAGTTTTGAATTAGAATACATAATAGCTTCCTAAAGTATAGGATAAAATAAATATAGTTTAAGTAAAATTAAGATCAACTTACACCTCCAAAACGTTTAGGAATTGCTAAATTATCCTCATTATCAACAGGAAATTTCATATTTTTTACCGAATAAGACTTGTTATTAGTATAACCAATAAAAAAAATGTTGAAATACCAAAATGATAACCAATGTAATAAATGATACTTTGGTACGAAAAGTATTAATAGGTCTTTATTATTTTATAAAAATAATATTCCATTTGGAATAAAATCTCCCCAAAATTCATTTTGATAAAAAAAGAAAAAACCACGTCTTGTGACGAAATTTCTTTTGTATCAAAAAGTCCAA
The DNA here is from genome assembly GCF_001040885.1 of Strongyloides ratti. Classification (NCBI taxonomy): domain Eukaryota; kingdom Metazoa; phylum Nematoda; class Chromadorea; order Rhabditida; family Strongyloididae; genus Strongyloides; species Strongyloides ratti. The sequence continues at coordinate 1,348,421 of NC_037307.1, forward strand.
AGTTACCAAGTTAGTAAAATTTGTTGAAGAATACTTAAAAGAAATCAAAAGATAATTACATAAAAAGAAAATAATCAAATAGAACTTAGATAATACTTAGTAATTACTTATAAAAAAATTAGAAAAATATTAATATACTGATTATTAATTACATTTGATTTGTATAATATTATACAAGTCCAACCCTGATAAAAATCATACGGTATTTTTACTTTGTTTGGAGAAGTTTAAATCTATTTAATCAAGATAAGAAAGGTAGTATTTCAATAATTTATTATTTGACCATTAAATTTAACGAAATTCTGGGTACAATTACAAAAAAGAATTTACTTACAAAAAATTAACTATGTATCCAATGCTAAATTTATCCAAGTTTTAGCTATATTTGAAATATCCCGATAGGCTGAATGATATGGTAAAAGTTGCTCAACTTTAGATATATATTTACAAAGAAAAGTATTTCTATTTCTTTCATTAAAATGAGGATTTATTATTGCACATATTTCTTTTGGATATTCTATAGGAATGAGTAAATGTAGTGGAGGAATACAAATCTAATTAAATAAAAATTAAATTTTTTTTAAAATAACTTACTTTGTCAAAATTAATAATTACACTTATTTCACGACAATGTTCTGAAATTGGAATATTTTCTGGATCAAATTTAAAATTACCAGGACAAGATATGAGATCTTTTGTTATTGCTTCAGACAACACTAAATATTTCTCATTTGCCGTTAAAATAATCAAATGTTCTTTACCATCTTTTCCTGTTATCAGCTTGGTTCTTTCATCTATCATTTTTGTAACCTCATAAAGACGATTTTCTATACTTATTTTGTCAACCTCTACGACTTTTTCTTTTCCTTCAAATGTCTCACCGGAAACTTCTTCTTCTTCAATTTTTTCATTTCTTAAATAATATGGTGTAGGATTGGTATCATTTTCTGGACGAGTGTACTTTATATAATCTGGCTCACTAAAAAAAAAGAATATTACTATTTAGATAACAACAAAAAAAATACCCTAATCTCTCTTTAATAACCTGGAACGGATCATAATGTGGTATTTGAAAATCTTTGTAATTATCACCAGACTTAACAATACTATCAAAAGCATCTATAACAGATTTACACAAATCTTCATCCTTTATCTTAGAATCAGTGACATTAATAAATTTAGTTATTAGCTTTAATGGTGCTTTATCTTCAGAATAAATAATTCTTTCTAACTTCTCAATTTTTTCTTTAGCATCTGTTATCTTTCCATCCATTTGTTGTCTTTCAAGAATTAACTTTATTTTTTGTTCATTTTCTTTTAATTTTTTTATTGCTTTTTCATATTCTGAATTACCATGATCTTTTCTTGTTGTTTCATTATAAAATTGATTGTCTTGTGATGTCATTGGAAATTGAACTGATTCTAGTTGATTAGACATTTCTCGAACATTTTTTGTTCCATCATCTAAATTTGTACCATAAGGAGGACAGGCTATAGATTGTTGATAGTCATTCAAGTTATTTTGAAGATTTTTAGCCATACTTAATTTACGTTTCTCTTCCTCTGACAAATTATCTAATATTTCACGTTTAATTTCTAAAATTGGACGTCCTTGTATATCTGTTCGCTTTTGATTACCATAATATATTGTAGGTGGTAATGGGTACTGATGACTCATCTGTCTAAAATGATTCATTTTTAAAAATATTTTTAGAAACATACTCATATCTCTGATTACCAATTCTTTGTCCATGTAGATGTTGAAAATGTTGTGCCATTACTTTTCCATCAAATGATCTTTCTTGTTGTTGGAAAGCAATATGTCTATTAGGATCTAAATGTAAATTTTGTCCACCAGGAAAATTTCTATCATTCATTCCAGGAACAAAATTTGTTCCACGAAATTGAGAAGCTTGGAATTGTTGATCATCTTTTACTGGAAATTGATGGCCAATTGAACGATCATGAAATCTTGGAATCTGCTGTTGAAAGACATTGCTTTGTGGTTGGTAAGCATTATTTGGAGGTAAATTTTGTGACTGAGGTAAATGTTGACCACCATACTGAGGGCCAACATTATACTGGTGAAAATGATGTTGTTGTTGTTGTTGTTGTTGTGCTGAAAACTGATGATTTGGTGGATATTGATGAGGGTAGTATTGTTGAGGAAGACCATGAACAGGTGGTGGTACATTTTGACGTAAAAAATTTTGCCCATCGTTAGAACCTTGCCCACTTACTTGACGTGGCATTTGCCCTTGAGGATTTGGTGGATTCATAATTTATTTTAATTTGAAAGCAAAGTATACGATATTTACATAAAATTAAAAAAAAAAGATTTAAATATTAAGTTATTGTCTTCTTTTTTACTATTTATTTAGAATTTTCCAGTAGTTAATGAATTCCTGCAATATTAATATCTTGAAATTATCTATAATTAAAATTCGTTACTGTGTGATTTTTTAAAATAATTCATAATATTGGAATTGTTAAAGATAGAAATAATATTTTTTTCGGAATAAAAAATTTTTATACATGTTTTAATTATATAAAATTCTACTATGAAAGTTACACTTTAAAGAGAAATCTTATATAAATTTAGAAGCTGCTAAATCCTCTTATATACTATCTTTACAAACTAATTATATTATTATAATATGAAAAAAAATTTTAAGAAGTTTAAAATAATCAAATTGATAAAATACCAACTACATATTATACTTTTAGAAAAATTAATAAAAGTAAACTTTTTTTTATAATTAAAAGTATAAAAAAAATTGAAAAAAAAATATATTGTATAAACTTTTTTATCAAAGTATTTATGTATTAAAAAGATAAAAAAAAAAAAAGTGGTGTTTGACATTTTAAAGTTCTACAATAATACAAGAAGTAAAGTTTAGATAATTTAAATTGGTATGTATAATGTAACATTAATAAAAGTGCATTAATTTATTATAATTAGAAACAAAAATTAGTTAAAATTAACTAAACTGGTTAATACATTATAAAACATTCACTTAGAAGAAATATTATACTAAAAATAATTTTTAGTATCACCAAAAAGAAAAATTAATAAATAAAATAAAAAATTTTTAAAGTTTATGAAAAGAACTAATTTTCTAGAAATATAACTGTTTTTTAACTAATTATATTTTTATATAAAAATCACTACTATAATAATTCTAATTATTTGATAATGAACTTCAATTCCAAAAAAAATAATATAACAAAAGTATTATGAAACAACTTTTTTTTTAAAAATAATTTGGTAAAACGATGAAAAAAAAAGTTTGTAGTAAAAATAGAAAAAGTACCATGATTATAGTCACAAATAAAAAAAAAAGGTTTAAAATTAATGATTTTTATACGTCATCACATATCGATGTTTCATAAATGACTAACTTATGCTATATATTTTTTACTGTAATTCTATTATGATGTATTTTTAAATTTAAAAAAGTTTTTACTATTGGTATGGTAGAGGTTTATTATCTTATTTGTTATCAGTATTTTTTTTTCTTTTTTATTCCAATTAATTTAAAGCTTAAAAGATAGATAGATTATAGATAAAAGTTAGTGTTTTTTAAACAAATTAATGAAAAAGTAATTATTCTAACAAGTTTTATTTTTGTACCTTTTTTACTATTACAATTATTATGAAATAAGTAACATCTAGTAATATTTAATGTTATTTCTAATCACCTAACTTAATTAAACTAAAATAATGTCCATTCATTTTTTTTTGCATTTTCAATACTTGGTTTTATTAGTTTTTGATATATTTCATCTCCAAAATGTTTTACTGGATCAAAAGATTGGTATATCATTGTATCCCAGATACCTGTATATAAAGCTGCCTTTGATAACATTACAACAGCTTCATAAAGTTCAAGTTGTATTGCTTTTTCAATTTTATCTATCCATTTACATCCTTCAATTTCAGCTAAGTAAATAGAAAGTTTATGACAAAGTGATGTAACTTTATATTTCACTGAAATTTTTGCAATCCTTGTAAAAGAATTTCCTATAGAACGAGTTGGTGAATATATATAATAAAGCATTTCTTTGAAATCCTCACAAGATGGTTCATCAATCTTTAATACAACAATGTCTTGTTCATTTATCTTATCCTTCAACATTTCTCGAATGATAGTAGAATTTTGTGAAATAAAATTTTTATATAAAAAAAGACAAGATCCATCATTAAATTCAAGTTTTAAATCTCCATACTTAAAATCAGGTAGTTCTTCTATAGTTTTATAAATTATTTCAATATTTAGATGCAAATTTCTACTAAAAATCAAATTTTGACAAAATTCCATCAAGAATGGTTCACATCCTGTTCCAACAAGACACATACATGTATGATCTTTATAGATACTTCCATCACTATTGAATGATCTAACTTTAATTAAAATTTTATTAACAATTTCATAATTTGATATTTTTGATGATCCTGTTAAAATCATTCCATCATTACCATTATCACATTTTTGATATTTTATTGTAAAAATAAAATCAAGTGTGTCAAATGATATGGAGTCTCCTAACATCTTGGCACAATTTTCTGTTAGTATAAGATCACCATCTTTAATTTTTATTTCTACTCCTGGTAGAAGATGTGTCTCAAGGTATAGATCATCTACATTATCACTTAATGTATTAGTAGTATGGATTTCTGACGTAATCATTTCTTTTTAAATTTTTTTTTTAAACCAACAATACAAAAGAAAATAATTTTTTTTTGATTTTTTTCTATATTTATATATAAATTCCATCTCAATATTCACATTTTGTGATATCAATGAGAAATATATTCTGTTTAAAACTATATACATATTTTTTTAAGGTGATCTACCTTGTTCCAATTTCCCTTATCAAACTTTAAACCATATCTTTTAATATATAATTGTAAACTTTTTCTGTAAAAAAAAATTTTTTTTTATAAATATTGTTTATTTATAAAAAGTGTGATAAATATGATAACGATACAAAAGTTTTTTAAATCTTAGAAAAATATATCTATATTGTCATTTTTAAATTTATGTATTTTTGATTTCTTGTGATTTATTAATGAATAACAAAAATTGCCTTATCCAAAAAAAAAATATTTATTTTATCGGAATTTTATATCATAAATTTACTTTTTTAGTTTTTATCAATTCATTATTATTTATAGTATTATTTTAACATTATGGATCTTAATAACATTTTGTGTTATAATTGTGCTGGAGCATACACTTTAGAAAACAAATTTTTTGTTTTTTTAACTTGTGGTGAAGTTTTCTGTTATAATTGTTGTAAAATAGGTATATATTTTTTATCGTTTAAATATTTTTCAGATAAAAATAATGTTCCATCAGATTTAAATTCCTGTCCTAAATGTAGAAAAGCTAATATAAAAGTTGTAGATTTAAATAAAAAAGTTTCTGGTGAATTTAGTAATATTTTTTCTGATTCTAAAAAAATTTTTAATTCAATACATATGGAACTTACTGAGAATGCAAAGTTTAGAGAAGTACAGTTAGAAGTCATTACAAAAGCTGTAAAATTAAAGGTTTGTTTTATTTAGTATGTAATAAAATATAATGTTTTTAGAAAGAAAAATTTCTTAAAATGAATAAAATGGCTGGGGATGCTGATAAGGAACTTAAAAAATTAAAATCTCAAGCAAAATTTATTAACAATAAAGAAAAAGAAATGAAACAAGAGTTAGAAAATTTATATGGAAAATACAAAGAATTAAAAGATAAGATATATATGTAGAATTGTGATTATATTTTATTATAATATAAGTAAAAAGTTATTAACACTTATTTTAATATACCCAGTTTTGATAGAACCATTTTTTCATTGAATACAATTATAATAGATAAATTTTTGTTAATATTTCAAATAAAAATTTTATTCAAGAGATTTTGGTTCTGATAGAAAAAATTTAAATAAAGTTAATAACTTTCTTTAAAATAAAGATTCTAACAATCTAATTGTACAGAAAGATAGAAAAAAATTTGGACCACATGATATTAGAAAGTCACAAATAAATCTTAAGTTTGAGAGAAGATATGAAGATTTCAAAAATTTAATGTATCCAATAAATGTTTCCTACTTCAATAATAAAAAAATCAAATTTTATTTTTAAAAATCTAAATAATTTTAGAAAATAATAATATTAAAACTTTAATTTAAAACTCATTTTAAGAAATAATACATTAATCATTTCTAAAAAAAAAATTCTCCATAGACAAAAATTTTGAAGCATCTAAATTTGGAAAGAAATACAATAAAATAAATTTATATTTGTAATATAAAAGTTGTTTATTACAATATTGTAAATTATAATTCAATAAATTGTTCTTATCATATACTTTTTGAATGATACAATATGCCTGTACATTATTATTTCAAATATTCAAAAGACAAAACTTAAAAAAAATATTTAATCAAATAAATTTTTTCATGTTTTATTATATATATATATATATTTACTTTGTCAGGCATTAAAAAATTTAGCATTTTCTATTTTTATTCAATATTTAAAGATGCAATTAAATATTTGGGGTATTCCTCTAACAATATTGTCCTATCTTTTTAAGTACATTTATAAATTTACTATGTAATTATTATTGTTTAGTTTTTAGATAGATCTATTAAATATAAAATGATATAAAAGTTACAAAATAAGAAAGATAGTTTATTATATAATTAAAATGAAATCTTTAATCATCCTTATTCCTATTGCAATTGTTTTTTTATTTGTTAATCAAGGATTTTCTAAAACTACAGAGACAAGCAAAATTGTTTGGAAACGAGTAAATCCAAGAAATAGTACTCTTATGACATTAGGAAAAGAAGCTGTTGCAAAATACGAGAAAGAAAAAAATGAACAACTTAAATTTATAAACAATATTGAAGCTAGACAAAGTAGCGAGAATGGTAATCATCACTTGCTCAAGATTAAAACATACTTTAAAAAATGTAAACCAAATGTTTCATGCCAAAAAATGCTTTATGCTAATGTTTCTGGTGATCCAAATAATAAATCACAATTACAAATAGATGTTAGTAGTGAAAATATTGTAGACAAAATCATACGAGGAAATTAAAGACAATTTTAAAAAAATATACTTTAATTGTAAATCATATGCTTCATAGATTTTTCGCCTACTAAATTAAATTTATCTCATAAATGTTCAAAAAAATAAACAAATAATTAAAATTTTTAAAAATAATTTTTTGTACAATCCAATTTAAGCTATAAAAACAACAGATATATTCACACTGTTTATTAAAACTCCTTTCAAATCTTTTCTATCTACATATGTGTACATCTACAATTCTATTTTGATCTTTTTAAGAAAAAGTCTAAAGTTCAATTAAACAGAAATAATTTTCTTCTAATAAGATAAAAAGTATAAACTCCTTATTTCTTATTTTGTTAAAAAAACTAATTTTTATTTATGTTAAAATATTTCAAAAAAATTATAAAATTATAAAATTTTATGTGTTTTGTTGTAAGAACTTTGATCAATATTATTGAAATACATCTACATTTTCAAAATAAAAGTTCAATAAATTGTAAAATTAAATCAGTTTTATATTTTAACTTTATGTAGATTAAAAAAATGGGCAAACTAATAATTTTTGGTGAGATAGTAACTATTGAAAATGCTAAAACATTGTTGAATCAAATTTTATTAGAAGAAGGAATTCAACAAGCTATATATACATATAAAGATGTTATTAGAAAAAAGAAAAAGTAAGTTATATTTTTCATCACTTTTATTAATTTGTTTGCAGAAAAATTTGTTCAACTCTTAAAGTTACTTTACTTTCTAATGGTAAGAAGTACTTGTCTAAACATACTTCTATTTCAAAAGAATCAGGATCAATTGCGTGTGCTTATAAAATTCTTCAACAAATAGCTAATGATGATAAGTATATTGATTACATAAAAGAAAATACATCTGAAACAAAAAATGAAAAAAATATGATAAAAGAACGGATGATTAAGGTTCCTGATGATTTTGAATTGTATGAAGATATTAAAGCTTTTTACAATTTTATAAATGTTACAGTTCCAGATCTTGAAGATAATTGTAAAAAACCAATAACAATTAATTTTCCATCAACATTAAATTTTAATAATAATATAGAAAACATTTGTACTGATAATAATAATAATAATATCATTTCTAATGTATGGTTTCCTCCAATAAGTAAATATAATTGTTGGTTGAATTGTCCTTTGACACAAAAACATAAATGGTGGAATAAAGAAATAGAGGAAATATCTCAAATATTATTTAATATTGAAACTAAAAAAAAAGAAAATATTAAAATGAAACAAATCCGTCAAAAGTTACCAGTCTATATAAAAAGAACTACAATAATAGAAGCATCTGAATGTTGTCAGGTTTTGTTAATTAAATCAAGTACAGGATCTGGTAAAAGTACACAAATTCCTCAGATTTTTCTTGAACATTATATTTCAACATATCGTGGTGGTGAATTTAATTGTATTATAACTCAACCACGTAGATTGTCAGCAATAAGTTTAGCAAAAAGAGTTGCAGAAGAGAGAGGTGAAACTTTAGGGAAATCTGTTGGGTATTGTGTTCGATTTGACAAAGTTGATCCACAACCTTTTGGTTCAATACTCTTTGGAACTATTGGTTCAATTCTTAGAAAATTTTCATCAGGTTTTAGAGGTATATCTCATATAATTGTTGATGAAGTTCATGAAAGATCTCTTGAGACTGACTTTTTGTTGATAATTATTAAAAAAATTATACAAAAATATAAAAAATTACGAATTATTTTGATGTCTGCTACTATTGACACTGAACAATTTGAAAAATTTTTTGATGGTATAAAAATTATTGAGATTCCAGTAAATTTATATGAAGTAAAAGAGTTATATCTTGATGAATTTATTCAATATTATAAATATATTCCTCCATATGTAGATATATCTAACGTTTTTTATAAAAATTCAAATATATGGAATTCTAATAACTCTTTTCATGACAATACTGTATCTCCAGTAGCAAAATATATTGCAAATAAAATTGAAATGAGTGAAGAATTTCCATATGATATTATTGTTATGATGATAAAAGAAAGTGTTAAAACTATTCTTGAGACTGATGATTATGGATCAATTTTAGTTTTTGTTCCTGGATGGAATGAAATTATTAAATGTATAGATATACTTAAAAATAGTAAAGAAAGTAATATGTATTGGTGTCTTCCATTGCATTCAAACTTAACTACAAATGAACAAAATCTTGTTTTTCAAACACCTCCAGATGGGCAAATTAAAGTTATCATATCTACAAATATTGCAGAAAGTTCAATTACTATTGATGATGTTTTATATGTAATTGATTCATGTAAGCAAAAAATACAAACACAATGTCAAAATATTAGCACTCTATTTTTTAATGTAGAATGGACGTCAAAAAATTCAATGGAACAACGTAAAGGACGTGCTGGAAGGATTAGACCAGGATATTGTTATCGTCTTCTTACAAAAAAATTTTGGAATTCTTTGCAACAACAAAATGATCCTGAAATTAAAACTCGTTCACTTCAGTCAACAATATTAAATATCAAAGCATTTGGACTTGGAAATTCAAAAGAATTTCTTTCTTCTGGTATAGAAAAAATAGATGATGCAAATATTATTGAATCTGAAAACTATTTAAAACAACTTTCTGCTTTAGATAAGAATTCTTGTTTAACTTATATTGGTAAAGTTATGCAACGCCTTCCTTTTGAACCAGATACAGCAAAATGTATAATTATGGCAACTTTATTTAATGTAATTGATTCAATTTCAATAATATCAGCAATTCGTGGATCCTACAATTCATTATATACAAATTCCTGTAAACCAAAAATGGTATCTAATTTTATTTTAAAATTTTGTGGAAATTTTATGAGTGATCATTTATTAGCGTCAATGATATTTAAAAAAGTTATTAATTCAAAGGATGAAGCTGATAATAACATAAACATATATGAATACATTAAATTAACAACTATAAATAATATTGAAAAAGTAAGAAGTCAACTTTCAAGTATTCTTGAACAATATTTCATAGAATATTCTTTTACTGATTATAGAACAATGAAAAATGAAATTTCTTGTCCATCCATACATGTAATTATGTCAATTCTTGTCAGCACACTCTATCCAAATATTGCCTATCAAAATGAGAAATATACATTTGAAAGTATGGATAAATGTAAATTAAGAAATGATAAGTTTTCTATCTTATCATTGAATATAAATAATTTTAATAAAATATCTCCATTTATTTTATACAGTCAAAAAATAATAAACAAAAGTTCTACAATGAAAGAATGTTCTTCTATCTCTCCACTTCATATTTTGTTGTTTGGATCATCAAAAGTCACCTATAACGGTGGAAGAAATATAATGTTAGATGATTATTACTTATTTGATATTAATCCTAAATTTGCTCATATGGTTCTTTATCTTAAAATTATCATCAATGATTTATTAAATTCTTATTGTGTTAAAAAAAAATTAAATGAAAAAGAAAAGGCTGTCAAGAATTTTGTAAGAAATTTAATTGAAAGAATAACGACAATGGCATACAACACAAATGATAGATATTTTGAGAAAGTTATTTTAAAAAATCCAACTAAAGTTAATTTTAAAAAAATTGGTGGAGCAACCAATTGGTGCTAAATTATATAATTATTTTTTATTTTATTAATAAAATTAGCAAATTTATCATCAAGTTTTTTTAGTTTTAGGAGTTTATTTTTATAGAAAAGTATTAAACTTATTAATTGTAATAAAATATTGAACACTCATTGATTAGTACTTTTTGTAATATAATTAATTATAATTTTTTCAAGAACATTAGTTTTTAAACTAAACTATGCATTATGATTTCTCTTATTGTTGTATATTAAATAAAACAAATATTCTCTATTGTAAAATGAATTTTAACATGAATCCTCAAAAATATAGTATGATAAACTATATACTACACTAATGACGTTTCAATGTAAAAAAATATCTTCATAATTAAAAAGTTTTAGTAATTTAGTTTTATTACTATTGTAAAAACAAAATATAACAAACAAAGTTAAAAAAAAAAATCTAAATGATAAGATAGAAAAGGTTAGCATAACATTAGAATATAAAATAACTTAGAAAGAACAACTTTTACAACGCCTTGAAACTTTTGATATACTTGAATTTACTTTTTGCTCAACTGATCTTTCCCTAATGTATTTTTTTTTAATTTTATAACACTTTAATAAGAAGTCTTGTTCAACCTCACGTAAAGCGGCCCACTTTTCAAATGGAACTTTCGAATAAACGAAAGATTTTAAAAAGTTTCTACTTTGATCAACGTTAAAATGGGGAAAAACATTTGTCATTGAATGACCATCTATCAATTTTTTTAGCAACATTGGTTTCATTAATATTTTTCGAATAAATTCCAACATAAATAAACCACAATCATATCCATTTTGTTGAAGGTATGGATTCTTTATTTTAGCAAATCTTATTCTATTTGCATCAAATAACCATTTATCATTGAGTAACTTTTTATTTAAAATATTATAACAAGCTTCAATATATTTTTTAAAAACTTTATAACAAAATTTTTTACCATAATTTTGATCACAGTGTAGAGAATCGTAGACAAGAATAGTAGAATAAATATCATCTACTTCCATAATATCATTATCTGTTTGAGTTTCTGTTATTAAACAATTTTCGGGTTCGTAAATAACTCCTGTTATCCAATGATCTTCAATATGTATAGGAATGATAAGAATATTAAAATCAAAAATTGAAAGACATTCAGAAGAAAAACGATACACTTTTTCACCAGCAATTCTTTGAACATTTTCATTCAATGGTTTCAAAAACTTTCTTTCATAATCAGGATCATTAGATGAGATAAAAGTAACTCCTCGAGTCAATCTTGTATATAAATAAGTATCGTAAATTTTAACACGTGGAAAATGTTTTTCTAGAGGATTACAAATTATATCACCCATACGTTTTCTCCACTCATTCAAGTAAGTATCAATGATATCACAATGAAGCCATTCTTTCTCAAATGTTGATTTAAATGACTCAACATTTACATCATATTTTCCATTCGTTTCCACGTTTTTTGATTCAAAAATTTTTCCTTTTATATCATTCGTCAAAGTTTTATAATTTTTTGAAGTTACATGGTTATCTTCTTTTAAAAATTCCTCAGAAACCCTTTTTTTTGATAATAAATAATTATTCAAAATTATTTCTGATTCTTCAATTGAATAAGCATCTTTTATAATAAAAATATAATTTGATCCATAATTCTTATTAGATGTACAACTGATAGCTTTTAATTTAAATGGTACAATACAATCTTGAAATACGGAAAAATTAATAATTTCAAGGTGTAATTGTGATGAAGTTCTAGTTTTTATACTAACCTTTTTTATACTATTTTCACAAAATTTATACAACCTTTTCTTGATTATTGAAATTGAATTTTGATCACAGTTTTCAATTGGTATCGGAAATGTTAAAACTATACTTTTGCAGGAACTGTCAAATAACTTGACATCTTCAGATGAAATCATATAAAAAACAGTTTTAAAAATATTTCTTGGTTGAAATTTTATAACTAAAGCTGCACCTTTATTTTCACTATTGTCAAGAAACTTAAGAAATAAAATAAAATTATTATAAATAAATCTTACCTGAATTTCAGTTATTTGATGATTTAATAAATGCCTTACAATAATTGATTCTAGCTTCAATGACATAGCAGAAAATAGAATTTTATCATCAAATAATAAAACTTCTGAGAATAAATTAATTTCTGCACCATTAGCAAAAATTTTTTTTATATTTATTACATCATAATCCAAATATTTCTCATTAGTATTAATAAGTTTTGTTATTTTTTTTTTTGTATTATAATCTTTTGGTTGTCTTTCTCTTCTACAACCTATCATTTCCCTTATTATTATCAAAAAAATATAAACAGTAATAGAAAATAAATAAAAAAGTTAATAAAAAAACAATGTATTAAAGTAATTTTTTATAATTACAAAACACCAACGTCTATTCCTGTCACGATCGTTTTAAATGTATCTGTCTTAAAGCTGTTTTTTTAGATTAAGTACTAATTACAGTTAAAATATTGTATTAGTATTAAACCATATTTGTATATTTGTGCAATCTGGTATTATTAAAAATCTTTAATTGTATGAAACTAAGAAAAAAAAAATTTTTTCCAAAAAATATAACATAATAAAATGGATTATTCTTATTTCGGCATAAAATATACATTAATTGTAGTTTGTGTACCTTTATTTGAATGCATATTTCTTCACTATATGCTATATAACTTTTATACATACAAATATTGGTTATATTTTTTGTGTTAATTTTCATTGGTTATCAGAATGTTTTTTCATTTAATAATAATAAAAATTTCATTTTCTTGATTTATCCTTTCTTTATGTAGAAATGTACAATTTTTTATAATTAATTTTCATTGTTTTTTCATTTCATAATTTTTAAAGATGATTCCAGATAAACAGAAGTACAAAAATATTTAAAAGTCATTACAGAATGAATACAATATTATATAAATTTTTTGTTGGTAGATAATTACATGTGTCTTTTAATGTCTAATTTAAAAAATTATAAGATAATGGATTTATATGATTATCCAATAATGTTAAATAAAGTAGCCATTGTATATATTAAAAAATAAAGATTAAAGAATATAAAATAAAGTACAAAAGAATGTCAAACTAAACTATGCATAAGATCTTTGATATCAAAGTATCTTAAAAATAGATTTTTATTAGATATATTTTTAGAATTTTGTCTCTCATGTTAAATAAAAAAAATTAAGGACTACAATGTCTTATACTTTTTGATAATTTTTATATTGGTATTTTTTTTTCTTTGATATGCTATAATATGAAAAGTATTTTTTGCCTCATAATAATTAAATATTTTATAACTTTAGTTTTAAAATTTGTAAATTTATTAGTAAAATTGTTCGTGAAATAATTCAAATTTTTAAAAAGAATAAAATGTAGTATTTTTTGAATAACATAATTATTGAGAAATCATTTTTTGATTCAAAATTTTTTTAGGAGTATATGAAACATTATATCATAATAAATCATTTACTTATACATAGGTTATTAAAATAAATGTTAGCAATATAACTTTTACAATTTACAGTAAATATATATTGCCGTAAAGATAAAGGCAAAATGAAATTACTATAACATTCGTTTGTGAAATCTACAAAATTTATACTTGACATTAATTTGAAATATCTTTATGACTACTAATATGTATAGACAGATAATGAACAAAAAATCAAAGTTAATATTAAGTTTTAAAATTAGTTTTTTAAAATATTTCTTGAACATGTGAAATTCATTTTATGTATCATTTGTTAACGCATTTTTAAAACTTTTTACTTTTTTTATCAAAATATTATCAATGTTAACTTTTACTTAATAATTGTATTTTAAAACCGAAATTTTTAAAATATTTTACTTGACATAAAAATTAATTTTTTTTTAACTTTAATCTTTATTCTAATACGTGATTTTTTTTATTTTAGCAGAAATATATCACAGGATAACTAAGTTTATCTTTAGACTAATTATTATAATTTTAATCATGGAAAAGTTAATTAATGAAATGGAAATATTAACTTGCAAAGTAAGATATTTTTTTTTAAAATAATTTCTAATCTTTTTAGGATTTAATTTTACGAAGATTTAGTATATTTGATGTAAATGTTTGTCAAAGTAAACTTACACATATACGTCCTAGTAATAATAAGAAAACATTTTGTTCATTATTATTTCATGAACCTGATAAAATTGATTTTGAAAAAAAAGTTATATTAGAACATGGAATTAGTGAAGGTTATTGTACTAGATTTGGTAACAAAAAACTTTTTTCATGTTTAAACGTGACAAATCCATTAAAATCAGATGATTATATTTGTTTAAAAATTAATGAAAAATTAGAAATGAAGAAACTTTATTTTCATACAAGGATGATGAAAATATCTGATTGGATTTTTGTCAGGCAGAATGTTTTTAAGAATCCAATTGTTTCTTTTAACTTTGTATTATCATTGAAATCGATTAATTTACTTCTTGGATCACAAGAAAAGTATCCTAAACATTTTTTGATACTTCGATGTTTGAAAATTGTTAAAAACAACGATAAACGTTTCTTTGAAGATTGTTATCCACCTTCTTTAAAACTTCATATCAATGGAGAAAATTTTACAGAGTTACTACCACGCAAAGTTTATCATAACGGTGATAACAAAGAATATCATTTACCAATACCAACAATATTAAACGAAGGATTATCAAAACTTCCAGGTATATATTCAGGTAATGAATTTATCAAAGTTGATTTATCATATTACAATAAAGAAAAAAGGAATGATATTTATATTTTTGGAATTTTTATGTCAACTGAAAAAAGTACCAAAGAAATGTATCATGAATTGATAAAAACAAAGAAGGTTACTGTACAAAAATTTGAAAAAGATCTACAAAATATTATGTCACCATCAGAAGATATTACTTTAAATAGTATTGTTGTTTCACTTAATTCTTCAATTACTTCTAGAAGAATAAAAGTTCCTTTTCGTGGAAGAAACTGCAATCATATCATTCCAGATGATCTTGAAGATTATATTAAAGTCAATTTTAATACTGAAAATTGGATATGTAAAATTTGTAAACATCCTTGCACACCAGATGATATTATGATTGATGAGTATGTTTTTTATCCTTTCTATTATTATATTTCTTTCAGATTTTATGAAGATATTCTTAATAAATATCCTAAAGTAAATCAAATTGAATTTTGTGGAGAATCAACATATAAATTATTTAATAACAATAGATTGTTAATTTCTAGTGACTCAATAAGTTCTGAAAATAAGAATTTAAACAGTACAAAAAATGTTTCATGTGGAAGAAATACTTTAAAAAGAAAAGTAGATGGAAGTATACAAGGTTTTACAAATGAAAATGGAAAAAGAGCCAAACATTTTGATAAAAATCATATTAGTGAATCTGTTGAAGGTTATATAAAATCTAATGATGTACCTCTTTTAAATTCTACTACATCTGTTAATCAAAATTCAGTCCTTAAAAAATTAGACAATAAACATAAGATCATGAAATCAGTTGTTACAGAACCTGTTTCTGGAGTAAATACAATGCCCATTCTAAAAAACAAAATGCCAAAAGCCGTTTTTAAGGATAATGGTACTCAAACGGCAAATAATTGTTGTTTACATCAATTTGATACGTGTACTAGAAATGATAAAAGGTCTTTTGATATCCTTAATGAACATATCAAATGTAATTGCCCAGTTTTCGGCGAACTTTTACAGGGAATCTTTGATAGAAATAAACTTATGGCAAACAATAACTTAAGACAGGGAGAATTTGTTCCTATTAAACCAGATTACATAAGTAACAATTTATGGGAATTTCTTAACAATACTACTCTTGCATCATTGTTTTTTGAGCAATAATTTCTCAATGAAACTTTTTCTATCAAACATTTAAGTATTACCTGGATATTAAAATCATATCAACTAAATATATAATTGTGTTTTATTATTTTAAAAACCTTTTAAATTTTTGTTTGTAATAAATTTTCACTTTAACTAATTTATTAATATTCAAATCTGAAATTTACAATATTTTTTGGCCAATTTGTGAATCTTTTAAAGCAATAAAAATTACTGCTATGATTTTTTTATATTCTAAACCACATTTTCAAGACAAATCGAATGAAACTAATATTATGATCATACGATAAGTTTCAGTCGAGATATTGAAAAGTGGAGAACAATGAATATTTTAGAAAAAATTTTTGCCCTTCATTATAACTTGCTTTAAAATAAAAATAAAAACAAGGAAGTTTTTGAAAATAGCCTCTGAAAATATTTCATATAGGGTCTACCTTTTAAACTTTTTTATATCTCCAACCAGTTGTGAGATATAGAAAATGATGACAAAAATTTAAGCGCGCAAAAATACCACACATTGTATCTCAGAAACCTTTGAAAATTAGAAAAATTTTTCAACGTAGACTATGTCTTAAAAGTTAAAAGAAACTCAACGCATCAAGTTTCATATTCATAGGAGCTCATTTGTTCGAGTTATAAGTTCATGCTTGAAAATTTTCCAAACAAAGTTTTTGGATCATATCTCAAGAATGGTTAGTCCTATAAATATGAGACTAGCTTTAATGAATTTCCCGTAAAAAACTGATCTAGAATCCTTAAATTAATTTTAACATTTTTGATCGATTCACAGAAGTCGTATTTTTGTTAAAAATATTCCCCACTTTCGCCTTCAAACTTTAGATGGCTATAACTTCTTAACCGTTAATTTGATTATAGTCATGATTATATGCAAAATTCATTATTTTGAAAGGGCTATCGAATGAGTATAGTGGCATTCTAAAATTCGTAAAAAAATGTTTTTTTTAGTGCACTATTTTTAAGGACCAAGTCGGAAGTTTAGAATATTTTTGAGTAACTTATGAATTCTGTCAAAATTCATAATATTTTTTAAAAAACTTATATATTTTGGATTAACTTTTCAAGAGAAATCGAATGAATCTAATCTTATGGTTATGCGATAAATTTCAGCCTAAATATTAAAAAGTCGAGAACAATGAATATTTAGAAAAAATTTCCGTCTTTCATTATATCTCGCTTCAAAATAAAGCTATGTAAGAGCAGTTTTTTGCAATCAGCTTCTGAACAAATTTCATATAGGGTCTACCTTCAAAACTTTTTTATAACTTCAACCATTCTTGAGATATAAAAAAATGATGACAAAAAATTGAGCGCGCAAAAATACAACTTATCATATCTTGAAAACTACTGAAAATTAGAAAACCTTTTCAACGTAGACTATGCTTCAAAAGTTTAGAGAACCCCAGCGCATCAAGTTTCATACTCATAGGAGCTCATTTGTTCAAGTTATAAGTTCATGCTTGAAAATTTTTCAAACAACGTTTTTTCATCATATCTCAAGAATGCTTAGACCTATGAAGATAAGACTAGTCTTAATGAATTTCCCATAAAAAACTGATCTAGAATCGTTAAATAAATTTTAATATTTTTGATTACATCACAGAAGTCGTATTTTTATTAAAAATATTCCCCACTTTCGCCTTCAAACTTTAGATGCCTGTAACTTCTGAACCGTTAATTTGATTATAGTCATGATTATATGCAAAATTCATTATTTTGAAAGGGCTATCGAATGAGTATAATGGCATTCTGAAATTCGAAAAAAATGTTTTTTTTAGTGCACTATTTTTAAGGACCAGGTCGGAAATTTAGAATATTTTTGAGTAACTTTTGAATTCTGTCAAAATTCACAATATTTTCGATAAAACTTATATATTATAAATAAATTTTTCAAGAGAAACCGAATGAAACTAATTTTATGATCATAAGATAAATTTCAGCCTAGATATTAAACAGTCGAGAACAATAAATATTTAGAAAAAATTTCCGCTCTTCATTATATCTCGCTTCAAAATAAAGTTATGTAAGAGCAGTTTTTTGCAATCAACTTCTGAACAAATTTCATTAAGGGTCTACCTTTAAAATTTTTCTATATCTCCAACCATTCTTGAGATATAAAAAAATGATGACAAAAATTTAAGCGCGCAAAAATACTACACATTGTATCTTAGAAACCGTTGAAAATTAGAAAAACTTTTCAACGCAGACTATGTCTTAAAAGTTAAAAGAAACTCAGCGCATCAAGTTTCATACTCATAGGAGCTCATTTGTTCAAGTTATAAGTTCATTCTTGAAAATTTTTCAAACAACGTTTTTTCATCATATCTCAAGAATGGTAAGTCCTATAAAGATAAGACTAACTTTAATGAGTTTCTCGTAAAAAATTGATTTATAATCATTAATTTAATTTTAACATTTTTGATTCTATCACATAAATCTTATTTTTATTAAAAATATTCTCCACTTTCGCCCTCGAACTTTAGATGGCTGTAACTTCTTATGCGTTAATTCTACTATATTCATGATTATATGCAAAATTTATTATTTTGAAAGGACTATCATATAAATAATGTTTTGTTTCAAAATTCTGAAAAAAATTATTTTGATAACGAAATACTGAAGACAACACATATATTTATTTTATATTGAATAAAATTTAGGCGGAAATTTTTAGAAAAGTTTTAAATATAAGGAAACTAAACAGGCAAAATAAAAGTATAAGAAATTTAATATTCAAATATTCCGATTACCAAGCACAAAAAAAAAACCTTGATGGAAGAAGGAAAATGAAATTTTTTTGTATTCAACATGGTAAAGCTTTAATACATCATTATCAATTTTTTTCAAGAATGATTTATTATATATATTTAATAAAGCTTTAAATAATTTAAAGATTTTTTACCAATTATTATATATATATTGTAATAATTAATTTTTTTTATGCTCTTTCTGTAACGTATTCATAGAAAAATATATAAATGTAATATAATATAACAAATATTTTTGTATAAATATGATAACATTTTTTTTATTATTCTATTTTTTTATATCACAAGATAAATATTAATATAAACTAAATTAGATAAAAAACTAAATAATCAAAGTTAATATTATAGCATTGATTTATAAAAAAATTATTTGAAAAAAATAACTATTCATTGATATGGCTCTAAAATTCATCTATTATAAACTGTTTTTTAAAATTATAATAATAATTGTTTTGAATATATAAAAAGTTATAACTTAAAATCAGATTTTATTTATTTTTGTTAATTTATAACATGCACTAAACAATCATTTTTGTGTTATAATCTGATTAAAAAAAATTATATTTAACTTTTTTAACTGAGACAAAATAATTTTAAAGAAAAATTTATTATACAAAAATTTTTATATTACTTTTTTTAGTCTTATTTTCTGTACTTATATAATTAGGCTATCTTTATATCACTTAAAAAGCTATCTTTTTTCACTTCATTAATAATTCAAATATATTTTTTAACTTCTTAATCGTTTCTTTTACTAAATAATGTAATATTTTTACATATCCTTTTTTCATTTACCTTCAAATAAATATAAATTCACGATTTGAAAGACATATAATTTTATTGTTCTTTTTTTGTGTTTTTAATGATACAAAATCAAATATTTTACTATAGAAATATAAAAATGTTGTGTTTATTGAAATTAAACAATATCAACTTTTCATAAAACAAAAATAATTTAAATTTAGAAGATAAATAAAAAGTAAATTTTTTTTTTATTTTCTTAATTTCAATTTATAATTCATAGAATAGAAAATAGCACAAATCGTGGTAAAGATTAACAAAAAGATTGATATGCTTTTTAAAATTAATTATAGATCAAATTAAATAAAAAAAATTACCTTTAATCTAATTTCAATAAATTACACTATAAGTAAAATAATTGTTGAGAAATAAATTATTAAAATCCATAATAATAAATGCCATATTTGTATATATAATTCATATTTGTTCTCTTAACTTTTCAATGTTTATAAAAATAACATACTACAAAAAAATGCCTAAACGTATGTTACAAAAAAAACCATCTTTCCGAAATATCCCTCATCCCTGACATATACTATACATAACACATTTCATTTACTAGTATCCCTAATTCCATTTAATAAATTGACAAATTTCTTTTTTAAATATATCTTATTCAGTTCAATTAATCAAAAAAAAACAACAATTTTTCAATTTATTCTTTTTATGTTAAATAAATTATTAATTAATAATAATACAAAAAAAAAATTGTTTATTGCATGTCCTAAAAACTACTCTATTTCTTTAAAATAAATTGTACTTTAAAAATCAAAAAAATGCACTTTTATTGTCTTTTTAAATGTCACTGTCTTTTACCTATCTTTAATAAAATATTTCAAATGTAAATTTTGTAAAAATAAGTTTTTAAAATTTAAAATATAAAAAAAATCTACTTTTTGAGGTAATTAACGCGTCTTCGGTGCGGCATTTTTCCTATTGTTGTTCGTAAGTAACATAATTCAAAACACATTCCATCCAAGATTCCCCCTTTGACCTTTGCATTTTTTTAACTTTACTTTGTTGTTTATTTATTATAATTATATTATAAATTTTATATATTATATTTTTATTGACTTTTTTTTTATATGAACAAAACATTTTCACTTTTAGGTATATTTTATCACTAGAAGAATAGATGTCTTCAAAGGATGATAAAAAAGTAGAGGATGATTGCAAAAAAGAAGGAGAAGATGATAAATCTAAACCACTTCATATTAATATTGGAGATGGTTCTATAAATTTTCTACCTGATTGGGTTGGAGGTATTAATTTTTATTATTTTAATAATAAATATTAATATTATATTTTTAGGATCTTCACCAGCACGTTTTATTACTGCCGAAGAGATATTGTCAATGAATAGGACAATAGAAAAAATGATGATTGCACATGAAATTGCTGTAGATCCAGATTTTACAATTGCCAAATTTACTGAACCATCAACTCCTCTACATCGTCAAGTTAGAGATTGTCTTCACAAAGCTTACTTCGACTCATTAAGGGATGCTTCATTTAGTAATGAAGAAAGTATCAAAGCTCGATATAAGGAAGATATGTTAGATATTTTTAAAACAATTAGACACCAGATGTTAGAAGTTATTCCAATGTCTGCAATAACCATACAAAGTGAAATTAAAGGTTTGTTAGATGATGAAATTCTAAGAAATCAAAGTGATGAAAATATAATTGATTATTATGAATTAACAACTAAAGCATTAACAATAGTATCAAAATTATGTGCTGCTAATAGAGATGAGATGGTTGGAGAAGCTTTAGATGAAAAAGAATTGTATGAAAAAATAAAAAAGACACTAAATGTATTAAAAGTTATGAAAATTGATTATGAAGATTTTGCTTTATACCAAAAAAGACAACTTTTCATGCAACATTCATGTGACTATGAAAGAGAACAATTTTTAAAATTACTTGAGGTCGACAAAAATGCAGCAAATATAACTTACCAATGGTTAAAGAAAGTTTTTGAAGGATCAGAGTATAGTGTACTAGCAACTTTATCCAATACAGAAGTTTCTGAAGTTATTACTCAAGCATATATGTGTTTATTAACACAAAATCCGGAAGAGTATCCAGAAACTTTTAAATTTGACGAAGAAAGGTTAAGAAAAAGTTCCTTGGAATATTACTGTTTAACAATTTTACTAACATCAATATTTATTGCTACAAATTTATCTGGTAAAGATATAGCTGAAAAAAAAGATTTTAAAAAACAATTAAAAAGAGATTTAATAGCATTATTAGATGATTTATCATTTGACAATTTAAAAGAGAAATTAGAAAGTATTTATTTACAAAGCAATCTTGAAATATCAAAAGCTGCTGAATCTTTTGGTTCAAATCACTGGAGTGAAAGTCAAAGCAAAGAATTAAAAGAACAAATTTTAAGTATTGAAAACCCAAACAATCCTGTTAGAAAAATTGCTGCTTCCAGAATTAGTATTTTTATTCAAGCTATTATTTCGGAAAGAGGTCAAAATAACTGTCGAGTTCCTAATGGTCTCAGTGTCATTCAGGATGAGTTAATTGCTATGGCTAAAAGTTTTCTATATTATGTTAGTCATAACAGAAAAACTTATGGTGTTTTATATGGTTCTTTTATCGACAAAATGGCTAAGCAATCCTAAATATATATAAAGGAGAAATGAGTTGTGAAAAATTATTTCCGATATTTTAATATTTAATAAATTTTTTTTAACATTAAAAAATTAGCTAAAAACTTTAAATGTAATCATTTCTTCAAAAAATAATTTTTTCTTACAGATATTGGAGCATAAAGTGCAACAAAGAGCAATATTAGTATATTACTTCAAAATTGTTGTCTCATTTTTTTTATAGTAAATTTTTTCTAATGGTAAAAAAGATAAAAGAAACTTTTTTGATTGATACTTTTTTAATAAGATGTAAGCTTTTAAAGGTAAATTTAAATTTTCTCAAATTTTCAAAAAAAAATTTATCAATAAAATAAAAAAAATCATTCTTATTTATCCAATTTTATACTATACATCTATGGAAGTGTTATCAATGAAAAAATTTTTTATTGATAAAAAAAACTATCTTATATACATTAATATTAATTTTTATTTCCATAAAAACAACAAAATAATAAGCGATAAACATTGTGTTTTTATTTATTGTATGTTAAAATGTTTTAACATTCATTCTTTTTCTAATCATATTAAGCGTTCCACATGTTATTATATGGTGGCAGATAATAAATATTCGAGATAAAAAAATTTTTTTTAATTTATTTACAGATATAAATCAGTGATAGGGGTAATAGCAACAGTAATCATGACTATTAAAAAAGTATATATGTTATTTTAATTTTTTTTCTATTAAAATATTCTATATTTTATTTAATTAAATTTTATAGAATTAAAAAAAATCAAATATTTTTCATACCAAAATTTTTATTATTTTATTTATAATTATAATTAATTATATAGTTAATAATTAACCTATCATGTCTTGCGGACAACTGTACTCGTTAAATAAATATATTCAATTTATATGATAAAATTTATAAAAACTTTTTTGAAAATCTATTGAATTTTTTAAATTTAATTTATCAACATTTTTGTATATACAAATTTGTTTAAAATAAACTGATAATAATTTATATACATTTTTTTATTAAATATAACAAACAAAATTAATATCATCTAATAACAAGATTTTTTTATCAATATACTAATTTCATCACCACTAAAAATTTTTAAAAAAAAGTATAAATATTAATTTTGTTTATTTATTTACTTTTTTTAAATTTATAAATAAAATTTATGATTTCAATATTTTCTTCAACTTAAAAATTGATAATTTTTTTTGTTTAAAAACTGATTTTATTTATTTGGTAAAATAACTTACTGATATAACATTTTATCATTATTTGTAATATAGTAAAATATTATTTTTTTATTGAAGGTATGTCGATATAAAAAATTAATAGTAAAATAAATAAAATAATTATTAAATCAATTATTTACCTTAAACTAAATTTTCTGGTTTCTTTTTTTAAAAATAAACAAATATAATAAACCATACCAAAAAAAAACTCAAAAAAAATATTATATTAGAAATATAAAAAAATGTTATTAAATGATTATAATTAAAAATGATAAAGATTCTGAAAGAATCTTTTTATTTTATAATCTCTTAATATTTTTTTTTCTCTCTCTTAACTTTATCATAAGATCAAACTTCACAAAATCGTTGATATCTTCTAACTATATATAATCAAATGTTAAAGCTAATAATGTATGAAATATAGCTAATGTTAATATAAAATAAAATGTCTTTGAAATTATTTATAATCTTTATATCAAATAATCTCTTTTAAACAAAAGTATTATAATAAAATTTAGTAATTCGTTTTATATATTATTTTTTTGTTATTAAAAGAATGTGAATAATTCTAAAATTGAAACGTCAAACAAGAAATATGTAAAAGATGTAAATTTTTTCAAGCTGATTTCATAATAAATTCTTTAAATCGATTCCATGAAAAAGTATAATGTCTATGATGTGGATATTTGTTGTGAAAAGTTTGTTAAAGGCAGTAATGAAGAAAAAATAATAATTGATTCAGCGTATTGGAAGCTTTTATTACTTGTCTGGTCTTATGACCAATATTCACAGAATCTAATCAAAAAATATTTTAGTGAAAAAAGAAATTTTGTCTATTGAAACTATAGAGGTTTGATATGACAGTGTTAAAAAATTAAAAATAAGTGTTTTTTAAAATATTTTTCAAAGTAATAATTTAAAAAATGAAAATGATTCATTATTATATCCTGAAACATTAAGAAAAAAGTTTGTTTTCAATAACGAAAAAGCAAAACTTTTATGACTACGAAAAATAGTTTTTTTACTATTCATAATGAATTTCGCAACTAGTACCAGAGACATTTTTTCAAATTTAAAAGATATCCTAGAATTTTTAATAACTTAAATTAAAAATGTAGCAGAGATTATTGAAAAGATAGTTTAAGAATATTCACACAAATAATCTTGAGTACGGAAGAAATGATTTTTACCATTATTAACTAGTTTACTCGCCCAAATAACATTTATGAATGATGATAAAAAATTTATCAAATAAAAAGTATCACATTTTTTTTTGCAAATATTCTCAGATATTGTGAATCAGGTTATTCAAGTTATTTTTGATATTGGAAAATCTCGGTCTCTTCAAGTCAAAAAAAAACACCCGACTTGGAAATAATTTGAATATCATTTCTACAGTTTGCTGAGTAGTTTTGTAAATCTTTTAAAATAATTCATTAAAAAGTACTGAAAAAAAAGTTTTGATAGATAATTTTGATTAACATAAATATTGTTGTCATAAGATAAAAAGAGATATCTACTATTTTAATATAAATTTTTAATAATCTATATGTCAAAAAGGTTTTGTGATTTTGAAATTCAGAAAAAATAGTCACATTCTTTTATAAATTTGTACTATATATAAAGTTATTTTAAACAATTATCTTTTGAATTATCATTTATTTTGATAAAAATTCTGTTTTTATTGCTAATTTTTTTTTATATTAATTATTTAAATTATTTAAAACATTTTATAAATTTTTTCTTTATTCTTTATAATATATTGATAAGTAATAAGAGGTGTTTGATAATCGATAAAAAGTGTTTGATAACTGACAAAGGTCTAAAGAACTCATCAAATAAAATTATCTTTTTTTTATTTTTAATCACTTATTAAGTTTATATTAATTTTTTTTTCGTAAATTTTGAAAAAAAAAAAGAAATAATGATAAGGTTTTTGATTTAAAAATTATATTTATTTAAAATGAATTCATTTTGTCAAGTCAAGAAAGTTATAATAAAATCAAAAATTATTTGGTAAAGTTGGTTTACAAATAAAAATTCAGTCACACTGATTGAATTTTTTAAAAAGTGAGTAACTGGAAGAAATGTTAGTTATTTTGGATGTGTAAAAGAGATAATCCAAAATAGAGACTTTTGGATATCATTTTTTTTTATTTTATTTGTGAGTCAATTAATAAATGTGTAAAAAATGTTACAAAAATTAATTAATATATAAAAAAACTTTTTTATTTATTTAATACATATTTTTTTGTCTTTTTTTTTATAGTCAAAATGCTTATTATTTTATGAGAAATATTATGCAGTTTTTTTTTTATAATAATATCTTAAATATTGTTTATATTTGCTAAAAAAAAAATAAAACAGTAATTTTAAATAACTAATGATCGTAAAGTACTATGTTCTTCATAAATATATATATTTATAGGAAATAAATTTATAATTCAAAAGTTTTTATACCCCTTTTTAAAAAGATAAAGGTTACTAACAATATTTTTCTATTATTGGTAATTTTTTCAAGTAAACCATTAAGCTATGAATTAAAAATATATTTCTTTTAATACATCTCCAAATCTATTATGGTACCAATTGAGGAAGATAATATAATTCTGTTACCATTAATGTATTATACTACCCTCAATAAAAAAGAGTTAAGAAAAAGACAGTCTCTGAAGATACCATAGACTAAAATATTTTTATTTTAATCTTCTTCATCATACTTTTAAAGATAAGTATTATAAAATCATTAAAATATCTATATTTATCAAATAATTTTACCACACACGATTATTTTAATAAATACTAAAAAAAAAACCTTTTTCTTGATAATAAAATTCATTTTTTTTTCACCACTTGATATATTTTTTCATAAAATTTTATATGTATATGATAAAAACTTTTATTTTAATTATAATCTTTAGGACATTACAATGATAATCTGTGAAAATATTTTTTCCCTTAAATTTTATTTAATCAAAGATACTGTAAAAAAAAAAAATTTAATAGTAAATAAATATATTTTATTGAATTTTAAAAATAAATTTACTTAAAATACCTATAAATTTTAAGTGTATGTAATTATCAAATAATAATAATTGAAATTTTGTTAACCTATATTGCTTCCCCCTTTTTATTTTAATATTATTTAGACTTTTATGAATATGTATATATGTTATTAGTTAATAGTAAGTTGTCTCTTAAACATATATACTCATTAACAATTGAGTAATTTAAAAGAAAAATTATTATATATCTCTATATTGTGTTGGTTAACAAAACAGCTGCTAATATATGTTATTTATTAGTACACTTATCCTAGAGAAAAGTAAAATATAATTTATTATTCCCTCCATTTTTTTATCGGTCATTTTATCATTTTTATTGTCATTCCCAAAATACTTTTAAAAAAGATTTCTTTTTTTTTAATAATAATAATAATAATAATTCTTCTTTTTTTTAAAAAAATACAAAAAAATTTTTTATTGTAATGATATATATAAATCTATTTTAGGTTGGTATTTAAAATAAATATACATAAATAAAATAAAATTTATGGGTTGTTATCAAAAAGTATTAAGATGTAAAGGATGAAAAATTTATTAATAAGTAGTATAAATCTTTATTTTAAAATGTTCCTAAATAGTATAATTTATTTTGGTATTTTTTTACAAATTGTTTCTGTTTATTCTTCACCCGATGAAGCAAGACTTCATCGAGATATTATGAATGGATATGTGGTGGAGGAGAGACCTGTAATAGATCCAGCATCTCCTGTCAAAGTTAGAATAACTGTTATCTTACAACAAATAATTGATTTAGTAAGTTGATTAATAATATTTTTACATATTATTATTTTTACAACAACTATCTTCTTCTTCTTTCTTTTTTTTTTATTTTAAAAACCGTTGCTATTTGATAAGAATGATTTGGTAAAAAAAAAAAATTTTTTTTTTATATACTTTATATAAAAAAAGATATCTTATTACAATTTAAATTTAACTTCTTGTTTTACATATAAAATAAATTTATTATTTTAATACACATTTTTAGAATGAAAGAGAGGAAACATTAACTGTTAATGCTTGGTTAAATTTCCTCTGGCAGGATATTAATCTTCGTTGGGATCCATTACAATACGGTGGTGTTCAGGATCTTAGACATCCATATGGTACAATATGGCATCCTGATATCATACTATATAATTCTGTTGACTCTTCTATTGATTCAACTTTTAAAGTTAATCTTATTTCATATTATGATGGTAATATAACATGGATACCACCTGGAATATTTAAAATTTCATGTAAATTTAATATTTATTGGTATCCTTTTGATGAACAGATATGTTTTTTTAAATTTGGATCATGGAGTTTTCATGGTGCACAACTTGATCTTATTGAGGGTGATTTTGATTTATCTGAATATATGTTAAATGGTGAATGGATTATTATTAAAAGTTGGGTTAAAAAAACTGTTAAACAATATGATTGTTGTGAAGAAAAATATCCAGATCTTCAATTTTTTATACATCTTAGAAGAAGAACATTATATTATGCTTTTAATCTTCTAATGCCATGTGCATTAGTTATGCTTCTTGTTATGTTAGGATTTACTTTATCACCAAATACCTGTGAAAAAGTTGGTCTACAAATATCAGCATCTTTAGCTGTAACTATTTTTTTAACAATGCTTTCTGAAGTAACACCACAAACATCTGAAGCTGTACCATTATTAGGTGTCTTTTTTGAAACATGTTTAATTATATGTATTTTTGCTACCTCATTTACTGTTTATGTACAATCATTACATTTTCGTAATCAAGATTCACACAAAAGAATGGGTTTTTGGATGAGATATATTCTTTTAGAATGGATGCCTTATTTACTTTTTATTAAACATCCACGAAGAGAAAATAATATAAAAACATTGAAAAAAACATGGGCAGAAAGAAAGAAATATGAAACTGATATAAGAACAGCATTTGTATATGTAAGATATTATAATTATTTTTTAATAAAAAAAAATAATAATAACTTTATATATATATTTTTTTTTGTAGAATGATGATACATGTCGAGTGATGACAACATTAGGGACAGTATTAGAAGAAAATTTTGATCATGTAATAATGAATATCAAACAAATTTCAAATGAAGAAGATCAACAATTGGTACATCAATTAAAAACATTAGATCATATATATAAACATGTAAAGGTAATAATATAAACATTCCATTCTTTTTTTTTTATTCATTATCACTAAAAGTTAAATTATTTTCAATCCAAATCCATCAAAAAAATAGTTAATCAATCATTTTTATTAAACAAGATATGTGAAAAATTTATAATAAATAAAAATAGATATAAAGTTTATCTATCCTACCAATTACTTATTAATATAATTTTTTTTTTCCAGATCATTCGTCAAAATAATGATGATGAAGTAGAAGGATCGAGGATACGTTATGAATGGCAGTTTGCAGCAATGATTGTGGATAGATTAGGTTTAATCATTTGCACAATCGTCACTTTAGGAACAACTTTAACAATACTCCTACGGGCACCTTATCTTTTTGCTTAATTTTTACTCTTAATGTTCTTTTTTTTTTAATATAAAATTAATCAACCATATATTATTGATATAAACTATAGAATCTTTCATTTCTGTCAAAAAATAATTTTTCATTTGTTCTTTTGTTTTAATAATAATTATTATAAAAATTTTTTTTTTTTTGATAATTTATGTTTCTTTATTTAAAAATAATTACCAACAATAAAAAATAATATATATACATATGTCTCCTTAAAATATACGTTTTTTTTTTATTATTTATATTTATCATTTAAGAACCATTTTTCAAAATAGTTTTGGATACATTTATATGAAGAGTCTATTATATAATATATATCTTTTTTAAAATGTACTAACCATTAAAATTTTACTTCTTGGGGACTCTGTTCTCATTCTTTTCACACAAAAATAATTGGCAATAAATCTAATACAGTTATTTCTTTAATAGATTCTTTATTACTTCATCTTCAGTTCAATTTTAGTTTGGTAGGCAAAAATAAAAACCTTTCCTCCTTTCTATTATCTTTTTATTCCCATATAAAATAAAGATAAATATAAAAATATATATTTTTATATAAAAATATATATATATATATATATATATATTGGTAGTTAAATATTTGTAGTAATGATGGGAGTGTATTTAAACCTTGATAAAAATTAGAGTTAACTCAAAGGAGGAAGTTTAAGTAAAAATGATAAAATAAAATGGTTTAACAAGAGATGTCTTTATTAAAACTAATCTTCTCCTTTTGTAGAAGACAAGATGTTGTAAAAATATACAATTGAATAAATTAACAAATTTTTTTTTTTTTTATTCTTAATACTATTATTTTTATAAATATATTGTTTTAACAAACAATATATGTATCTTTTTCTTTCATCTCTTTAAATTTAAAATAAGTGATTAAAATGTAAATATCAAAAAAGTGATTCCTATTTATATATTTTCTCTTATCATCCATATATTTATTTAATCATTAATCAAAAATAAAATATACAAGCCATTATAATAATCTTTCTATTTTTGGTAAAATACCCTACTTTTATTGTGACATTACAAATAATCTTACCATGATTCTATTATAACAAAACTTTTAGTGCCACATTTATCATAATATAACCACAAACTTCTCATATTACTATCTATTTTTAAAAATAACATTTTTTTTTTCTTTTATCTATCTTATTAGTTACATATTACACGAAATGTAATACTTTTCATTTTGACATGTAATAAAAATGTAAAATCACATTTTATTTCTGATTTTAATTTCTTTACCTAAATCAAAATTTAAAATAAATGTTATTAAAAAAAAATCATATTTAATAATGAAAAATATATGTAGTTTAAATTAAATATCTATTATATCTTTTTGTCAAGATCCTTCATTTTTACATATCCCAGACATAAAGTACCTTGTTTTTTGATGCCACTTCTATTAAATTTATTTTTATCTTTCTTACTATCATTATGTATAAACATTATTATCATTTAATAAAAAAAAAGACATGTCTTGATATTTATGAACTTTTGAGAAAAAAAAATTAATTTAACAAATTAATGTATCAAAATATATTATTAAAGTTTTTGAAAAAGAAATAATTACCAATCAAAAAATGATTTTAAAAATATTTATTTAATTTTATATAAAGAATAAACTTTAAGATTACTTTTGTTGGTCATATTTCTTCTTCTGAAATTATACTACAAAGTGTTAATACTTTTTTTTTATTCCTTTCTTCCATCTATCTTTTCATTTTATTTTACTTATACATATTTGTAATCAAAAAAATTTTATAATAATAAATATCATTTTTAGAAATATTTTATGGTAAAAAATAAAAATTTCTTTTTTAATTATCATAAAGATAAATTATTATTTTAAAAAGATGATTCTTAAAATCTCTTTTCTTTTTTTTATAAATGGTTTAACAATTTTATTTGCTAGTTATCATGAAAGAAGGTTATATGAAGATTTGATGAGAGATTATATGTTTCTGGAGAGGCCTGTTGCCAATCATTCGGAAGCTGTCAAAGTTTATCTCAAAGTTTCTCTTCAACAATTAATTGATGTTGATGAGAAAAATCAAATTGTTCACATTAATGCCTGGTTAAATTATGTAAAATATTTTTATAAATATATTTAGTTAAATAAATATTTTTTTTTATAATTTTTAGAGATGGACAGATTATAAATTAGTCTGGGATCCCACTGAATATGGTAATATAACAGATATAAGATTTCCTACTGTCAAACTTTGGAAACCAGATGCACTTTTATATAATTCTGTTGATCCAAATTTTGATTCAACCTATCCTACAAATATTGTTGTTCAAAATAATGGTGAATGTACCTGGATACCACCAGGTATTTTTAAAGTTAGTTGTAAGATAAATATTCGTTGGTTTCCTTTTGATGAACAAAGGTGTGCCTTAAAATTTGGATCATGGACATATGATGGTTTTAAGTTAGATCTTCAACCTGATGAAAATGGTTTTGATGTTTCTGAGTACCTTCCAAATGGTGAATGGGCTTTACCTTTAACTACTGTTATAAGAAATGAAAAAAGATATGATTGTTGTGTTGAACCATATCTTGATTTAACCTTTTATCTTCATTTACGTAGAAGAACTTTATATTATGGTAACATTATTTTTATTTTATTTTTTTTTAATCTAAATTAAATGTTATTTTTAGGATTTAATTTAATTATGCCTTGTTTATTAACTACTGCAATGTCTTTATTAGGATTTACATTACCACCAGATGCTGGAGAAAAAATTACCCTTCGTATGTTTATTACTATAACAAGGTTTTTTGCTTATCTACAATTATAGAAATTACCGTCCTCCTTTCTATTTGTTTCTTTTTAAGTATTCTTTCTGAAATGTCTCCAGCTACCTCTGAAGCTGTACCTTTATTGGGAATATTTTTTTCTTGTTGTATGATAATTGTTACATTATCAACAGTTTTTACAGTATATGTTCTTAATTTACATTATAGAACTTCTGAAACTCATGAAATGGGTGTAACATCTAGAACAATACTATTATATTGGCTTCCATATTTATTGAGAATGGAAAGGCCAGGAGTTGTTTTGACATGGGAATGTCTACCACCATTATTACCATGGACAAAACCAAAAAAACATAGTGAATCTTTGATAAGAAATATCAAAGATGTTGAGACAGGTTCTAGTAGAAGAAACTCTTTAGATATTGAACATCGCCTTCATCAATATATTACAACGGGTAAGATAAATGGAATGATTAGTTATGGAAAAGGTACCCCAATCAAAGATAATACTTCATCATCTGGTAATTCTTCATCACAAGAAAATACCAGAAAAGCAACATTATTGATATTACAAAGAATTTATAATGAATTAAAAATTATAACAAAAAGGCTTGTTGAGGCTGATCGAGATGCAGCACAGTCAAATGATTGGAAATTTGCTGCTATGGTTGTTGATCGTCTTTGTTTTTATATATTTTCATTCTTTATCTTTGCTACATGTTTGGGAATCGTTATTTCTGCACCATATATTATTGCATAAATAAAGATATTTCCATTATATATATATATATATACATTTAATTTTTATTTCATATATTTAATTAAGCACATCTCCCAAAGCATTTTAAAACTTTTTTATAATATAATAACAATCATAAAACTTAGATTTAAAAAAGTCTTTTTTTAATCTAGTAAAAATATTTCCTAATGAGTATATTGTTAAATTTGATTTTTATCATTTTTTATTAAATAACAATAGTTTAAATTTTTTTAGTTAGATAATTTTTATTGGTAATCATTATTTAAAATTACCTTTTTGAAATTTTTTTCAAGATTCAAGTTTTTAACCGTTTTTATTTTTATCATAATAACTTTCAAAAAAAAAAAATATTTAATAAAACTTTAATATGACATTCTTGAAAGTCATTCCTACAATTTTGTTATCATTAATTTTAATTAACTTTTTTATTAAAAAAATGTTGCTAAATTTCATCTTTCAATCTTTTACTGTTATAATAAAATTTAAAAAAAATTATTTTACCTTCACAGATGACATGTCATTTTATCCAGCAAATAATAAAAAATTTTTTTTTTGTAAATCCATTTTTTATATATTTGTAACATTTATTTGTTTTAATAATTTGGAATGTTATTAAATTTTGGTAAAAATTTTCAACAATTTTTCTTATTTTCTAAATATTATAATTAAATAAATTATTTTAAGATTATTCTAGAAAGTTCCTAAAGTAATGTTTTCAGCACTATATTTAAAAACTAATAAATCTTTTTTTAATAAAACTGCAATCATAAAACAAGTGCTTCTAATCTCCAAAGATGTACTTTAAACCTTTGATCAAATGTTTTTTTTTAAAGTTTTGACTTAGGTTTAAATTAAAAAAAGTTGAATTTTTTTTATGTATAAATTTCCATTAAAATATAAGAAGTTTTGAAAAAGAATTGTGTTTCTAGTTTTCGTGAATTCATATTTATGTTAAGATAAAATTATTTTATAAAAAGCTTTCATTTTTTCTTCCAAAAAAGCGTTTTTATAATTTTAAAATGGAAAACAATATTATTAACAATAAAATCTTTTTTATAATATAATGTTTAGAGATAATAATAAATGTTAGGCAGGAATATTAAATAAAATAAATGTCAATTCCCCTCCTTTTATACCGCACGTTTCGTCTTCTTCTGTGCTAAATTCCTTTTTTCCGTAAAATCTTTTTGTAAGGAAGTTGCATTACCACGTACTACATTAACATAAGTGTTGTGAAATCTTTCAACATTATCAGCTTCAACAACTGTACTTATCTTTTTACTTCCAATTGTCGCACGAAAAAGGCATAGTTTTTTTTTATTTTCCTGTAAAGCTTTGGTTGGATCACGTGATATTGGTTTTTTTCTGTCATCATCTAAAAATAGAATAAACATGTTTACAACAACTATGATTTTCTAAAAAAAATGTTTACTTACATTGTTTTAAAGTTAAATTTACGACACTACTTCCACCAAGTCTCGTTTTCATCATTAAATCAGATAATCTAACAATAAAAGCATCATTATCAAGTAAAACCATATTTAGAGAATATAAGAATAAACAAGTAACAGGAATAGATTGTTTAAAAAAATATACTACCAACTAAAAGAAACACTTTTTTTGAATTTTCCTCTGAGACCGCGTCGGAGTTAATCGAAGTAGGAAAAAAACTTACACATGGAAGATGCATCCTTCCATGTGTTTTATAATTTCTCGCGCGTCAAGATACCAGAATATTAAGAAATATATTTTATTTGGAGATGGAAAAACAACTATATTATAAATTTAGTTATTTGTTAATAAAAATATTATTGACTTATTATTGTTCTTTACTTTCTGTTTGTACTTCATCTCCTTGTTCACAATCTTCATTAGATTCATCCTCGTTAGCAACCCACAAACCAGAATCTTTGCATCTTTGGAAGTGGTGCTTGAAAACTTCAGGATCCATTGTTGTGGCAACTTGCTGTAATTTCTCAATGTCCCTCTCCTCAAAACATACTCTCATCTCCTCTGGTAAAGATTCGAGAACTTCCAAAGGATCAATACCTTTGGGACTATTTTTAATTCTTTCTGCTTTCTCTTCAGCCTCAATTTCTTGTAAAGCTTCATCCCTCTTAACTTTACCACGATGACGGAGTTTATTTAAAAATTCATCCAATTGAATAGCGTGATCTCTCTTGAATACCTCATTAGTTTGCATAACTTTATCAAAGAAACGATTGACCATAACATAAGTATTTGGAGGAATCTTTAATTCTCCAGCCAACTGTATTATATATTGCATATATTGAACATTAGTAGCAACACGAACTAAATCAGGTTCCTCCTCCATTATTGCATGATTTAAGGCTTCAAGAGTAAGGTAATTAGCAACCTCTTCACAAACAATTTCTGGATATGTTCGTAAACAATTAGAAACCTCTGAAATACCATTGCACTTTTTATACATTTCTATTTCTTTCTTATGTTTCGTTAATACACTTTGCATATTTTCATATGCATCCTCTGGAGTCTTTGGCTTATATGAGTCCTCATTTTTTTTGTTAATACGAGATTTAGAGAACTTTTCTGTACTTATTGTATCAACATTCCATGGTTGCTTAGATAGCATCTCCTCAAATTTCTTTTCTTTATCTTTAAAGTCATTTAACTGCTTAAGAAAAGTATCAAGTTTCTTTTGATACTCATCCTTTTGAGTATCATCTAATGTAGTGTCTTCAAGTTTTGCTTTCAACTCCTAGATAAAAAAACAACTAATTATGGATATACTATTAAAGGAACTTACAGTAATGTGAACATTAATATCTTTTTTTTCATTCTCCAAATCCTTTTTTTGTTTCTCTTGTTCAGCCATCCTTTCTAGACGTGCCTGGTGTCTCCATCTAAATAATGACGGTGTATCTATATTAGGATGAGTATCATCCTCATCATCAGATACCTCAATTTTTCCCCACTTAGAATAGTCAATAGGCATGATTAAATTCTATAAAAAATTCTAGAAGAAATATGCATAAAAAATTATGTGATGATTACTAGAATATAATAGTAAAAAAAAACTTAAATTTGTCACGTAAAAAATATAAAAAGTGCAAAGACTCCATACAATAGAATTCTTTTTTTTTCTTGCTAAAAAATGCTTACTTAATAATAAGGTATAGATGTGTTGGATTTTTTCTGTGATGAATAAAAATTTAACATTTATATGTATGTAAGATTAATTGAAATACTTTATAAAAAAAAATGAGGCATTTTTTCCATATATAAATAAATGATGAAGAAGATATAATCGACAAACCTCTCAACTACCAATATTTCTTCTTCTCAAGAGCCTAGTATATAAAACTGGAGGGTAAATAAAAAAAAATATGAACGGAAAAGAAAATATTAAAAGTTTTAAATAAAAAATGATTAAGAGTAACAACACACAACAGTATATTGTCGAAACATCAAACAATAAAAATAGAAGTCATGTGAAGTTGACATTTCTAGAATATTTTTTTAAAGAAAGAAGATAGTTCTAGAAGAATCTATTTTGCGTAATTGGTGGAGATATGTCTATTGCGGGATACTTTTGTTATTTAAGGAGAAAACAACAAAATAAACCAAACTACAGGTATATTACCTCTAATGGTTGTTAGAAAATTTTGAGAGACAAACATTTTGTTTACTGTTTTTTTTTATTAATCCTTCATCAGCCATTAGAACAGGATTCATTTATTTGTTAATATTTAATATATTATTTAATAGTATAGAAAATTATATATACAATTTTCCAATAATGACAAGTAATGTTTTTGGGGCCTTAGTTGTTGGGAGAAGTGTAAGTTTAAAACGACAAAATTTATCCTATTGAAAAATAATTTTATTTTTATAAATATTATTTAGGTGAATGCAAATTTTGAGATTGTTTCACCAACAAATTTTCTTTGTACTATTCAAGACAACACTAATATATCTCATATAGTTGTATTTTTGACAGGAGTTGAGGCCTTCCCAGCAGGATATGGTGGATCAAGTAAGAAAATCTTTTTAAATATAATGACTTAATTAAACTTTAATAAATAATTAATTCTAGTTTATATGAGATGGGCAAATATAGGAAATACAGATCCTGCTTGGCATTATTTAGGAGCAATTACAAATGACAAGCCAAGTGCTATGTTTAAAGTTGGTAATGTAAGTTTTCACTTTATGAATAATTATATAGTTGACATTTAAATTAATATCCCTGTGTTTTGTATCTTTAATGTTGTCTTTTTGTAGTTGTATGATAAAGAACCAACTCACTCAAATATATTTTCTCAACAAAATATATTTACTTTATCTCATAATTGTTGTCAGATTGGTATTCAAGTAGAGCCAGAGAATGAGATTAATCAAAGAACAACTTCTGAAGGAGTCAAACCATCTATGGAAGGGGAAATGACAGAGTTTTGCAGAAAGATGTTATCTAACTTTTTCAATTACTGTCAGTCCTTTATTACTACCGTACCAAATAGCAATGGTTTTGGACAAAGTAGTGAGGTGATTCCTGCTAAGTGTCTTGAACAGTGGTATAATAAATTTGATAGTCGTATGAAGGCAAACCCAAAGTTTTGGAAAGATCTTAATTAAAATTACTCTATCTTTCATTACAGTAATTGTGCACTTTTATATTCACTTTTGCTATCATTTCTTTCCAGTCACCTCGACTAAGAAAATGTAATTTTTCTAGAAATATTATAAAAAAGAAGAGAAAACATTTCATGTTTGATTTTTTTTTAAATATTGGTACTTATTGTTTTTTTTGCCACATGTTTTGAACAGTCTAAGGGTTTCATCAATAAATTTTTTTTGTATGTTAAAAAAGATTAATTATTGAAAATGGTATAGAAGAATTTTTTTTTTCAATACTTGGTTACCCAGTGAAAGTTAACATACAGGGTATAACTAATATATTTATTATAATAAACTATACGGTTAAAATACTGCTACCAATTTGTTTTTTTTTATAATAATATATTAAATAAATATTTAATATATAAAAAAAAGTTGAAATTTTTTGAAATAATCAATTTAAGTATGTTCCAAAGAATGTAAGATTGGATAAATATAGATTAAATTAGATTTTGATTTAATAAAAACTTTTCAATAAATGTCTTTTTTTATTAAAAATTGTTGTTATTCAGAAAATTAGTCTTATTTCCTATACCATATCACCTAATTTCAAGGACCAATTTTGGTATCAAAGAAAGAAGAGTTTACTTTGACAAAAGAAACAGTTATTATAATTTATAATTTAATTA